>NW_027187339.1:6435145-6452562 GCF_028583685.1 Petaurus breviceps papuanus
GAGAGAGAGAGAGAGAGAGAGAGAGAGAGAGAGAGAGAGAGAGAGAGAGAGAGAGAGAGAGAGAGAATGAGAAATGGGACTTGAATTTCTGTTTTCTGGCAATAAATCCAGGGTTATCTCCTCTAGACAATCCTTCCTCTGAAGACTGTTATTATAAGACCTTCAACCATTCAGCTTTTCTGGGAAATGATTTGTGCAGAAAAGACAAGCATTTACATTGGGAAACCCTTTACAATTCAATTCAATTAAATAATTTTAAAACACCTACTGGACTGTTAAAATATTGCATACTTTCCCAAATGCAATCTATCCTTTAAATATTTCCCCAATTGAATTCACAACCATAGTTCATTTGAAATTCGTGTCCCAACCACATGTACAAACTCAATGTGCTAAATATCTATCTCCTCATTAGAATCAGGAAAAACAGACATTTTTCATTCACTTAATTTTTTACTGTGTAGGTAGTAAGAGTGATCTCTTTTTACTGAACATGAATCTAATTGAAATGACCCTGGAATGTCCTGGGGATTGATATGATCAGGACAATATCATGCATTAAAAGGTTAATCTGGAGGTGGCTAGGTGGTGCAGTGAATAGAGCACTGGCCCTGGAGTCAGAAGGACTTGAGTTCAAATCCAGCCTCAGACACTTGACACAATTACTAGCCATGTGACTTTGGGCAAGTCACTTAACCCCAATTGCCCTACAAAAAGCAAAAAAAAAAGGTTAATCTGAAGGACCTCCCATTCATAGAGAATCTGTCTTCTATCTGGACTTTGCCTGGG
Organism: Petaurus breviceps papuanus; assembly: GCF_028583685.1. Lineage (NCBI taxonomy): Eukaryota > Metazoa > Chordata > Mammalia > Diprotodontia > Petauridae > Petaurus > Petaurus breviceps. Next base: position 6,435,935 of record NW_027187339.1, read on the forward strand.
ACATCCTCCACAACAGTGGTGAACACCTTTGTTGAGCTTGTGTTGTTGCTTTATGCCTCACTTGATATTAATAATCAAGAGATCATTGTATTTGGCAGGAAATGGTCTTAACATTGCTTGTTAGAAGATAGCTTTTAGGCTATAGTTACTCACTCTTTTGTAATCAACAAACAAATTCAACTGTATCTTGCATCTCTACTTCTTCCTATAGTATTTTGGGGACTGATGTGTTGAATCTAAATGTTGTGGCTCCCCTTTCACTGACGAAAAATATAGATCATTATAGATACAATGACAAATTTGTTCCATTTTATGCCAGTTTTTTGTCTTCCCACTAGTTTCATCTAGGAATGTTCTTTGGGATGATATGACTCACCCGGGTCTTGTGCCAAGCCTTCTTTCGATTTGTTTTTGCTTCCTCTATCACCATTTTATAGCCAATTACTGCTCATAATCTCCCTCCATCTTCTTCTAAAGTGTTTTTTACAAATGAGCTTGCATTCTACACCACTCTTGCCCTTGGCTTCTATGTCTCTTAACTAGACAAGGAGAGCAAGTGTTTCTGGGCAGTTTTTGGCCTCCTTTTTGAAGATTACTTTGCACCAATTAAGCATGTGCAGAAAATGATGATAAAGTTAATATACTGGTCTTTTCTCATTTGCTATTTTTTGGTATTGATGGCTTCTTGGAATGGGCCAATTTGAAACTGATCCCAGTTCTTTCTTGTTCTTCTTGCTGTTAGACTTTCTTCTAATCTAGTACTGATTTTGACCCTTACCCCAATTAGCTGATGTGTTCTTACTAAATAGACAGCTGATCTTGATATGAAGCATGCCTCAATAAATCTATGTTTCCTGTCTGTTAAGTAGTCAAATCTTTTTTTTTTGTAGTATTGTTCCCTGCTCTCCATGCTCAGTGCCTTCTCTCTTCTGAAAGAAAATATCCATAAGATATAGGTATAAGATTACTGACTAGTCTACAAACCTGGAGCCTCTTCCATTTATCAAACCTGAACCATACTTTCCATTACAGTTTGCTCCGTTTTCCACTGTGTCTACTTTCATATTGAAATCATTGAATAGTAAAGTTTATGTTAACTTGATTTGGGAGATGTTGTCAAGTACTCCCTAGACTTTCTCTAAATCTTCCTCATTCACAAGGGATGTTGGTATGTAAGCTGCAGTTAGCTTTATCAGATGAGTTACTGTGTAAAGTGCTTTACAAACCAGGAAGAGCTATAGAAATGTCCTTGTAATTAGAGTAATAATTATTATCTTTTTGTTTAATTATCATGAACACTTCAAAGCAAGATGAACAAGTATCCCACTAAGGATGTCTCTTGGTTTCTTTGGGTATATGATAAAAATAACTCTATCAATCCAATTGTTTGTGGGTATGGTAGATAGAGCATTGGGTCTAGAGTCAGGGAGACCTGAGTTCAAATCCCACCTCCAACCCTTACCAATCATGTAACCCTGGGTAAGTCATTTAACCTGTCTGCCTCAATTTCCTCAAATGTAAAATGGGGATAATAATAGAATCAATCCCCTAGAGTTGTTGTGGGGGTAAAGTGAGAAAATATTTAAAAAGTGCTTAGCGCAGTATCGGGCACATAGCAAGTGCCATATAAATGTTAGCTATTATTAAGCAGAATTTAGGAGTTATTATTCTTTTGTCTTATTCTGTTTATATGAGAATACAAATAGTGACATACCTGAACTCTTCTAATGGTATGTCAATTTCTTTGGTCATTGGACAAAAATCACACATTTAGAGTACTTATACTTGAGTTAGAGAGGCAGAATGACTGGAATCCAAGTTCCAGCTCTGACATGCACTAGTTATGTGACCCTGGGCAAGTCTTTAACCTCTAGGTACTCTAGGCAACTCTCTGGGACTATAAGTTGTAGAGAAGATGGCCATGGGACTTTGGTAATGGAGATTTCCTCACTTTGGGAGTCTTCTACATCAAAGAAATCACAGGTCCGGTCTCTACACATTACAAGTAAGTTAATGTTTATGAAGATCTAAAAATGATCTGATTCCTTGCAACCTCACTGTGGGAGCAGAAGGAGACCACATTGGAATGGAAACCATTTAAAATTGTTCTTTTTTTTCATTTAACATTGTCAAAACATTTAGCACCTGTTGAGCAATCATTTGACAATGATCCTCTTTATTTCCAGCCAAAGGGTAAGGAGGACCTTGGAAGCAGATTGAGACCCTAGAACTACACTCAAAACCTCTCTAACATGGCAGACTATGGCACTTCCCCTTTATTTCCTTTGAAAACAAATGGTCACTCCATTCTAGAATAATAATGAACCAGAAGAGGACTTTGTGAGGCTCCAACATCATATCATCCACAAATTGGATAAAGGCTGAAATCTGAGATGTTATAATTATACTCACTAATGAAAATGTTAAAGAGAAGAAGCCTTGTAGCAGGATAATAAAGATCTCCCACCGTATTGGCTTATCTTGGACTCATGGGCAATGCTTGGGGTGATATTATGCCATATTATATTATCTGTTCCTTGGTTCTGATCACACAACCAATTTGAAATAGTAATAACTCATGTTTAAATAGAACATTTGGGTTTACAAAATACTTTTCTCACAATAAATATGAGATGTAATATCATTGTATTACCATCCCTGCTTTATAGATAAGAAGACTGACTTTTTCCTGATTATCCAGATCATCCTGACTCCAAGTCTAAAACTTTGTCCACTCACTGTGGGAGCAGAAGGAGTCCACATTGGAATGCAAACCATTAAAAAATGTTCTTTTATTTTGTCTGGCCCACATCTGTCCATCTTAGCCATGAGAATATGCATATAAAAGACTTGGTATACCAGGATTTCAACAAAGTATTTGACAAAGCCTACAACATTCTCCTGTTCTATGGATCTAACCTCATTTCCTTTTTTGATAGCATTACTAGCTTGGCACAAGTGGGTTTTGGTGACAGTTCTGACTTCTTATCAAGATCACCTAGATTCCCTGTATCCTTGTAACTACAGCAGAGATTCACTTCCCTTGCAATAGAAATAGGGCTTGGGAACGAATGCCCCCAACCTATGAAGCAAATAGAACCAAATCTCTCCAGCTGTGCCACAAAGGAGTCATTTCCAAATGGAGATGGTTTGTGGGAAGTAATTACCAATCCAGGCATGAATATTTCTATACCCATAATAGAACATAGGTACTCATTCCCCTTTGTAGGAACAAATGGCATCCCTGGGATTTGGGACACCCTTCCCTCTCCCCCAGATAAACTAAAAGGTACTGGTTTTGTCTTTGAGGCCTCCAGAACCCTTCCCCAACCCTTGCCAAGCTTGGTCTTTGGATATTGTAAGGATAAGGAGCATATCAAGGGCTACAACAAAACTAATACTATGGTGACTTTTGAAGCAAAACAGAATTATCATGCTCACCATTACCCCTGCAATCTGGAAAATCCATGTAAAATTTGTTGGCCCTCCCTTCATACCAGAGAAGAAGCATGAATTGTTATGGAATTAAAAGATAAAATATGTTGCTATTACACAATACTATATATATATATATATATATATATATATATATATATATATTATTAATTTCTGAGTTTCTTTTTTTCTGTGTCATCTGCAGCATTTGCAAAACTCTTCCAAAATTCCCATTTAATTTCTTATGTCAACCCGCTATCAAAACCTCAAAATTGCGATGGGGAAAATCATGATGTGAGAGGGATAACTGTACTTCCTGGGCCTTGGTTTTCTCACCTATAAAATGAAGAGTCAGATAAGATGAGGTACCTTCTTGGGATCACTGATCCAAAAGATAGTCATGGTGTGAAAGATTAGGGAAGACTGTAATCCTTGGGTTGTCATATTCATGGAAAGGCAGGATGTATGTTGTCCCACTGCCCTACCCTCTCCCTACCTCCATTCCTTCCCTTCCCCCTCTCCTCTCACCATCTCTTTTTCCTCTCCTTCCTCTCCTACACCAACCTAGGTTTACAAAAAGGAATGATGGAGGCCAACCAAGTGATAAACATGAAACTTCTGTCTTTGACCCTCTGGCTATCTCTGCCATTGTTATGAGTCCTTGACCAATAGTGGCACATACCATGTTTCTCCTGCATGTTATCATGCTCATCCTCACAGAAGAGGCTGAGCAGAGGAGTGAGAAACAGAGAGCTTTGGCCATGAGCAAGCATTTTGGATCATCCATACCCCAGCACTATTTGAAATGTATCAACAAAGCATGCTGAATCTAAAAGCAGGAGGGAGGTAACTGGCAGCCTTCCAGGGACCCAGAGTTTAACAGCGGGCACCCTTGACCTAGGTCCCACCTGCAGGGACATGATCACCTTGACCAATCCTGTACACATGAACAGCCCAAATTCTGTTGGGTTCCCCTGCACCCCGGCCCCATCACATTGATCTTGATGGAGAGTATCAATTGCTTGTTTCAACGTAGCCCCGCACAGCTGGAGGGACAGTAGCAATTTAACTCTCTTAAGATAGAGCCAAGCCCACACCTGCTGTGAAGCATCCATTAATTCACAGTCAGTGTCCTTAGCCTCGCAATGTCATTCCATTCAGGGCTGTTTGCTATCACGCAGGCAACCAGCTTCCAAAAGACATGAATAGAATAATAGAAATTTAAAGATAAAAGGGACCTCAGAGGCTGGTTAGCCCAAATCTCTCATTTTACACATGAGGAAACTGAGTCTCGGAAAGGGGGAGGTCTTGGTCTAAAGTAACACCACCTTGCTCATTAGCTGAATAAGACTGAGACCCAGGTTTCCTCACTGCCAGGTTACTGCTTTTAGCAATCCAATCCATTTTAATCTGATCCAACATGCATTTATTAAGTGCCTAAGATGAAAGGTGTAGGGTAGGTAGGTGAATCAGGGGATAGAGCACTGGGTCTAAAATCAGCAAGACCTGAGTTCAAATCTGCCCTCAGGTACTTACTAGCAGTGTGACCCTGGGTGAGTCACTTAACCTGCTTGTCTCAGTTTCTCACCTGCAAAATGAGCCAGAGAAGGAAATGGCAAACCACTCCAGTATCTTTGCCAAGAAAACCTCAAATGGGTTTTCTGAAGCAACTAAACAACATATGAAAAACAATGTGCTAGATTGGTGATACAAAGACAAAACAAAGAAATGTATAGACCCTGCCCTCAAGGATATAATTTTAAAAAGAGAAGACTAGACAAAACAATTTGAGAAGGAGGGAGAAGGCATTTGGGGAGAGGGAATAAGCATTCATATAGTTCTTGGCATGCAGAGCTAAACACTTTTTTTTAAAAGAAAAAGCATCTCATTTCAATCTCACAACAACACTATGAGGTAGATTCTATCATTACCATTATTTTACATGTAAGGAAACTGAGGTAAATAGATGACTAGCCCAAGGTCAAACAGTTGGTGAGTGTCTGAGACAAGATTTGAACTCAGGACTTCCTGACTGCAGGCTGGGTCCTGTAGCCACTGCACCACCTGGCTGTCTCAGTAATAATAAAGGCTTCTAGAATGACTTTCCTTAAGAGAAGGCACAGAAGCCACCAAGGCACTTGAAAGAAGGGGCACTAAGAAGCAAAGCAAGGAGAAACGTGCCCTATATACAGGGTCTGTCCTGTGCAAAAGCCCAGAGATGAGAAATGGAGTCCTGAGTTTAGAGACAGTTAAGGCCACCAGTTTGGCTGGAATATAGATGGTGTGAAGAAGAGCAAAGAAAAATCGTCCTGGAGAGTAGCCTGGAGTTAGATGGTTAATGTCAAACTAAGCAGTTTGTGTTTTGTTCTATAGGAAACAGGGAACTTCTCAATCTTCTTGGTCCTGGGAGTGGCAGAATCAGACTCACGTTCTAGGAAGATTATCTTGGCAGGAGTGGGCTCAGTGGTGCCGAACTCAAAATATAAACAAGGGACTTCTAATATATACATATGGATCCCTGTGGGTACAAATTGACTTGATTTAAAAATGTAATAGTATATGTGTTTTGTTGAATTTTTTTGTCAAATATTTCCCATTTACATTTTAATCTAGTTCAGACTATACTGGAGAATACTGGGGGCCATGTGGCACCTATGGGCAGTGTCTTTGACAACTCTGGTGTGGAGGATAAATCTCAGAGAGGAGAGAATACAAGATGCTATAGGTTTGGGGGCATTTTGGGGTGTTTTGGAAATTCAAGTCTAATTATATATATATATATTTTTTTTTGCTGGAGTCTTGACCCCACCTCCTGATCTTAATCCTTTCCTTTTGGAAAAATGTCCACATTTGTACTTCATGCTAAGCTCGCCATAGTTCACCTGAATATAAATCCCCAGCTTGAGTCCCAAGCACAGGCTTGTACAACAGAGAAAGGAGGTCAATGAAAAAGAAAGGTGCTATATACACCAACATACAGTAGTCCTTTTTGTACTGGAAACAAAGAATATGCCCACAAGTTGGGGAATGGTTAAAGAAATTGTGGTATATAAAGGTATAAGAAATGATGTGTGGTGAATCCAGAGAAGAATGGGAAGAATGGAAAAGAACTGATGCAAAGTGGAAAAAAAGAGAACCAGGAAAACAAAATGACTACAATTTAAGTAGAACATCAATCAAATGGTAAGATTTACAGAATTATTAATATCCAGCTTTACCCTAAAGAAGAGATATATGAAGATAACTCAATCTACTTCTTGGCAGAAATGTGGGGCTATGTATACATAAATCTACTATATATACATAAACAAATATGTATATATGCATACATGTGTGCATATATACACAAATGTGTCATGTATATATAGATATATACATGTGTGTTGATGTATATGTATACGTGTGTTGTTTAACTATATACATGCATGTATGTATGAGCACATATATAAATATGTGTCGGGTTTTTATTTTGCTGAATTTTTCCTCTTATTTATTTGTTTATTTTTGTTAAAATGATTGACTCTCTGAGAGCAAGAGAGAGAGAGAGAGAGAGAGAGAGAGAGAGAGAGAGACAGAAAATGGATGCACTAGAAAATGTAGGTAATGTGAAAATAAGAGAAATCAACACAACTTTTTTTTAAGTATAGCAGAATATGGAGAGAAATGGTTAAATTCTTCCATGACACATCTCCTCCAAATGGCTGCATGTGAGTAACTCATCCCCCTTTGCTACCCAGAGAGAAAGAGTTCCATTAGTAAGAACTCCAAAATGCTTGCCCTTCTGCTAAGTGCTACAGTCAGAGGAAAATTTCCATTCCATTTAAGATTAAGAAACAAGAAATGCAGGTCCATTTGGCAGTAGGAGGAAACCCTTTCTGACTTTTGGGTACAGAAGCAGCCCAATGGAGGCTGGTATTACCTGTCTGCTGGAAAGGATGCCCTGTCCTCAATGAGCCACAGAACATTTTGACCCTGGTGCCTACCCCCTTTCTGCCAGGGCTCCCTCTTACATCCATTTGTACAGTTCTGGCTGCATGGGGCTCTCTCTTCCTCCCAATCCCAAATCTGGGTTGAGTACCTTTTCAAACACCAGTCTCTAAAACTTCCCTGCAGGGGCCAGAGAGCCTGAAGATGCGATCAGGTGACAGAGATGGTTAATGTCAAAAATAGATAAGTAAGCAGACTGTATATAAAGAAGGAACAATAAACTTTACAAGAAGAAAAACTGTTCTATTTTATGGAGGAGGGTCATTGATAATGAAAGGGGGGAAAAAGTCAGATAATGACAGAGAACAGCTTTGATTCTTTCCCTGCTCTCTCCATCCAGTCCTTCTTATGGCCAGGATAGTCTACTCCTCATCTCTCAAGCACCTAATGGGCATTCTGGTCTCTGTTCCATCCAATATCCCTACCTGGAATGCCTTTCCTCCTCCTCTCCACTTAACCAAATTCTCAGCCACCTTCTTATCCCAAATGGCTGTACCATTTGTAATGTTAATGGGATTTAAGATCTTCCTGACCTATTAATAGGCCCTCAAATGGAGCCCATTAAGGGAAGCTTCCTTAGGGGAGGCTTGCTTGCAGGAAGGCTTTCACAGCTTTTGCTAATTTCTAATTAGCTACTGAGTCAGGAGGGTTGTGATGCCCTCTGGCTCTGAGAAATGTTTGTATACCCTGAGTTGGTATTTTGCTTTGGGTCTCACTTATGAGAAGGTTCTTGTGATTCCCTGGTTGAGATTCTAGTAGCCCTATGTTCAGAGCTTCCTGACTGATCAGATGTAAAGGCTTTCTCGATCTAGGGCTGTATGTAAAGTATACAGTTGATTCAGGCAGTCAGAGCCCTGTCTGTTGGTCCTTATTTCCTCTGTATTTTCTCTGTTTGTATTTTCTCTGAAGTTCAGGGTGCTGACTTTTCCCCTGAACTAGTGAATGTAATTTAAAAAGAATGTCAACCCCCTAAACAGCTATCTTTCCTAGTAAAGCAGATCTAAGAACCTGTGCCAGCAGCCGTCCTGGGGATGCCAATGTAGTTGCTGCTAGACCATTATATAGCCTCTCTTCCTTCTTTCAACAAAAAGTAATCTTGACTTCCCCTGAAATCTTACCGAACTCTTGGCTTCTGTCACTCAGGCCATTGTTCTTGAGCATATAGAAGATCCAGAAGAACTCTATCAGCAGTTCAAAGTCTAGGATATAGGGATTGACAAATATGGTACATCTTAAAGGTATAAATGTTCATGTTTACTGTAGACCCATGATCCTATATCCAGCTCTTCATATAGAGGCAGCATGACAAAGTAGAAAGAGCCCTGGGCTTAGTCATCTTGGAGATCTGGGTTCAAATCCTACCTCAGGTATTTGTTAGCTGTATGGCTCTGGCCAGGGCATTTAACTTCATTTAGCCTCAGTTTTCTCATCTGGAAAATAGGGAAACCAATTCCTGTGCCACACTTTGCAAACTTTAAAGTGCTATACAAATGTCAGTTATTATTATAATAGAGATATGATAAGAGATAACTAGCAATATAGGTGTATGGTTTGAATTCCCAACTATACCACAAACTCCTTGAGAGAGTCTGGCCCTATGCCTCATACATAGTAGGTACTAAGAAAATGTGTACTGATTGTTTTGAGGAGACTTTTATTGGGAGACACTTTAGTGATCACTGGGCCCTGACTGATGCCCATTCATCTTTACCTTGTCCAGTCTCAGATCCTCCATATCACTTTCTACCTGTCTTCACATCATGACACTGTGGGCATACATTCCTTGCTCTCTCCCCTCCTGCCTTCAAACTCTGTCTCTGAGGACCATAATTAAATCAGCACTAATGTTCTTGGCATGGCTATGTCAGTTGTCCTTTAATGCCAATGACCACTAAATCTGACTTCCTCTCAATCTCCTCCCTGACCACCCCTCTCTTTTATGTGTACCCTTTCCCTTTTAGAATATAAGCTCTTTGAGGTCAAGGACTATCTTTGCTTGAATTTGAACCCCCAGTACTTAGAAAATTCTTTTTCATTTCATTGACATTCATTCATGCAGTTGTCTAGACCTTGGAATTCCATTGTTTTGAAACATCATTCACCTATTCTTTCAGCCCCATCACTGGAGATGACCTTGATAGAAAAGCTTTATTTATAAATGGGAAATGGCTATTATAATTGGAGGGCAGGATCTTTTCATTTCACCCATAAACCTATAATTCAAGGGAAAGCTTCTTGGGATCTGAATCTATCAGCTATAATTTAGAAGAGAATTCTTAAAGGGGAGAAGAATTTATTTTATTTCAGGAGAATATAATCAATCTTCTTCCCAGCTTAGTTTGTTTAAGTTGAGGAACCTCTTTGCGTTTCCCTTTTTTTGATCAAAAAGGGAAGAATCATTCTTGCCTTTCCCTCTATCCTGTTGAGGATACCTTCAGAGGATACTAATCCAATTAGGTCCAAAACAGTTATTATGTTGAAGGCACTATGATGGGCACTGCTGATATAAAGATTAAATGAAAAACAGTCTGTACCCTCGAGTTGCTTCCTAGGAGTGAGAAAAGCTGTCAAGAGATGTTTATATTATATTTAAGACAATTTAGTACAAAGCTGAATATACTGGTTACCAAAGTAACAGGGCAGCTGAGTTTGGCACACAGTAGGCATTTCACAAATATTTATTGACTAGTGACTGGCTAGTGGAAGTCCAATCCTTGGAATATGTTCAGTGTTCTCTTCTTGTTGCAATCATACATAGAGGCTTGGCAGGCCTGTTTCTGAGGATCCAAACCAGGGGAGCCCTGCCTGGTGATCTGGGACTGGTTCCTGTCCATTTACTTCAGGGGATTAAAAACCTTTGAGTTGACAGCTGAGTTGGAAGTGAGAGTGTAGATAAAAAGTTCCAATTGAGGAACTTGACTTTTTCTCTCTCTAGTGCCATTCAAGTGAAGATGATGGAAAGCCAGAAGCCACAGGTGAGAAGGTGCAGAGAGCCATTCTTCCACCTGGTTTAACTTTTGTTTTTTCTATCTCCATTGTATTCATTCTTTCCTAGTCCTAAATGAATTAGTATTGAGATCAAAGGACCCTGTGAGCTACACAACCATCAGGGCTCTGGGAACTGGAGTACATAGCAGAGTTAGGACAGCAGCTGAGCTAAGAGGAGAGTGAGCCATGAGGAGGAACCTGCTTGACCCAGCAGGGGACTGAACTGGACATTAAAATATTATGCCCCAAAAGCATGGTAGTGAATTGTCCATCAGCTATGCTGCACCCAAAAGTAGACTTGATGGCAGGATTCTTTTGTAGTGACACCTTTAACTATCCCCCAATCCTTCAGGTTACTCCTAGAATCCTGAAAGAGAAATGAAGCCTTGCTTTGGAATTCAACATCTCAGTGCAAGTAAGGATCAGTAGGTTAAGTCCAGAGCTTATAAACACTACTGAAGGGAGGAAGGAGAGAAAAAGATTTATATTGTGCAGAATGAAATGCTTCTTGGCAGGAAGAAATATTTGGCTAATCTCAAAATGCGGATAAATTTTAAAAGCCCTGGGAAGAGGTGACATGATTACAAAATATAATGAGTTACAATGCAAATGTTTGATTGAATCAAGTTAAATGTTGGTGCCCAGTTGTATTGCAGGTGTATCAGGTGGCCCTTCTGCCCACACTTCAATAGCTAGCATTTATAAATACACTTTAAGATTGGCAAAGTACTTGAAACACCTTCATTTGATCCTCACAACAAGCCTATGAGGCAGGTGCTATTATTATGCCTGTTTTACAAATGAGAAAACTGAGGCTCAGAGGTTAGGAATCTGAATTTAGGTCTTCCTGACTCCCAAGTCCAGTACTTTATCCTTCAAATCATTCAGCTACTAGGAATCTCCATTAAAGGGATCACTACTCAGGGACTAGAATTATATGGCCCTAGAATGGAGAATTTAAGGGCCAAGGGAGACTTTAGAGATGATCTTGTTCAACCTTTTCGTTTTACAGAGGTGGAATCTCATGCCTAGATTGGTGAAGTGAGTTACCAGAGATTCCATAGCTAGTTAGAACCCAGGGGTTCTGATTCTAAGCCTGATGTTCTAAGGCTTCCTCTGTGACTCTAGCACACTACCATCTATCCATGTGTGTTTCCATATGGTCTCTTGTGATCATCCTTTATTATAATTAACATTCATAGCAACTTCTGATCACTTTCTTAGCTGGCACCGGGTGTTGACCCTACTCATCTTTGAGAAAGTGCTGGTTAATTTTCCAAATGATATCTCATGGATACAGACCCCATCGGGCTTCTGCTTGAACTTTGGGCCCAGGGGTGAAATACAAGTACCCTTTCCATTAAGTGAGCCATTTCCCATCCTCTCAATTAATGCTCCTATCAGACCATCTCCAGAGATGGGACTAAGTGCATGGACAAACCATGTTTCAGCCCTTTGAATTACTGGGTCTAAAAGGAATCTAGCAAAGAGACAAATCTTTGGCTCTTCATCAATACACATGCTTTTTTTTTTCTTTGTTGCTTCTCCTGGGACCAATGAAAAGTTACAAAGACATAGATTTGAATTCTCAATAAGCAAAGTCTGGAATTCATTCCCTCCTTACCTCTACCCAGCACAACCTTCCTTCTAAGTTCAGTTCAGTCATCATCTCCTATACCATGTCTTTCTTGATCACCCAAGTATTTAGTACACAGTGCCTGTTACTTTATCTACACTTGACAATCATTATGTTCTGCAGAAGGTCATTCCTTGTCCACTTGACAACTAATGACTTCCCCTTCAATGTCACCATCTACTCTGTATGTATCTTGTATTAACCTATGTGTGAACCTGTGTAATGTAAAGTCAAGCAAAGGCAACTTCCCAAGGTTCAAAATACCAGCATTGGTGCCCTCCATTTTATTCAGTGACAAACCAAGAACAGAGAAGGTCAAAACATGACATCATTCAAAATACAGCATTTACTAAGTGTGATTAAATAATCTCCAAGTACTACCCCACCCCAGGACCTTCCAATCATTCAATCAATTACAAAGTCCCTGTTCTAAATACTACTCCACCCCTAGGCTGTACCTTCATTTAGTCCACCACAAAGCCCCTCTTCTCAAATGGAGATTAGTTTCCAAACATAAGTAAAGTACCTTCATTTGTTCAATCACAGAGCACAAAAAGGTCAAAAATTCCCCACTCCTGGATCACAATTGAATTTACCCCAGAGTTATATCAAGTTTAAGCACAGCACTTAATACCCAAATGGAGGTCTTTTCTTCATCTTGACACCCAAGGCAAGTTCTCAGCAATCTTAGTTCCTGGGGAGACAAGGCTTAGCAAGGCCACAAGATACATTGCCAGTCCCTTCATTAATTCATCCTCTGTCTGTAGAACAGTCCTAGAACCCCTGAAAACATTAGCAAAACCCTCTCCCAGGATTTCTGTAAACATACAACAAGAAAATCCTTCTTCAGGGCTTCTGAACCAACAGAAGGGTTCCCAGACCCCTGCAACAACAGCACTGTCCTTTACCAGTGGACAGTATTCACTCTCTGTCTGCAGGACAGTCTCAGGGCTTCTTAACCAAAAGCCAGGTTCCAGGACTTCAACAACAGGACTGTCTTTCACCAGTGGACAAATCTGGCAAAACAACATCAAAACAGACAGACAAAGTACCAGCAAAACAGCCATGTCTCCTCAGTCCTTGGCAGCTCAGGGGGCAGGTCTCAAAAGTCCAGGGCAATTCAAAGTGGCCCCCAGCAATTCTATCAGTCTCTCTCTGCCTCCACGAGGTGCTGCTTCCAAAAAGTCCTTCCGCCTCTCTCTTGTCTATCCAAATCTACGTCACCAGCTCCTCCCAGTTCAGGACTTTCTTTTCACATCAACAAGTCCATCCCACAGGTGGGATTAACAAACTCTGGGTTTTAACACAATCAATTTGAAAACCAAGCCAATACAGGGGAATCTTTATGTTCCATTACTATCACAACCTGCTGTCTCCCCCATTAGAATGGAAGCTTCTTGAGGGCAGGGAATATTTTTGTTTTTTCTTTATATCTCTCTAGCACTTAACTTAGCTCACTTAGCAAGCATTCATTCAATGTCTGAATACTTGATTTGATTAATTAACTGATTATAACTCTAATTCTTTGTTCCAAGTCCCCATATGAGTTGTATGCCTTATATTTAGAGAACTCCTCAACTGCCCCCACCTTCTTCTGTAACCCTGTCCCACACTACCACAGCAAACATTGGACTAGTATATACAAAATGCTTCTTGATTGCTAGAGTTTAGTAACCAGCCCTATTCTGGAGTGTTCTCTGCAAAATTGTATAAGACAGTGGGGTTTTGAAATAACCATTTTGTGATTTCTGATCAAACTTAACTCTTAGAGAAGTCCTTTTCCTCCTTTATACCTAAGGCTATTCCAAGGGAGATAGAAAGATAAAGGGAACTCACACTAGGCTTTACTCCATCCACATTTAGATGAAAAATTCAAATAAAACTAGATTAAAATTAATCTCAAGCTTTAGTCTTGTAAGAAAAATGGCAGCCTGCGAGGGATGTACAAGGAAAATGTGTGTAGTCTGGCTAGGCCTATTACAATAACAGCAGCTCACATTTTAGCTAAGACTTGCAACATACTTCATGTATAGTTTATTATCTCCCTCAATACACTCAATAATATTATAAAGTGGGTGCTAGGGGCAGCTAGGTGGCACAGTGAATAGAGAACTGGCCTTGGAGTCAGGATACCTGAGTTCAATTCCCACCTCAGACACTTAACACTTAATAGCCATGTGACCTTGGGCAAGTCATTAAACCCCAAATACCCTGCCGTCCCCCCTCCAAAAAGATAAAAAAAAAGGAAATAAAGTGGGTGCTATCATCTTCCCCATTTTATAAGCTCAGAGAGGTTAGGTAAGTTGTCCACAGTCATAGAGCTGGAAGGTTTTTGAGGTGGGATTTATATACAGTTATTGCCATCTCTAATTCAATGCCCTCCACAGAGTATCTTTGCAGGGCTAGTGGGAGGTAAAGATGTGATGGGATGGTTGGTCAAAGCCAATTGGTGGAGCCTTTTCCCCTTCTCAGTCTGCCCACCCCTTTCCTCCTCCCCACTATCACCTATGAGGATGGTCAAGTTGTTTAATCCCTTCCCCAGCTAGCCCCAGATTTTTGACAGTAGGAGGAAAATGACATTTGCCTAGACAAAATGCTGTAGAGGGCTTAGAGTCAAGGGAAGATATGAATCTTCCTTTCCAAGCTATTGACCTTCATTCTGCAGGGTGGAGAAGTTATCTCTGGGAATTCTAGGAATTGGGAGACTTGACAGCCCTTGGAAGAGATTAAATGTATCTGATAAATGGAAAACAGCTTTCAAGCTATTGCTTTAGACTAGAGGTATGAAATCTGTAGCAACCTTTGGTGGGAAGTCTCCTTTATCATGAATGGATCAAGGATGCTTGGAACCATCACATTTTCCAGTCCTTGCTCAAAGGGACCAGGGCTGTGATTTCATTTTCTCCCAGGGATTCCTTGATGTCATGGTCTGCCTGAACAATTAAAGACAAGTCATTCTTCCCATTCTGGGGAGATGATCCCCATCTAACCCCCCAAATTTCCAGTTGGTAAATGGTATTTCAGAACACTCTGTGGTAACAAAGAAGTCACTGATGAGAGATGAGAGTTTCTGACACCTCCTTCCATAATTAGAAAGTCATTGCTTCTTGAGGAGTGACAACCACATTCTCCTTTTCTATAGCAAATAAGGAATCATTGTAGCAGTGGCACTTAATGATAGGCCTTTGTCACTGCATTCCTACACTCCATTTTCTGGGTTTCTGAACCTGCTGCCATGTTGGTAAGAGGCACATCTGCCTTCCTACATTCAAAGAAAATGCTATTTCTGAGCCGTGGGAACATTATTTACATGGGAAGTCATCCATTTGACTAGTTATACCCTCTTTTCCTTTTGTCTTTAATTAGTGATGTTAAGGGTTATACCAAGACGTGGAGCTCTGAAAGTACTGCAGGGTCTGACCTTTTTACTCAACTTCTAGTAACTGGGACCCTTCATTGTCCCCTAGGCCTCAATCTTTACTGTGGTTCCTTCCTTGTCTGCAATCCAGGTTCCTCAAAGACTGAATTTTAGCTAGTACTGACTCTACCAGAAACTGGAACACAGAGCTTCTGTGATTAAGTCCTTATCACCTACTGCCAGGTTTCTTGAATGCTAACCACCTGCTTGCTTGGCCCTTTGCATCCTGACTGTTGCCAGATTTCCCTGATACCACATAGATACTCCCTGCTGAGATATCTGCCTGTTGCCTCCTGGACCTTTCTGTAAATGATGGACCACCTGTCTATACTTCTTCATCTTTTTATATCTTAAGACCATCCCCATCACCAGTCCTGCTTCAGCAATTCTACCTAGTACCTAGGTCCCTTCCTTCTCTTTCTCATCTGCCCTGGCCTCAGTTTGAGCCCCAATTCTGACAAGACCAGAGTTCAAAGAAAGAAGCTTCCTGAATTTGGACTCAGCTCTGAAGGGCTAGTTCAGACAAGCTGACATCATTCTTTGCTCTTGGCCTCACTGCCTGTTTCCAGGGAAACAGCTGTGAAGTCATAGATCTCCCTAATGAAAGCTCAGGGTAGGAGGAGAACAGACTGTTACAGGAAGCAATAACACCCCTCTGTTCAATAGCACAAGTGATAGTGTACATTAGGAGCAGGGAAGATTTCCCCTTGACAGAGAAAGCAGCCACCTTTGTGGCACAAGGAGAAGATGCCTTCCAGAACATGCCTCCCTCTCTGCCTATTAGAATGCCAACAATTCCAGTGTCACAGCATCATTTCCTGGGGTCTTTTCAACCTTAAAGAATCCCCTCTGAAAAGCATCCGCAGAACCAGAATTGTACACACATACTAAATACAAGCATGTGTATGTATGTATGTATGTATATACACATGTGTATAAAGATGTATGGATGTAGATGCATGTGTATGTTTGGGCTGGGATTACATTTTTCATTTTATTTCATAAGTATTACAGCATATATGCAGATATATAATAAGAAAAGAAAAAAAGGAAGGGAGAAAGGAAGGAAGGAAGGAAGGAAGGAAGGAAGGAAGGAAGGAAGGAAGGAAGGAAGGAAGGAGGGAAGGAAGGAAGGAAGGAAGGAAGGAAGGAAGGAAGGAAGGA
>NW_027187339.1:6452662-6479943 GCF_028583685.1 Petaurus breviceps papuanus
AAGGAAGGGAGGGAGGGAGGAAGGAAGGGAGGGAGGGAGGGAGGAAGCAAAGAAATAAAGTAAGAAGGAAGGAAGAAGGGAGTAAGGAAAGAAATAAAGTAAGAAGGAACAGAGGGAAGGAGAAAGGGAGGAAGGAAGGGAGGAGAAAAGAAGGAAAATAAGAGAAACAATGGAAGAATATCTGGCAGACCTGGAAGAAGACAAAGAACAAAAGCATTTTCTTTGCTTGTTTGTAGTTAGTTAATTTAATTCTGCCTGTCAAAGGCTAGAGGTCGAGATAAGATTTTGAAACATGGTTTGTATTTTTATTTGAGAAATAGTCTGGCACAGTGAATAGAATGCTAACATGGAATCAAGAAGACCTGCAATCGAATCCAGCTTCAGTCACTTGAAACTCTTGTGACCCCATCCCAATGATGTCATCTGTCTGAGCCAACTGCAACATCCAGAGAAGCAAGCCAGCTTATCTATGCCATTAATGTAAACTGAAGGAGAGACAGGAGGCAATATGCACCACCAGGTCAAACCATCTTCCTTCACACAGTTCAGGGCCAGCCCCTAAGATGTTTGAGAATATCAATGGATGCACTTCAATAACCAGAAATAGTAATATCCCAGCCCCCACAGCCATCACTAAAGAAAAAAGTTATGTGGAGAAGGGACCCAGCTTCCTCACCACCAGCAGCAAGAACTTCTAAGCAACTGCCACCAATAGGCACCTAAGCACAAGAACCCTGGAAGTGTAGCATCTCCAAGACCACCTGTCATGATTCCATTCCAGCCCTCATGGCCATCATTGGGAAAAGCAGCTCCTGCAGAGAAGGTACAATCATCTTCACCAGCTGTCAACCAACAGCAGCTACCCATGGGGAAGCCTAAACAACCTAGCTGAAGTATCAAGGTACCCTGAGAGCTACAAGGATAAGATATTGCCACGCAAGTCAAACCATCACCACCACCACCACCACCACCACCACCACCACCACCACCACCACCACCACCACCTTGGGGACATCTCTCAGACTAATGGAGACAGCCCAGGACACTAAACCCAAGAGCCTCCAGAATAGCATTCCTTCCAGCCCAATACACTCAACCATTATCCTGACTTCTGGTCCTACAGGGGCTACAACAATTTAGATAAAAAGTTCTTGCCACAAAAGTCCTTGGAATTATCAAGTGGTCCAATATCAGAAACTGATTTAGTTCTATCAATGGAAATTATATTAAAAAGGCATTACTATCTGCTTTGCCTGTACCCTGACTTCCATCTGACTTGCAATAAAAACCTTTCATACATGTTGTCAGCCCCATTAGAATGTGAGCTCCTTGAGAGAAAGGATGATTTTACTTTTCTATCTGTATCCCCAGGGCTTTGAATATAGTAAGTATTTAATAAATTCATTTCATTCATTCATTCAACAACCTCTCTTAGTTCTGTCATCTATACAATGGGTATAAACAAATCTTTAGTACTTCACAGGACTGTTTTGATATAACCTACATAAAACACTTTTCAAGCTTGAATATAAGGTGCCATATAAAAATATTTTTAAAAATGTTATTATTCCTTTCATACTTTGTGTTTTCTTTTAAAAAATTATATAGTATTCCCCCCAATTACATTATTTCATAATTTTATGTGTTTTTAGATCTATAATTTAAAATATTGAAAAAGAAAAAGGAACCAAGACAGTCTCTGAGCTTGGTAATACTTCAGTTCCTGTAGAAAACCAAAAGTATGTTTGTTAATTAATTCTTTAACAAATACGGAACACTAAATGGGATCTGGGGAACACAACTTGGAAGAACCAGAACGTGGAGACATACAAGCAGAATGACTGCTATAGCTTCCCAATTGTTCTACCTGCCTTAGCTCTTTTTCTTCTCTAATTCATCCTTCCCATAATGGCCAAAGCATCTTAGAGCACAGTTCTGACCATGTCATTTCCCTAATAAATTAATTCCAGTGCTTCCATATTGTTTCTAGGACCAAATACAAATTCTTCTGTTTGACATTAAAAGACTTTCAAAATTGGGTTCCAACCTACCTTTCCAGGCTCATCACTCATGACTATGCATCACTTTACGATCCAGCAATCCTGGCCACTTTGCTGTTCCTCCAAACCCTACATTTCAGCTCTTGTCTCCACACCTTTGAAAATACTGTTTTTCATGCCTGGAATGCACACACTCCTTACTTTTGCCTGGTGGAGCTCCTAGAATTCTTTTAAGGCTCATCTCAAGAACCACCTCCTATAGAAAGTCTTTCAAGATTCCTTCAGCTATTAATGCTTTCTCTACTCTTAAATTATCATGCATATACCTATGCGTTTACATGTTGCATGCTATGTCTTTGTTCTCCAATTCAATGTAAGTTCCATAAAATCGGGAACTGTTTTGTGTTTTGGTTTTTTTTATCTTTGTATCTTCAATGTCTAGCATATACCATTATTTTATAAATGCTTTGTGGATTGAATTAGAATGAAGGATATAGCCTGAGTTATAATTATAGTAACAAAATCATTAACAACAATGCATTTCCTCTGAGAAGCTTCAAAGTCTAAAAGTGCTTTCACATACTTTTTAACTCGTTGGAACCTCATTTTAAAAAATCCTAAAATTGAGCTTCACAGATTGCAGGGTAAGCTAGGTGGTACCCTAGGGCACGAGCACTGGACCCTGGAATCAGAAAGACCTGAGTTCAAATCCAACCTCAGACACTACTAATTGTGTAATTCTGGGCAAGTGATTCACTTAACCTCAATTGCCCTCAGTTTCTTCAACTCTAAAATGGGGATAGTAACACTTACCTTGTAGGGTTGTTGTAAAGATCAAATGAGATAATATTTTTAAGTGCTTAAGTGCAGAGTGTCTGTCAGATGGCAGGCACTATAAAAATGCTTATTGACTCCTCCATCTATAAAATGGGACTATTAATTAATCAGGACAGATGTTATCTGGCTTCTTTCTGGTTGCAGAGTACAGAAAAAGGGTTTCTTGAGCTTTTCAACATAATGAGTAAGAATTACAGTCATTGGCTAAGGGGACTCATAGGCTTCTTCTGGCCAGGCTAAGTATAAGAAAATATAGGTTATCCTCAGAGATTACATGAAGGACCCTTAGAGGTCATCTCATCCAACCCCTCATTTTTCTAGCCCATGGAAGGACTAAAGAGTCTCATTCCAAGCCCCACTTTCGTAGACAACTCATATTCCTAGAGCAAGACTACAACTCTCTCTCAGGACAGGTACTAAAATGCCCTTTAAGGGTCAAGGGTGATTCTCTATGCTATTGGCTCAAGCCCCAACTCATCTGTCCCTCCCTGCCCCATGCACACACACACACACACAGACCCCACTTCAAAGCTGTGATTAACTCTTATATAACAAGTCTATCTTGATGGGTGACTTGCAGGGAAGCCAGAAGAGACATAGTTCTAGCTTCTCCTCCCCGAACCCTTTTTCAAGAAATACTTTAATTCCTTCCAAGAGGGGAAGCAGGAGATTGGGACCAGAAGATTTGACACTCTTTTGATATCTATGTGATCCTTTAAATATTATTAGTCTTGGGGATGTAATTTTCAGGTTCAAGTTAAACCTCCCATTTCTTAATGGGGAAAGGAGGACCTTAAGCTTTATATCTGACTTGATTCCCTTTCCATCATATGCCAGTTCCACAATGAACTCACATTGCTAATAACAAAGAAACCCATTTATCCAAGTTGATAGCAAAACCAAACTCAAAGAAAGTAAACATAGAAGAATATATACCATACAATACCAAATGAAGAAGTTCTCCCATGGAGAGTGAGGTAACTCATCTCAAAGAAGAGAAGGAAAATCTCAGATTTCACCCAAATGGGAAATTCCCTGATGTGTCTAGTGTAGCAAGTTGAGAATTGGGACATGATGGAGGCTTCCAGCTCCTCTCACATCAGCTTCTTCTCAGAGTTTTTTCCTCCCTTCAGCAACCTGAAGAGGATTGGTATTACCCATCTTCCCTCTTGAAGCTGGAAGTCAGAAGCACCTAAAGAGACTGGAGTTCTAGAAGAAACTCAAGAGACTGGATCTCTCTTTTCTCTCACTCTCACCAACTCTGCCCACCTCTCACACAGGCATGGCATCGGTCTCCATCAATGAGGAGAGAGTCCCATTCCAAAAGGTTTTGTAACTTTAGCTCCAAACTTCCATAAGTTAATATAGAGTCCAGGGAAAAGTGAACTCCAGCTTAGAAAGTGTAGGTCACAAAGGGAGTAACTCACAGATCCTGGTTGCTAGACATCTTTTTTCCTCTATTCATGGATGCCCAACAAGTTTCTCTTAAACATATTGAGTCTGTGTCCATCTCACCCTGACTCCTGATGCAGATGCTAATACTAGATGATATGGGGACACCACTAAGATACCAATGGGAAGATGGGAATTCCCAAATCTTCAAGATTTCCATGCCAGTAATAATACCACCAAATTCCAAGCCACTCTCTACATCCTTGACCAAGTACTGACAATTCTTAGAAGGGAGGAGAGGAACAGAGGATTTGGGAGAACAAACTTGGCCAAAGTTAAAGCCAAAGCTCCTCTTTCCATGTTGCCCATACTTCAGCAGTTCCTTCTCAGGAAGTTTAACTAGAAATCCATGCTTGCTCCAATTTCTGGAATTAAATTCTTTCTCAACTAGCTTGATAATTTATAAATCATCTCTGGGGCATGGTCAAATTTCCTCTGGGCTACCCAAATATGATTCTTTTGCATAGTCTAGCCTTATTAGTAACTAGTTGGGACATATACTCACTTAATTAAGGTACCAAAATTAAAATTATTTGGGTGGTTTGGACCTTTATATATAAATGAAGAAACTGGGGCTCAGTTTCAGATTTATCCATAATCCTTCACTTCATAAGTAGCAGAGGTAAAACTAAAACCCAATTTTTCTAACTCCTGATTTCAGGCTTTTTCTGTTACATACATGAAAAAGAAAAATGTAGGTTGAAGTATCCCTGATCAGAACATGGAAGGTCTAATCACACAAGACTCCCTCCTCCATACCTTTGTCTTGGCTGTGTTCCATGGCTGGAATGCTCTCCTCCTCACCTCTTTCTTCTAATATCCCTGGCTATCGTCATGATGTAGTTCAAATGCTACCATCTGAATAGCCTTCACTTTTAAGTTTCTCTTCCCTCTACTTTTTCTATGGTATATGTACCCATTTATTTGTGTAAGTTTCCTCCATTCATATACATAAGGTCCTTGAGGGCAAGAACCATTTCTCTGGTCCTGTCTTTCTTTGTATGCTCTGCATTTAAAAGTATCTGACACATAGTAGGTGCTTAATAAATGCTTATTGATGAATCATCTCCTTGCAGATTCAGTTTAGGTCTTTCCTTGAAAGGCTCTTTGTTACTTAGTTTTAATGACCTAATTCTACTTTTATGTCTTCAAAAGAAAAAAAAATCCAGAGAAGGGGAAGGATTTGCTATTTATTTTATTTGGAAAACTGCCTCCCATCCCAGAAGAACAAGAAAGGATGATACAGTGATGCTTATTCCCACTAGCTTGGGGAAGACAGCAGGGAAAAAAAAGAGTAGGTTTGCTATTAATCTGACAAGTTGTTTCCAACTGCTGCTAACATGTCATTAGAAGGATATTCCTAAACCACACATCAATCTAGTTGACATCTGTCATACTATGTAGATCATATATATGCTTTCTCTTTGGCTTTTTTTTCCTCTTAAAAAAAAAAGACTGTAAACATTCTTTCCTCACTCATGGGTTTGCAAAAGAAAGAATCATTGACATTTCCAAACTGAGTTTCCATGCCAATAATACCACCAAATCCCAAGCCACTCTCCATAACCCTGACCAAGTACTGACAATTCTTAGAAGGGAGGAGAGAAACATGGGTAATGGAATTTGGTTGCCAAGTCACCGTTCTACAACTATTGCCCCAGCTAAATGTCCATGGGACTAGTGCTTCTTCTGTGTTCTCTTAACCTTAGGTCCCTGAATGGAATGTAGAATGTCTTAACTGCTTGAGCTGAGTTTAGTTCTCCTTGGTAAGGTGCATGAATCTGCAGTCCCTTGTTTTGTTTTTTTCATCCAGACACCAATTTCTCTTAGTCCTTATCACTTCCAGATGTTTGCACAGCTGGCCAGCTTATTTCCTTGCATCCCAACTACATACCATAGTATTTTCTTTGCATAAAAATGTTAGAGGTGAAAAGGAAGCTGGGGCATTCTGAATGTGTTAGCTGAAAGAATCATCCCTCCACCTCCCCTACTTCAGGATTTAAATGCATTTGCCTGTCCATGCTAGACCAACCCAACTAAAATGGACCTCAATCTCAAAGGGGAAGGCAGAAGAATTAAACAGGGGAGTAATCATCCTTAGCACTCTGATTCTGCTTTCCGTGAAAGGGCCCCCTCTGCGTGGCTCTGAAGCCAGAACCAGATGAGTGGCTGCTGGAGGGTTGGTTCTGTATCTTGCAGATGGTTTTATTATGCAGGAAGTGGTCTTTTGTGGATTGTACCAGAAGAACACAAAGCAGCCTTGCCTGAGGGAGAGGAAGGAGCCTCAAGTCTCTGCTCCCTATCCATCCATTGGCTGGTGTTGCCACAAACTTCTCCACCCTGCTTGTGTTTTGTCCTCTGTTTATCATTTCCTCTGAGCACATTCCTTTTCACAGCCCCAGCCCAGCATCTCATGCTTCACTGTAATTCAGATGTCATTGTGGATTGAAGCCATTCCCCAGAGTGGGAGCATTTGAACTGGCAGAGAGTAAGTGAGGTCTAATGAACATCCACACTTATTTTGTCAAGATTGCACTGTATCATTTGTCAAAATGCACCATCTCATGAATGCCACCCTCACATAGCCCGGGTGTCTCTGGAGGGGCTGCTCAGGATGGAGGAAGCTTTCCAGGACCTGAGAAAATAAAGGGGAGAGACAGGGTTCCTGAAACCTGATGCATACTTTAGTCTGACAAAGGACAAAATGACTCCACTGTGAGAGTTCAAATATCATCTTTTGACATCAAAGGGCTCGAGGGTTCTAGGAAGTTTCCAAATCAATCAGCATGGTGCATGGTGCAAGGAATTGGCTATCTTGTGCAACACCTATGGTTTCTCTGAATCCACAGCATGGGCAGGCCAAGGACAAAATGGAACATTTTCTGAAAACTAGTTGGGGTGTGATTTTTCCACTGGAGCAGCACCAAGAGATTTAGTCTTATACCAGTTTCCATGAATCCCTTATATAGGATCCATGTAGAGGTAGGCATGGATTCTGTTTTCTCTAGACTAATCCTGCCCCTCCCAAACCCCTACACACACACACACACACACACACACACACACACACACGAAGCATTAAGGCAGCTTAGAGAGTCGTTCCTTGAGGAGGATCCCAGAAGCATTAAGACTCTGAAACATCTCTTCCTCATTCAGAAAGATCCTAGCTGTGCAGGTATAACATCCAAAAGAAGGCAGGGAAGTGAGAAGCACAAAGGGGCATGAAAAGCAGTAGAATGAAATGCACACAAAAATAAAGGACTGTGTCAGTAACAAACTCCATTCTGCCAGGGTTTGCAGACTTTGGGGTTTTTCTCCCCTTCCTGACCATGCTGAGCTTTGAACTCTAACTCCTGACACCTTCTAGAAACCCCCAGAGACTTTGCCCTTTTGGTGATGGGGAGTGGTGGTGGGGAAACTGATTTTAAATCTGGCCTCAGACACTTACTAGCTGTGCGACTTTGGGCAAGCCACTAAACTGTTTGTCTCGTTTTTTTCAGCTGTAAAATGAAGATAATTGTACCTCCCTGCCAGGATTGTTATAGGGATGGAATGAGAGATGATTTTTAATGCTCTTAGCACACAGTTCTTGGCACATGGTAGGTATCTAATACATTTTTCCTCCCTTTTTTTCCTTCTTTCATTCCTTCCTTTTTTTCTTCCCTTCCTTTCCTTCTTCCCTTCATCTATTCCTGCCTTCCTTCTTCCCTCCCTCTGTCCCTTCTTGCCTTCCTCTCTTCCCCCTTCCTTCTGTCCCTCCCCCTTTCCTTCCCCCTTCCCTTCCTCCTTTCCTTCCTTCCTTTTTTTCTTCCTCCTTTCTTCTCTCTCTCTTTCTCTCCCTCTTTTCTTTCCTTCCTTCCCTCATTCCTTTCCTGTGGAATCCAGCATACTCACTGGTCCAGTGATGAGAGATAGCTGTCATGGTTATATATTGGACAAGTTGTTAAGCTACCATTTCCTGCTTTTCCATGATGATAAAGCATTTATCAAATACTTTCTACATGTGAAACACTTGAGCTAAGATTGAGTCCCTAGGCTGAGAGGTGGGCTGCTGCTAGGTGGGGCAAAGGCCAATCTGGACTTACCTTCTGTCTTCAGGTATATTGGGAGGTAGTTTTGTCTCATTGGTTCCATCCATGGGTGTTAAGATTGTTTTTTCATTTACCTTCTTGGGATTTACCCCAAAATTTAAACTTGAAATTGCTCCTCTCTCTCTTTTTTAACTACTATTGTGTGATTATGTGATTAGTATAGATTGGTTACAAGACTCAGAGAGAAAGAGAGTAGGAAGGATCATAGAAATAATTGCAGTAAATATGAATCCAAACTGGGTTAAAATCCTGGAGCTAATATTAAAAGCAGTTCAGGCACTGACTTCTGGGCCCCAGCCATCTATCCTGATTAATTCCCTTCTCTGGCATTACCTGACACTCTTACCTGGCCTAGTTGTAGATGCAGAATATGTATCTGTTTTCAACTCTTTCCTGCTGCCCTTTTCAGAAACTCAAAAGGATGATGTGCTTGCTTAAGAATTTCTTGCTGGATCGAAGCATATTTTTTTAACTTTCTTTTTTTCTCTTTCTTTTTTTTCAGTCTGTGTTTTCTTTTGCAACATGGCTAATATGGAAATGTTTTGCATGACTGTGCATGTATAATCTATATCAAATTGCTTGCCTTCTCAAGGAGGTGAAAAGGAGGGAGGGAATTTGGAACTAAGAATTTTTTAAAATAAATGCTAAAATTTTTTGTTTACATGTAATTGAGGAAAAATATAAAATAAATTTTAAAAAGCCAGAAAAGATTTTCCTGCTGATTACTACTGTTTGATAAGCATGTAAAGAACAGACTTAAGTTGGAAAGACTTTAAGGCATTGAGGGACTGATTTTCAAGATATCCCAAAAGTGGGGTGAGGATGGGAGGTGTTAATGTGATACAAAACAACTTTTTGCTAATTACAAAAATAATAGAAAAATCAAAGTACTTGTGAAGACCCCATGGCGAATGAAGTCTGAGCCAGGAGTGATAGATGGACATCTTGATTCCTACACTGATACCCACCAGTAGGAAGCTTTCAATACATCGGGCAGATCCCATATGGAGCATTTATGGGAGAAAATGAAAGTGAATCACAGGATATTAAAAAGGTTTGGATATAATGTGGATGAGATGCTATAATCAAAAAAGAAAAAAACCAACTCATTTTTTGGGTCTCTTTGAGAGTATCTGAGAAGACTGTGCTAAGTATTGACCATTATTTCTCTTCCTGCCTAAAATCCCTTCTTCCTGTCCTTTTATGGACACTTCTATACCTCTATATGCATGGTCTCTCCTTGATTCAGTTTTATTTCGTTGAAGATACTGCCTAGTATGTCCCTGCCTATGACATCAGAGATAGATGAGTAGCCAGATTTGCTACAACCTTCCACATAAACCCATGCCTTTGAGCTACCTCTGGGAGGTGACTTACTGAAAAGGCAATTTTAAGGTGCCTTGGTGTGAGGTTGGGCTCTCTAAAGGATCATTTGTTACACCACCAGTATCCTCCCCTCCCCACGAACTCCCCTCCACATACACAAACACACATACTTCTTTCTTTCACAGTGGTCTGAAGATCAGCACTCTGAGATTCCAGCAACAGACCCACTGGTCCTCTTTCTTCATTGCTGCTGCTCGAATCCAGGGTGCTTTGCTTTAGGCCCTGAGTCTCTCTTCTATGGCGTGAGGTAATGGAAAGCCTGTTGGTTTAGGCATTACTGCTCTACCTGATTCATTTTCTAAGCCTCTCTGAGCCCCATAATTCTGCGAAGGACTAGCTAATGGGCCTCCTACCCACATCAGTACACTCCCAGATCCAGAGATGGATAATGAGAGACTGACAATAAGAGACAGTGAGGGCCTAGTCCTCAGAGCATGCCCAACATGCTGTCCCTGGTATTAACTCATGTGGAGGTCTGCTGAGCTCATTTCCAGAAATGTGTGATAGTGTGGAATGGACCGGGGCGGGGGGGACTCCCATTTCAAAATAAATGCATGTATCCTTTGACTATCCCCTTTTGACTTACAACATGGAAGTCTTTAGAGGGAAAGCCTTCTATTTGGCTGCTGCACCAGATGTGGGTATGTGTCCCCAATGAAAATTGGCTTTCCTCATTTTATTCTTTACCTTTCTTCAGTCAATATTTACTTAAATGGGAGTGCCATTACTTTGATGGATCAGAGAGCTCATCGGTATGACTATTATCCTCAAAAGGGGGCCAAGCTTCTTTTGTGAGACAGATATGGTCTTGATACTATCACAGGTTGAATTTATACCATGATTTGGGGGGTGGTCTAGCCTTAGAAAAGCTATTGCACTTTCTGGTACATCATAGAGTCACTGGTTCTCTTACAAGACATCATATCACCTCAGCTCTTGCATGGATGTATATCTATCTACCTCTAAACTCTGCTTTGGGCTCCAGATGATAGACCTCTAATCATGTACCTGACTTTCAGAAGCTCATAAAGTTATGAGCTGGTCTGATACCCATTCATTTAAGACAGGGCTGGGGAACCTGCAGCCTCAAGGCCACATGTGACAGGTTCCCCACCTCTGACCTAAGATCAAGAAAGAAGCAACACAGCAGAGGCAGAAGAAACAAAAAGTTCCACTCATTCATGGACACATGGTGGCTTGACTCAGGAGAAAAACAACTGGACTTTACTTCCTGACACCATTCTCTTCCCACCCTACTGGAGGCTTACACATTTCTTTCTCTTTATTAAGGAGAGGAAAACCTTTTTATCTATTCATGACTTTTGTGTGTATACTCAGTTCTAGCTCAGCAGCTGATTAAAAGGTTTTTTGTTTTTGTTTTTTTCTTCATTGCACAGTTAGCTGCCAGAAAACAGTCAGTATACCTGAATATATTCTGATGGCAAGGCTCCCCCCATTATACATGCCCAGAGGCAGGCTCCATAAACTTCTCTATCGGTTTATACCAGACAGAATATATTGCATATTCTCTAAGGACTGGGCTCTCACTGGCCAATCCCCTATTTATAGATGTATGCATGAAACAACTATTGAAATAACTATTTCAAATTTTCTGTAATAAATTCTTATTGACTCATAATCAATAAGGATTTATTAAGTACTTACTACATGCTGGGTACCTCACTAAGTGCTGGGGATACACAAAGAAAGGACAAAAATAGGTCCCCAGTCTCAAGAAGCTTATATTCTAGTTGCTAAGTTAGCATGTAAATATCAGAATGAAGGTGACTTTGGAGGGGATGGTTCTGGCAGCTGGGGCTGGGGACACGTTTCCTGAAGAAGTTGGTACTTAATCTGAACCCTTAAGGAAGCCATGGATCCTTAGAGCCAGGGGTTGGGACTGAGAGCACTCTGAGGCTTGGGGAACAGTCAGTAAAAAGGCACAGAGATGGGAGACTGAGAGGTATGTGGAGGGAGCAGCAGGGAGGGCAGAATACATGGAGGAAAGTAGGATGTAAGAAGATGGGAAAGGTAGGAAGGGGTTAGATTATGGGGAGCTTTAAATTCTAAGCAGAGTATATTGTATGGCTTTGATCCTGAAAGTAATAGGAGCCATTGAATTGTTTTGATTATGGGTTGACCTGGTCAGACCTATGCTTTGGGAAAATTCCTTTGGAAGCTACATGGAGAAGGGATTGGAGTAGGGAGAAGAGATACAAGTCTGAGAGACCATAGGAGGCTATTATAATAGATTAGGTGAGAGGTAATGAGGGCCTGAATTATCATGGTGGAAAGTTTAATTAGTGTGATGGAAAATAAGCATAAAGAAAGGGATGGATGAGATAAGAAAGTATCCAATAAAATATAGAACCACTGAAGTCTGATCCTGATGTTGCCCTTCAGGTGTGACCTTGGACCAGTCACTTCCTTCACTGCTCTACATCTGAATTTCCTTATCTGAAAAATGAAAATGTCAGACTACATGGGCAACATGATTCAGTAGAAAGAACACCATACTGGGAGACAGAAGATCTGGGTTCTAACCTAGTCTTTCCCACTTATATTTAGGTTAACAGGCAAAATCACCTCTCTAGATATCAGTGCCTTTATCTCTAAAATAAGAGAGTTGGATTCGAAAATCTCTATGATCCCTTCCAAATCTAAATTTATGATTTTTAAGATCTCTGTTTTTTTTTTAATCTAAGCTGAGAGAAGTCTAGAGTTCAAAGGTTAACTAAAGAAAGATCCTTGGATCTTGATTGGCTTGCTAAATCAAACCACAGTCTGATCTGCCCCAACTGAGACCTCAGTTCTGTTCCTGTGCTCAGCCTTCCTCCCTACCTCCCACTCCTTAATTTCCCTTGACCCCTTCACTGATGACAATAAGAGTTTCAGACTCTAATGTATTCAAGTGTTAGAATATTCTCCTGACCTTTCCTACTCTTTTTACTTAACCAGGTGAGTGCAGACTAGATCCTTCCTCTCATGTAATTACCAAGGCTTTCAGCCCTTTCAAGAGAATGGCAGTAGGTGGATTCAGGTGTTAATAGAGGCTGCGCCAGACAGCTGGTTCCCCTTTAATCAGCCTGTTTCCTCAAACAAGAATGGTACTGGAAGCTCTTGTATCACGCCAGCCCCAGTTTCTCTGGGTTTAGGGACATTGTCTTCTAGTTCCTATTTTATTTCTTTTTATTTCATGATTCTTATTTTCTCTAATGTGACCCATCATGGTTTGGATTTCTGCCAGCAGTCTTTAGGTGTGAAGTGGGTATGGGAACAGAGCCCAATTCCATTTCTCTCCAAGATAGGAAGCATTGTGAGTTTCAGTGGAAAGTGGGCTTTGGGAGCCTCCTGGCTCCCTTTTCTTGGATGAAAGGGAACAAGCTGGTATAACAGAATGAGTGCTTGACTGACATCGAGGATGAGCTGGTTTTAGAACCTCAGTTTCTTTTTTGTTTGTTTTTTGCTTTTTGGAGGGCAATTGGGATTAAGTGACTTGCCCAAAGTCACATGGCTAGTAATTGTGTCAAGTGTCTGAGGCAGGATTAAGAACCTCAGTTTCTTGATTCTATGAACTTTGGCAAATCACTTATCTAGGGGAGGACTCAGTTTGCCCATCTATAAAATGATGACATTGGATTGTTCCATCCCCAAGGTCCCTTCTCAGCTCTGAATCACATTATTGTTTATATGAGTGTATAATGCCCAATGCTAAAGATTTTGGGGGTGCTCAATGTCCAGGAAAATCCCAAAGGGATGCATAGACTAGAACACATCACATTTTACACATTCTTCTCCTTCTCTTCTCCCCAAAATGTTAGCAGAGTAAATATTTCAATGCTTCCATGCATCTGAGATTCCACTGGTATGGGTAGTCTCTGAATTGATGAGAGAGTCAATTAAAAATTAATAGAGATCTATCCTAAGTCAAATTTTTTTTTACCAAATCATTCTTTTTTTTTTGGCTTTTTGGGGGGCAATTGGGGTTAAGTGACTTGCCCAAGGTCACATGGCTAGTTTTTGTGTTAAGTATCTGAGGCTGGATTTGAACTCAGGTCCTCCTGACTCCAGGGCTGGTGCTCTATTCACTGCACCTCCCAGCCAGCCCCAAATCATTCTATAAACACTCCATACCAGACCTACCTAACCTGCTGCAGGTAGTCTTCTTTTGTGGCTGGTGCTTTTGTCTTTAATATAGTGAGGGCACCAGGGCAGTATTTGGTCTATAGATAAAAATACTATCTTTTATTCTCAATATAGGACTAGCATACTTTACTTATTTCTTTTATTTTTATTTATGAAGCAAAACAAATACATAACATAGTTTAATAAAAAAAGATTTACTTTTGGCAACTTTATATGAATAAGTGATTGCTGGTAACATACTGTTATCCAGGGGTATTAATTCACAGCCTTTAGGCCTCCTGTGAATGTAAAACTGCAGGGATGCTCCAGAACCAGATTAAAATGAAATTTTGAAGTGTTTATAAAAATAAATAGAAATACAATACAACATAGATAATGCTAATTTGTGGTTTTCTAAGTCAACATGCAGCCCACAGGGATCATTTCTTTTGAGTTTGATACCACCACTAGGCTGCTTACCCCATCATGTATCTTCCTATCTCCATTTAGCTAATCAGTACTTATTTTTTTGAGATAATGATCTTTTAAGATTACCAGCCAGAGTGCATATACCTGAAGCATTAATGAGAAGAATTAATTTTGCAGTGGCAAATAGCTTGAGTTGCCACCATTTCCAAAATGGAAGCCATACTGATTTCCTCCTTCAATTAAGCTCTGAGACCATTGTGTTACCCATAGGATATGAAGACCATCACCTCTCCAGATTGTTGTGAAGTTCAATATTTGCATATGTAGAAGAGGAGACTCAGACCCAGGGACTTGGTCAAGTTCACCCAGGTAGCAAATGGTAAAAGTGCAACATACATTTCTTGGTCATTTTTTTTTTCACCTGTGGCTAGCTAGGCTAATCTCTTTTGAGTGACCATAAATCTCATTGGGAATTCTGTGATTCAATAGAATCAGCATCATCTCATGTACAAAAAGGAGCATCTGGAGAAGCTCTCCATCAATAGGGAATGCTTCTTTTATTTGGGTTCAATGCAGTACAAGCTCTCCATGACATTAAACCTGGGAATCCAAATGGCTCTGCTTCATGTTTCACTTGATGTTAGTGGAGAGTTGTGTGGGCTTGTCCCTGTGATTCTTTGGTTCATTCTCTGACAGGAGGTGGGATTTCTCAATTCCCAATCCCTTTCCCTGTGCTCTTGACCCCATCTTTTCTTGCCTCTTCTGGGATCTTGTCACCTCCATTATTTTTTTCCTCTTATCTGCAACGTCTCCTTATCCACTGGCTCCTATCCTGATACCTGCAAACATTCCCAGCTCTTCTTCCCCCTTAAGGAATCAGAAGACAAAATTTTCATGTTATCTTGTCATTGCTTCAAATTATTATTTGATACCTCCCCTCCCTTTCATAGAAAAACTCCTAGGATGGTTTTTCCAAACTCACTGCCTCCATTTCCCCACCTTCAATGTACTTCTAAGTAACTTGTTATGTGCCTTCTAACCTACTGTTGGATTAAAACTGCTCCTTTCAAGATTGATGCTAATGGTGTCCTTAATTGCTAATTCCAATAATTCATAGCCCTCATTTTTGTTTTACCTCTATGAAGTTTCTGACGCTGTCAGCCATTGCTTTCTCTTGGACATTCTCTCCCATTCCTTCTCCCACCTGTCCGTCTATTCCTTCTATTTCCTTTTCTTGTTCATCTTCCTTCTCTCCCCAATCCAATAAACGTGGACATCCCCTGAGGATCGGTCCAGGGTCCTCCTCTATCTTCATGCTTCTTTGTTGTTGCTATCAATTCCCATGGATTCAGTCATCATTTCTATGTACATTATTCTCAAATATAGATTTCAAGCTCTAATCTCTCTCCTGAATACCAGTCCTTTATTACCAGTTGCCTGCTAGACATCTCTTCATGGATGTCCTGTCAGTATCTTAAACTCAAAATGTCTGAGACATAATTCATGCTTTTCCCCTCAAATTTAACCCTACTTAATTTTTTTCCCTTTCTGCTAATGGTATCACTTATTTCATAACCTTGAAACTGACTTTTACTTTTTCTTATCCTGCAACCCTTAATCCAATTAGATGCCATATTTTATCAATCCTGCCTCTCTGTATCTTATATTCATCCCTCTCTGTTCATAAAGTCTCTACCCTGGTTTAAGCCTCTATCAACTCTCATTGGAGTTATTGCAATTGCCCCCTAATTGGTCTCCCTGCTTCTACTTTCTCCCCATTCTCATCTATCTTATACACAACTGCCAAACAGATACTCCTAAAAAACAGAGATCTATCACCCCTGTAGTAAAAAAAAAAAAAAACAAAAACAAAAAACAAAAAAAAACCCTTCAATATTGCTACTCACTCTAGGTTAGAAATACAAAATCTTCAGCCTGGCATTTGAAGCCCCCTCTAATCTGGTTTCCACCTACCTTCCTAATCTTATTTCCTATTATTATCCCTCACACATTCTCTTTTGCAAATGGCCTGAGGCGTCTTTTCTTTATATGATACTGCATCTCCTGCTTCTAAGGTTTTGCATGAATAGTTCACCTCTGTTCACCCAATCCAGAATGTTCTCTCATCACCTCAGCCAAAAAGAATAAGAAGCTTACTTCAGTGAACAATGCAGGTGTCACCTCCTCTATGATCCCTTTCCTGATCTCTTCAATTATTAGTCCTCTTCCATTCTTGAACCTGAAACTCTGAGGGTCTTTCCCAAACAGATCTATTTTTTTTAGAGGCCATTCTTTGCCTCATTTTTTATTATGTCATAATCAGTGAATGGGTGTTGCCTCAGTCAAACTGAGACCTGTTAAAGACCTTGGCTTGAAAAGACCAAGGTTCCTCACTGTATCCTGGGTCATCTCCAGTTGTCCTGATCCATATCTGGCCACTGGACCCAGATGGCTCTGGAGGAGAAAATGAGGCTAGTGCCTTTTTACAGCCCTCCCTCACTTAAATCCAATTCATTTTCATGTCATGGCACCACATCTCTGATGTCATGGTCCTCTTTGAGAATGCAGGACAAACAGTAAGTATTTTACATTAATTTTAAATTTATTTACCTGTTTATATCTTGTATTTCCCTCTCACCCTCCAAGTAGAATGTAAACTCCATAAAAGTAGGTGTGATTAGTGGCAGCCAGGTGTCTCAGCGAGTAAGAGCACCGGCTCCAGTGTCAGGATGACCTGGATCAAATCCTGGCTCAGATACTTAGCACCACACCCAGAAATAACTGGCCGTGTAACCTTGAGCAAGTTACTTAACTCTGATTGCTTAAAAAAAAAAAGTAGGTGTGATTTTCTTTTATATCTTCAGTGCTTTCTATTTCTATCACTATGGTCCTACAAAAATAAATTCTCAACGTCTCTATTGCAGTTGCATGCATTGTCTCAGATCTTCTCCCTTGTTGATGCATCCCTTTCTACTGAAGCTCCTCCCTCCTCTTTTCCCTTCAAGTATTCTACTTGTATGCTATTTCTTGAATCAAAATCTCTAGCCAATAGACCTGATAGTCCAGACTATTTTGATGTGATCTTTTGGTCTGTGCTCCTCTCCCACTCTTTATGGTACTTTTGGAGAAAGATGCAAGGGCATTACTGAAGAGAAGGCATTGACAGTACGGATAGTTTCCTTCAGAGCCCCTCAACTTTCCAGAAAAAAAAAATTGTCTCAGTAGATCCTTATCCATATCCCTGATGTTGCTCTAACATAGAAACGTGCATTATGTATAGTGACAGTGACCTCTGTCTTCCATGGATTCTGGTAGTAGAATGGGATGGCAAAGATATGATGGGCTTCCCAACACATTTTCTTCACATTGAGTTTTATTTTTGGTCATGCCTCATAAACTTCCCATGGCGGTAGCTGAGGGCAATGATCATTGACTGCTTAGTTATGGTTAGGAAGGTCTGTGGTGAAAGTCCCACCAATTCATCCACTTGGCCCGCCCAGCTGCCAAAGACATCAGTGCTATTCCCCCCCTACCTTCCCCCCCCACACACACACCCAGCCCTCTCTGGCTGTCATCTCTTCACCGTGAACTGTATTTAAAATGTAAATAAAAAAAAAAGCTTTTAGGAGATTTAACTGTTTCCCTTGGTATTTAAATTATTCAATTATAACTAAAGCTATTAAAATACAGTTAATTAAAATTGTTAGATTGTTTTCCTTCGCACTGATCACAGCATTGCCCTACTTCTCCCTCTAGCTGTTTAATTCCTATTAAAAATGATAATGCTTTCCTTTATTCATAAATGCAGCAACCTTATACACATTCTTCAAGGGATCTCCTTGGTACAAACTGTGCTCTTTTCTTCTTTTCTTGCAGTGAAGTGGAAATTCGGCTGTAGTCTTTAGAGGTTTAATCAGCAGTAAAAGGACTCAAAATTTAAACATTAGCATTACTAAGTCACAACAAATAATACAGTGCCCCGTAAAAATCCGTCTAATTCTGAGGCAACGTAATGTCATTAGAGACCAAAAGAGAACCCTGAGGTTTAATAAAAGGTGGGACCTAAATAAAGGCTTCATAACTCACAACATAAAATTACCAGATCTACACGTTAAATATTTTATTTCAAAGGTTTCACAGCATTTCTGGTGGGAATTGCAATGCAACAGAAGTACAGATGGGTAAGTGCTGTTAGAGAAGAAGGAACAAGGAGGAAAAAAAGGAAGGCTTTTAGGGCAGGCTCATCTCTTGTTGAATCCAATGTGTTTAAGATGGAGCACCCCAAGAAACTAATTGGTTATAGTGTTTAAAGTCCTGTGCCATGTGTTCATGCTATGCTAATAGCTGTATCAGGTAATGGTGGCAAGGTGGTAGAAATGTTTAATGGACTTGATCATAACAGGTGCCACCTCAGGCTTTCAGAGTGATTTGCAAGCCATATGTGGTGATGGCAAATGGGATGCCTAGTCTCTTTTCCAGACAGAGAAGCTGAGGCAGTAGTGAAGGAAATTGAGCATCTATTCCACTCCCAAGGACTGGGCTCTTGACTAAAGGCAATGGCTCACTGGAGGTCTGGTTAACTCCCATCTGTATATTTTTTAGTGTGAGATGTTGTCCTGATATTGAACCCAGCTGTTCTACTTGGGGAAAAAAATCAATTTGAATAATAGATCCCTATAAGGTTTTGCCTTGTTTGATGGTATATACGAATAAGGCAATACCAATTAATCAATAAACATTCATCAAGTCTTGTTAGATGCCAGGCACTTTGCTAAATGTTGGAGATATAAAGACAAAAGTGAAACAATTCCTGCCCTCAGGGAGTCTGCATTCTAATGGAAGAGATAACATGTATAACATATATAAGAATGTATATAATATTTACAAAATTATTACAAGTTAGTTTTGGGAGAAGGTATTAATTTCTAGGGGACCAGAAAAAGCTTCATGTAGCAGGTGGCTCTTGAGCTAAGTTTTGAAGAAATCCCAAAATTCTAAGAGGTAGAGAAAACAAAGGAAAGTATGTTCTGGGTATGGGGAGTATCAGGGCAAAGGTTCAGAGATGGGAAATTAACAACCTAGGTGAGGAATGGGACTGGATCACAGAATGTCTATGTATGAGATGTGGAGTGAGGTAGAGTTAGGCATAAGAAGACTGGAAAGAAAAGAAAGGAGCACATTATGAGGAGGTTTAATTCTCTACAAAGGAATTTATATTTGTTCTGAACCTACAGGTAATAGGGAGCCATTAGAGTCTATGGATCAAGGGAAGACATGTGGAGGACAGAGGAGTGGAGAGGGACTTAATGGAGAAAGACTCCATACAAGGCTATCTCAATAGTCCAGACTAGAGGTGACAGGGGCCTCAACTAGGGTAGAGAGATTGTGTCAATGGAGAGATAGGGATGCATTTGAGAGATGTTGTGGAGAATAAATTAGGTTTGGCAATGGATTGTAGATATAGGGTCATCAAAAATTAGGAGTCAAAGATGACATAAAAATTTTCCATCCCTCCCCCTCAGGGAAGATCAGGAAACTGGAAGGTTTGTGACTAAAATTAATGAATTCTGTTTTGGACATGTTGATTCTGAAGTACCTGTGGGATGTCCAGTTCCAAAAATGGGCAACCCTTGATGTAGGAAGAGACCTGGAGAGAGAATTGAACTTACCTAATTTCCCATAATCCCTCTAGCATTTGTCATTTCTGATTTTGAAAATCAACTTTATCAATCTGATATTTATGAGGCAAGTCACTGGACCTCTGTTTGCCTCAGTTTTCTCTTCTGTAAAATGGAGATAATTACAATACTTACTACCCAGGGTTGTTGTGAGGATCAAATGAGATAATAGTAAAATGTTTTGTGCAGTGACTGGCACAAAGTAATTGCTCCATAAATGTTAGCTATTATTATTATTAATCTGCTGAAGGAGACAGGAAGGAAGAGAATCCAGGGTATATATAATAGAGTTAGCCTTAGTTAGGAGAAAGGTCACCTCTTCATCAGAAACTAGATTAAAAGAGTATATGGTTGGGGAAAATGTTTGACATCAAGAGACTGTGAGATGAGAAGAAGGGAAAAGAGAGAGAGGTCTTAGGGAATGACCTCAGTTTTTGTGTGTGTGAAGTACCTAGTGAGTACCAAAGCTCAGAGGGTGAGAAGAGGAAGGAGAAAAGAGGACTGCATAACTGTTGTGGAAATTGGGATTTAGGGGGGAGTTAGAAGAGTTACCTTGTTGCAGAAAGAGACTTGTTGAATTTAGATAACATAAATTTGCAGAAGACCCTATTAGTATGATTGCATAATTTCTTCCACTTCTCTTCAGCAGCTAGAGCTAAAACCAAAGCTGAATCCAAAAGGTAAGAAGACAGACGTACCTCACAAAGGTTAAAGAGAAAAAAAGAACCCATAGGAAACAAGAGAACTTACAGATACTTTAAGTTCCTATCCATGCTCCCCACCCA
This sequence comes from Petaurus breviceps papuanus, assembly GCF_028583685.1. Lineage (NCBI taxonomy): Eukaryota > Metazoa > Chordata > Mammalia > Diprotodontia > Petauridae > Petaurus > Petaurus breviceps. The sequence goes on from NW_027187339.1 coordinate 6,473,446, forward strand.
GCCTCTTCAACATCACAGTCACAAGCAACCTCATAGTCTGGACTTCCAAGATTTGACTTTGAAGGTCACTGTCACTTAATAAAGGAATCTTAAATAATAAGTGGGTCAAAGAAAAAAAAATTTGGAGCAAGTAAGAAATATTGATAGAAAATGATGATGATAAGACTAACTGCCAAAATTTGGTGGATCAAACTAAAGCTAAGTCCTCAGTGGCAGGGGGAGATTATATATTTGAAAATATGCATCAACAAAATGGAAAAATAGAGGATTGATGGCCTGAATATATAGTTAAAAATAAACAAATTGACAAACCCAAAAGAAATACTAAAGAAGAAATGTTGAAAAGCAGAAGAGATAAAATAGCAAACCAAAGGGCCATATAAAGTATAAACAAAACTAAGAGCTGATTCTTTTAAAAGACTAGTAAAATTGATAAAGCTCTATCTAACATCATCAAAGCTAGAACAAGTGAAATGAAATTACAAAAATAAAAAAAATGGTGGGGGCAGCCAGGTAGCACAGTGAGTAAGAGCACCGGCTCCAGAGTCAGGATGACCTGGGATTGAATCCAGGCTCAGATACTTGCCACCACACCCAGAAATAACTGGCCATGTAACCTTGAGCAAGTTACTTAACCCCAATTGCTTAGTGGCAGCCAGGTGGTGCAGTGAGTAAGAGCACCAGCCCCACAGTCAGGATGACCTGGGATTGAATCAGGGTTCAGATACTAACCACCACACCCAGAAATAACTGGCTGTGTAACCTTGAGCAAATTACTTAACCCCAATTGCTTATAAAAAAATGGTGAATTCACAAGTGGAAAATTTAAAGAATTATCAGGTTTTGCTATGTATAATCATATGTAGAAAGTTAACAAAATAAATAAAAATCTTGAACAACCCAATCTCATAAAGCAAAATTTAACAGTCTATAAGGCAACAACAAATGGATGGAGTAGAGGGAGGATCTTGGTCCTGACAGATTTATAGGTGAATTTCAATAATCTATTCTTTCCACCTCTCCCTCTGTTTTCCCTTACCAAACCCTCCTCTTCATCCCAGGCACCTGCAGTCCCTTGACCCCTTAATCTTTCTCCCAGGCCATCTCTCCTGCATTAGCCACTCTCTCTTCTTTTCCCCTTCTAGACTCCTTGGTGAATCAATTTAATTCTAAACCATCCTCTTTTCTTGAGTTCCTGGCCCCCTTATCTTATCATCAATTGTGCCCTATCAAGCCTCAGCTTTGGATCAGTACCACCATCTATTGCCTTCAATCTTACATAATTGATACTGAGTTAAGGTGGAAAAAAATCACACCTTTCTGACTAGGTCCACTACACATTGATGCTATACAACATCAACTAGGGATGTACTACTAGGCAATCATGCTATGCCTCCCTTATCAATTCACTGCCTCACTCTCCACAGCAGCTCTTACAAGTCCTTTCATATCTCTTCAAATATCCCATGGATCTCCCTTCTCCTCACTCTCTTAGCTGAAAACTTTGCCTCATATTTTACAGAAAAAAAATTGTGACCATTCACTCTGAGCTCCCTCTTCTCTCTTCCTCAACTCAGATCACTCAGATGACTTTTGTCATTATCTCCTCCTTCACTCCTGTCTCACATGATGAAATGACCTTACTCCTTACCAAGGCAAACTCCTCTACCTACTCAAGAAATCTCATTCCATTCCTTCTTCTCCAACAGATTACCCCCCCCCTTTGTCATCTCTGTTAACACTTATCTTAAATCTCTCCCTGTCTATTGGCTCCTTCTTTACTGCCTACAAACATGCCCATGTCTCCACCATTGTCAAAAAGCCCTCACTTGATCCTTCCATCCCCACTATCATCCTATATCCCTTCTACCTTTTGTAGCTGAACTCCTTGAGAAGGCTGACTAAAATGAACACTTCCACTTTCTCTATTCTCACTCTTTTTAACCTGTTGCATTCCAGTTTCCAATCTCATCATTCTACCAATTACCTATTACTTTCAAAATCAAAGACAAAATCCTCTAGTTTTCAAAGACTTTCCTAATCTAGCCCACCCTCTTAACTTTCCAGTGTACTTACACCTTACCAACCATGAAGTACTCTTTGATACAGCACCACTGGCTTCCTGACTGTTCCACAAATAAAATAGGCCAGTCCTAGGCATTTTCTCTGGCTGTCTCCCATGCCTGGAACACTCTCCCCTCTCATCTTTATCTCCTGGTTTCCCTAGCTTCCCAGTCCCAATTAAAATCCTACCTTCTACATGAAACCTTTCATAACCCCTCTTAAATTTTGTCAATTATTTCCTAGCTATGCTGTAGAAAGATTGTGCCTTTTGTTTGTTTGTTGTCTTCCCCATTAGACTGTGAGCTCCTTGAGGGCAGGGACTATCTTTCACCTGTTTTTGTATGCCAGCATTTATCACAGCATTTAGAAAATAATGTTCTTCAATCATTTCAGCCATTTCTGACTCTTTGTGACCCCATTTGGTATTTTCTTGGCAAAGATAGGGTAGTTTGCCATTTGCTTCCCTAGCTTATTTTACAGAGGAGGAAATGGAGGTTAAAAGGGTTAAGTGACTTGCCCAGGGTCACATACCTAGTAAGCACTTGAGTCCAAACTGTATTTCTACTAGGGATACAAGAAAAATTCTACATTAGGAAGATAATTAGCAAAATTAATCATATTAAAAGCAAAAACAACCAAAACTACATGGCTATATCAATAGATGCCAATGAAGTCTTTGACAAAATAAAACCTTGATTTATGCTAATCCCCCTGAAAGCACAGGCATTTGAGGGCCATTTTTACTGTGATAGAAATGTATATTCTTATAACCAAAAACTAAGATTATTTATGGTAGAGAAGGATTAGCTAACTCAATGTAGAAAGTGACAAAATAAAGATTCTGTTTCTTCCCACTATAATTTGATATAGTTCTAGGAATGGTAGCACTAATAATAGGAAAAAATTAAAACCATAAATATCAGTGAAAAAGAAGACAAAATGATCCCTATTTGAAAATGACAATAGTTTACTTAGACAACGCCAGAGAATTAGCAATGAGTTAATTCATAGCTTCAGTAAAGTAGCAGAATATAAAATAAATCCACAAGAAAATGCTAGCAGTTCTTTATAGTACTAACATAATTTGCTTTCCGTGATGGTTTGACCAGTTCACACCTCCACCATGTAATTAGTGTACCTACCTTTCTATAGAACTTTTATCATTTACAGCTTCCAACTTTTGACATGTTGAACAGTTTGCTAGGGGAAACTTCAGAATTGTATTGATTTCCATTTCTATTCTAAACAATCCTTAATACTGTTGCTAAAAGTTCACTTTGAGAACTATTTATTCACATTGCTTGACCACTTGTAGCATCATTGATGTTAAAGAGACTCAAATAATAGAAATGAAAACCAATGCCACTCTGAAATTTTTCATCATGTTCATCAGATTGGCATAGATGACTACATTGGGGGAACCATGAATTGGCTCAGTCATTTTGGGGAGCAATTGGAAAACATGCAAAAAAAGTGATTAAAATCTTTTGCCCCCCTCTCTTAAGTCTCACAAATCTCACTGCTAGGTATTTACCCCAAGAAGGTCAAAGAAAGGAATAAAGGTACAAAATATGGCAAATTATTAATAGCAGGGTTTTTTTTACCTGAATAAACAACTTAACCTTGTGCCACCCAAGTGAAGAATGGTTAAGCTGATTTGATTGTGAATGTAATTATTACACAGCATAAAATACAAATATGAGGAATTCAGAGAAGCATGAGAAAACTTGAATTAATGAACTAATGAAGAATGATATAAGTACAACCAGGAAATCAATATATAAACATAAGTGAAAAAGAAAATGAAATTGAATGCTGTTTAATTATTATAATAAACCTTGGAAAAGAAATTAGAAAATACACCTTGCTTGTTTCATTGGAGAATTGAGTGAGGAACTATGATGTATGTAGAATGCTATATATACTGCTTGGTGTGGTTAATGTGTTGATTTCCCTAAATAGTTTTGTTTTGATTTTTCTTGTTGGTTACAACAGAAGACTCACTGGATGGGAGGAAAGGGGATATATTCATAAATGAACATGATGGGAAAACATCAATAAAAAAAATTAAGTGCATGCGAGTGATCTACTGTGTTCTCCATTAATACATCCATTACTACTCCTTTTACTGATTTTCAGTATACTATGGGCATAAATAGGGAAGAAGGAGCATCTATATGTCCAAGGCAGTAGGGACATGCAGCTGCACACAAATCCCCAAGCTTTTCAAAGTCATCAGGAAAGAAACCTGTGTTTGGAATTGACAGGTCATTGATGAAATTGGCATGAGTATGTTAAGGAAGGAAAGAGGACTGCGAGTTACTATGTGGGCATGGAGAGGGAGAGAAAAACAGAACATGTGAATCATTTTTGGTATGATGAGGAATCAGTGTTTATAAAGCATAGAGTGGTGGAATAGTGATTGTGGGACCTTGGAAAGAGTGGGTAGTAACATGAATGAGTCAGGAAAAGCTTCATTCATTGTTTGTAGGAGATAGGGTAGGTGTATGTTAGGGCGGATGAAGAACTGAAGAATCCCATCTGTGCACTAAGCCTTGGTCTGGGAAACACTGTACACAGGGATAGGGAGAAATTGGTTCCAGTTCTTCTCTCTAACTCCAATGGTACATACAATGCCAACATTAAAAAACAGTGATAAATCATTTGTTAATCAGATTTGGTCCCATAGCTTTTATCTGAATCAAGTGTTTTCTGAATTCTTCTGAGTTCTGTTTTGGGAAGAAGAAACAAGGTGTATATTAGGATTAGAGATAGTTTTATCTGGTTTGGAGGATCCATAAACCAGTGTAGTATCCACAATGTCCTTGTGGACAAGCGAGGTGGAAAAAAAAAGTAAGAAGGATCTTATGTACAGAATGACTTCACTCCATTGAAGAAGAGATACTTAACTTGGCATGTGCTATCTATTTTAGAGATAAAGAAATTAAAACACAGTTGAATCCTTCAAGGAACCTTACAGACACAGTTTGAGAGAATGAATGAGTTGGAGGATAGTGGTTACATATTGTCTATATGCTTACCCCCAGAAAACACTATGTTTACATATGAACTCTGGAAAAGACTCAGTTCTAGTCTCTGGTGACTACTGAATGGTGTGACCTTATTCCCTCCTGGGGCACCCTATTCCCACCGGTGCCAATCAGAACCAAATCCTCAGGGACATTCCAGGATCCAGTGTCAAGGATACGTTGCAAAATGTCCTGGTGTCCTGGACAAATGCCAGATGATCTAATAAAAGCATGGCCTTCTTTAGGCTCTCCCCTTCCCCTCTGAAGATCTGTCAGGCTAAAAGCAGAATGCAGCTATTTTCCTCTTCAGAGGGAGGAAAATAGTCCCAGTGTTTGCCTTTTGCAAAAGCTCTGGCTCAATAAATTCATCTATCTTGAATTTCACTTTGGGGAGAGTGGGACAATAGTTAAAGAGAAGAAAAACTAGTCACCCCCCCAAAAAAAAACCCACCTCCAAGCATCTCAAGTTTAAATCCTTCAAGAGGGTTTCACTTGAAAGTCACAAATACTGTCTCTCCCAAACTATTCTTTGCTTTGCTTTTTTTTCAGGGGAGTAGCAGCCAGTCACCTCCATCTGGAGCTTCCCTTTCCTGGGCAGCTGCTGGAGGAGAACAATGGAAAAATTGAAAGAAGGGCCAAAGCAGGTGATAGAGTCTGGAGAAGGAAAGTGGTGCGGGCACCTGAACCAGTGAGCCCTTATGTCAACCTGTGAGGGCTTTGAGATCTTAGCGTGAAAGGCAAGATGTGAACAGAAGATTGACTGCATACTCAATCACATAGAGAAGCTCTCAGGAGAAAGCTTTTCTCTCCGGCTGAGTCTCTTCATTCTTTCTTTCTCTGCCTCTCATCTCCTTTGCTTTCCTTTTGCCTGAAAGAGACAGGGAGAGAGAGAGAGAGAGAGAGAGAGAGAGAGAGAGAGAGAGAGAGAGAGAGAGAGAGAGAGAGAGAGAGAGAGAGAGAGAATAAACAGAGACATTAAGTGCCAAAGCTTATGTTAATACAGCATTAAGGTTGAAAATGTAATCTCCTAGGAGTCAGGAAATTCCGAACAAGAGGTTTCCATGGCAACTCAGCCTCACTGCTCCACTGTCCATTCTGGTCCTTTTCTGCTTGTTAAATATGATCCCTTCATATATTATGTTTTATGGCACTAAATGTGTTACCCTAAGCACACAGAGCCTCAGTCAGAGCTGCCAACTAGGTCTCTGGGTCAGGAATCCTCAGACTTCAGCCCCAGCATCGGGGCAAATACAACAGCACCTCAGCTCTTGCAGTTAAGACAGAGAATTTCATCTTTCTTTCTTTCTTTCTTTCTTTCTTTCTTTCTTTCTTTCTTTCTTTCTTTCTTTCTTTCTTTCTTTCTTTCTTTCTTTCTTTCTTTCTTTCTTTCTCTTTCTTTCTTTCT
>NW_027187339.1:6480043-6494187 GCF_028583685.1 Petaurus breviceps papuanus
TCTCTCTCTCTCTCTCTCTCTCTCTCTCTCTCTCTCTCTCTCGCTTCAGGCAAGTGGCAGCGGTGGATCCTTAGCCTAGGCAGCTGGGTCCCATCTTCAGAGAATGTCACTTAGCTGAACCTGCCTATATACCAACCCCAGCAGTCCAGAGGCAGACGGATCTAAAATCATGGACAGAGGGATGGATTTGGCATCTTTTTACTATCTATGGGACATTTTTGAGCCAATCCCTTTGTCTCTCTGACATCTGGTTTCCTCTTCTGTAAAAGGAGGAAGTTGGAGCAGAGGACCCTTGTGTATATATGACCCATCCCATTAGGTCTTTCCCAGGTGCTCATAATTGCCCTACTCCCTCCCCTCAGCCCTATTCCCAGATAAGAAAACAAAATAGCTTTTGTGAGATGGTCACATAGAAATAGAAAGCCAGAATGAGAAGGTATTGAAAAAGTTAGAATGGAATCACCTGATCTGGTTGTCTTTTTTTTTTTCTTTTAACATGTCCTGAGTCAATTTATAAAAATCTTTTACTTGTTCCTTGAGGGCCCAGCATGGGACAGAAACTGGATAATAGACATGGAGTGGACTTACTCTTCTCCAAAGTGTTGTACAGTAGAAACAGTATGAGTTATGGAGTTAGAAAACCTAGGCTCAAATCCTACCTGTGAGGTTCATACTACCTATATGGCCTTGGGCAAGTGGCTTAATCTCCCTGGGCCTCAGTTTCTTCATTTGTTAAATGAAGGGGTTGGGCTAATTGACCTCTAGAGATCCATTTCTGCTCTAGACTTAGAATTCAAAGAAAAAAAAAGGAAACCCACTGAAATAGAACAGGCAGTTTTCTTTAGCTATGTGGAGGACCTTTCTGATGGGAACCACCATTAAGTATGAGAATGGTTTTCTAAAGAAGACTGATACCCAGTATGCCTACCTAGCTCCCTGGATGAAAATTTCCCAAGGCAAAGAAAGTTCTAGGTGGTTTTGCAGGCTCCCATTTGGATGCATGGAGAGGTAGATTAGAAGATGTAGGGAAGTCTGTTGCTCCTCTAGAATTACCTATGAAAGATTATGCAAGAGGTTCTAGGTTCCCCTAAGGTCCTCCTGAGGATGTAGGGGCAACTTAGTTCTGCAGCACAAGTCTTGTTGATTTTACAGCAAGGGGAAGATTTTAATTACCTTCCTGATGACAGTCGGTAGTTCTTTTGTCATCCAAGGACCAGTTTAGCTCTGGGAAGAAGAGGAGAGAAGATTGGTCATTAGGTGATGAATATTTTAGTTATGAAAAGTCATGAAACATGTAGGGATAGCAATCTACACTGGTGGGGGTTATACCAGCACAAATGAAATGAATCTGTCCAAGTATTGAGAGACGGTGGATTTTCAGAGCCTTTCTTGGATCCAAGGAGTCTGTCTGCATTGGCTCATGGATGTCTCTGATAACTTAGAAACTTATTAGTCCTGTGGTTAAGTCACTTAAATTTTCTGAATCTCTGGGTCTTCATCTACAAAGTTTCCATAATTACCTTGCGTATCTATATCTTAGAGAATAGTTTCAAGAAAAACCCTTTGTAAATATTCTAGGGCTTTAAAAAGTGATCACTTAGTATTATTAGACTATGATTGATTTCACTTGAACTTTCTACCATTATGGAGTAAACATGATGTAGTAGATAGAGGGCTAGCCTTGGAATCAGGAAGATCTGGGTTCAGTTTCTGACTGTAACAAACATACAGACTTTGTGATCCGGGGCAAGTCACTTAATATCTTGTTGCCCCTATTTAAAGCTCAAAGACTCTTAACTGCAGAGGAATTGCCAACCTGCTTTGGAAGAGAGAATTTTCTCTCTGGGAATTCCCTAATTAATCACAGATCCAATAAAAAAAATTCACAAATTCTACAAATGGAATTATAGAATCCAAATTCATGTGGTAGTGGTATTGGTGGTGGTGGTGGAGGTAGAATGGTCTGTACTCATGATTTTACTGTGAAAGTGATTTACCCATAGTCACACTCTAGTAGATAGAATACTGGGTTTAGAATCAGAAAGACTAAGCTTCATGACAGCCTCAGACACTAGCTGTGTGACTCTGGACAAGTCACTTAACTCCATTTGCCTCAGTTTCCTCATCTGTAAAATGAGCTGGAGAAGGAAATGGCAAACCACTCCAGTATCTCTGCCAAGGAAACCTCAAATAGGGTCACGAAGAGTTGGACATAACTGATATGACTCAACAACACAGCTAGTATGTGTCAGAAGGATGAATGGACCCCAGCCTTTACTCCAAGGCCAACCTTCTGTCCACTTTCCCGCACTGCCTGTCCTAACATTCATTAAGGATTCTAAGATCTTAAAGTCTCCCATGAAAGGTTTTCATTTGTGGGCTTGAGTATGTTTACTTCCTATCACAGTGATCAGGTTATTCAAGGATGTTGATGCCCTGGGAATGTCAGCCTTGATTACTATGGGCCCTTTCTGATATGATGGGCTAACATTTTTCTCCTCTCTTTTACTCTTTGCCCAAATGGAGAGCTGCATGTCCATACATGACCATGTTGCCCACGGCCCCCTCCAAGTCTTATAAGAAGGAAGGCCTGCTGGGTTGGTGTGCTGGTATGACCTATTAGCAAGAGGGAAATCAGGGCAGCACCTAGGAGAGGCTGACAGGAGAGCTGCTAAAGAGTCTGTCATTCCAGGTTGGACGAGATCCTAAAAGCCACTAACAGCAGTCAAGGTTCGTTGTTATTGTTTTAACCAAACCCCTCAAAGAGAAGGCCTACCGAGTGTAATAGAATACACATATTATTGAAAATATAGCAGGGCTGTAACACTATACCTTGCCTTCTCTCTTTGCTTGCATCGGTCCCAGACAAGTGAAATGATAAAAGGAGTTTTTCTTTCTTTTTTTCCCTTTTTTTCTCATTTTTTTCCTCCTTTTGAAAATGTAACAGCAGTCCTGTCTCTTTTTCTTCCATTTACCAGCCTTTTTTTTTTTCCAGGCCTCCCTTTCTTAATTCACTATCTTTCTTGGGCAGTGCATAAAATCAAGTTGTATAACTAACCTATGAGTCATTCTTCCCTTGCAGAATGTCTCCCCTGGGTGGGCTGGTGGGGGCTTTGAGTTACATCGGTTGGCTGTTGCAATGTGAGCAGATCTGCATGCATCTGTCCTCTGGATGGCTGCTGTGGATGCAGGTGGGGGTAGGCGGGGGTGGGTAGGAGGGGAGGAATGGGGGGGGGGGTTGTGTTTTATTTCCTCCATTCCACCAGTAGAGAAGGTATACAGCTTGTGTGTGCCTCTGTGTGTGTGTGTGTGTGTGTGTGCCTGTGGGTGTGTGTAACTTTGGATTCTATCTTCTAGTAGAGGAAAGGATCTCTTGCAGCCTCTGGCCAAGGAGATGAATATTTTATTATCTTTTTTTTCTTCCCATGGAGTTCTGCGGCTTTTCCCTGCTAAAAGCAACAGCATCACAAACCCCAGGAAGGGAAGGGCTTGATTCAATGGCTAAACCACTGAAAGAGACAGATCAGACTATTAATAAAGTAGAGGGCTCACCGGCTTCTGATTTTTTTGAGCCCAATTAGGAAGTGATGAGTCAGCACTTTCTTTAAAAGAAAAAAAAGAAATCACTCCCCTTCCCCTCAATGGAGAGCCCCACTCACATTATGTGGGCCAGTCTCATTATACAAGAAACAAGGTGATATCTTATCCCTGCCTTGCCTAAAGGCTCGGAGACTTATTTGTTTGCTTGTTTATTTGTGACTCTGGCCATCCCTAGCTATGGATGCTGGAGGATTTGGGAACAATAGGTAATGAATGAATGAAAGAATGAATGAATTGAAGTAGCTCTTTTTGTACAGCAAGGTAAGCTGAGGGCTCAGACTCCCCACAGCTCTCTTAGCCCACTTGCTGAAATAGCCTGAAGCTCTAAGAACTGGAGGGAGGCCTGCCCAGGTGAGAAACAAAACCCAATCCCCAGCACATATGGTAGGTGGGTATAAATGCTACCCACTTGTAACAGAGCCTCAAAGCAAAGAGATTTTAACCCGGGACCCATGAACTTGTGTTTTTGTTTTAATATTTTGATAGCTGCATTTTCACAGATTTGTTTTCCTTGGTAATCCTATTTTTTTTTAATTTCAGGCATTTAAAAACATTATTATAGGGGTGGCTAGGTGGCACAGTGAATAGAGCACTGGCCCTGGAGTCAGGAGGAACTGAGTTCAAATTTGGCCTCAGACACAACACACACACACACAAAAACTAGCCATCTGACCCTGGGCAAGTCACTTAACCCAAATTGCCCTCCAAAAAAAAAAAAAGCAAAAAAACCAATATTATTATACAAAAGGGTCCACAGGCTTCCCCAGATGCCCACTGAGGTACAGACCACAAGAAGTTTAAGAGCCCCTGAACTAGGGGGAGAAATCATAGAGCACCCAGAGACAAGCCTGGTCCTAGGTGAAGTCAGTCCTTTGTTCTCCATAATTTCTTCTTTATAGTGCTTTCCGCTTCCTCTTTCAGCACCCTGTATACCCCTAAGGTACCCAACACTTGTTCCTCAAGACAGAGTGCCCTTTGAGTTTCTAACACTTTATCATAAATACATTCAAGGCATTTGCTCCCCATAGAAGTAATTGCCATGTGCAAATGGAGGCTGGGAATCAAAGCCAAAGACACATCTCTGATGATAGAATTTCAGTCACTGTGGAAAACCAAAGTTTGTGGAATGTGGAGAGCTAGTGAGGAGTAGTTGAGAGACGCCTGGCTCCTGTTGGTAGCTGAAGTTCTAAGGCTTTAGTACCATACCATGCTGGGCCTGGAGTCAGGAAGATCTGAGTTCAAATTTGGCCTTAGAAACCTGCTAGCTATGTGACCCTGGGCAAGTCACTTAGTCACTATCTGCTTCAGTTTCCTCATCTGTAAAATGAGGTTAATAAAGCTCCCAACTCTCAGGGTTGTTGAAAGGATCAAAAGAAATATTTGTAAGGCATTTTGCAAACATTAATGCATTTTATAAATACTAGTTATCATTATCATTACTATACTGGTACTACTATTAGGAATGTTGGTTAAGGCCCTTAAATGTGATAATCAGCCCTTTCTTTCACCTTTAAAATAGGATGATCATGTTTTCACTTCCATTATTTCTCTGGTAGGCTCTGTAGCACAAGAATTTTTAATGCAAACTAGTTTTAGAGATTCAAAGTGCCTCAGGAAATAATTCTCAGCATAATACTCATGAATCTGTGCAGCCTTCCCTGTCCACAGGCCACCCTGGGATATGACCTGTGGGGAGGAGGAGGAGAAAGAGGAGGGGGAGAGGAGGAGGAAGAGAAGGGAAAGAGGAAGAGGAGGAGGAAAAGAATCATGATTACTGTTTAATTCTGCCATTTGGAATCTTCAGTTTTCTTCAGATTGTGAGTCATCACTGCACAGGGCCCTTCCTCATGCCGTTTGTTAATGTTCTCTCCCTCTGGAAATTGTTTGGAATTTTGTATGTCAGAGACGAAATGGCTTACTGGCTAGAGAGCTGGCCTCCTAATGGATGAGACCTACGTCTAAGCCCTTCCTCTGACACACACTGCCTATGTGATGGAGGGCAATTCTTGAACCTCTGAGGGCCCCAGGCAGCCATGAAGTGGAAGGGAAGTGGGGACCTGCATTGATTTTAGAGAATCTCCTAGTAGGAAGTTTCCTAAAATAAAACAATCACAGATGGCATAAAAATGGTATATGATTCTTATTTACTTACATTGTTTCCCACCCAACAGAATCCAAGCTCTTTGAGGGGAAAGATTGTTTCTTCTCTGTCTTGGCGTCTCTGGTGCTTTGCACATTGTGCAGGAGGGGTGGAGAGGGGAGAACCCATCTTGATACTTTATCAGCATAAGAAACTCTCCATTGATGAACTCCCACTCCCAGTGCAGACTGGCATCTTCTCCACAGTTTATAATCTTTGGGAATAGCCCAGGAGCATTGGCGATTATATGACTTGCCCCAGGCCAAATGCTGTATAAGACTTGGACCCTGGGAGGCTGCCTCTCCATCTCCTGCCAATTGCTGTCTTGCATATATCAGACATTTAATACTCATTTGTTAAATTGAGTTGAATTGATTTATAAAGGAAGCCTTGACTATGTTACTGTTCAACAGATATTTGCTTTTCATTTTGAGGGAATGAATGATGAATAATGAATGAATGAGTGCTTGTTAGACTCTACTCTCCCACCATTCCTGAGTAAGCTAGGTGGAGTAGTGGTTGGATTAGCAGACCTGGAGTCAGGAAGACCTGAATTCAAATACAGCCTTAGATGCATACTAACTGTGTGACCCTAGGTAAGTCACTTGACCCTGTTTGCCTCCGTTTCCTTATATGTAAAATGAGCTGGAGAAAAAAATTGGTAAAACACTCCAGTATCTCTACCAATAATCCCTAAATGGGATCACAAAGAATCAGACCCAGCTGAAATGAAACAAGAACTCCTACCATTCAGTTCTTCTCCAGACAGTTATACTTCTCTTTTCAATTTTAGTCTATCCTAAATACATCAGTTCTTAGAATATTCCTCACACTTTGCGCTAAAGAACCCATAAATTATTCCCAAGGGCCTCAGGGCTGGACTCTTCTACATGGTCAATAACTTCTGCCAACTTAACTTTTCTGGGTCTCAATTTTCTCATCTGCTAAGTGAAATGATTCTGTATCATAAGATCTAAAGTCTCTCCCAGTTCTTGTGTTCTATGAATCAACAAAATATACCCCTGTAATCTCACCAACTTCATTTCCCATCATTCTCTGAAAACACTAACTAGCACCCCACCCTCCAAATCCAACCCTTCCCTCAACTCTCCCTCATGAACAAAGATCCAGGTCACTCCCTCACCCATTCTAATCAAATCTGAGTTGGGAAGGGTTAGTGAGCCAGCATCAGAAACTCCAAGCAGTAGTCAGAGGGAGGATTTGACCCGTGGAATGTTAAGGATTCTGAGGTTACCAGAGGTTAGGACAGACCAGGGTCAGCAAACCAGGGAATTCAAGGATAATTGGCAGCAGTCAAGAGTCAAAAACAAGCTATTGGTCAGGAAACAAAGTACAGGGGTGTAGAATCTGGGGCCTTGAGGCCATATATGGCCTTCTAGGTCTTCAGGTGTGGCCCTTTGTATGAATCAAAATTTCATGGAACAAATCCTTTTATTAAGGGGATTTGTGCTGTGATGTTTAGATTCAGTCAAAGGGCCACCCTTAAGGACCTAGAGTGCCACATGTGACCTCAAGGTCCCAGGTTCCCCACCCCAGGTAAGAACCAGAATTTGGGTCTTAGAGGACAATAAAAACAGAAGTCCCAAATCCAAGGAAAAATGGAAGTCAAGATATCGGCACCAATGGTCAAATACAGACCATGGGCATACAACTGAGTCTGTTTGCTTGCTGCAAATGTTTCTATTTTCTTCTGGAGGCAAGAACTGAGGATTGGTCATGAATATCCTTGACAGTTAGGTGGTGAAGAGGATACAGCCCTGGGGCCCAGAGTCAGGAAGATTAATCTTTCTGAGTTAGAATCTGGTCTGAGACACTTATTAACGATGTGATCCTGAGCAAGTCACTTAACCCTGCTTGCCTCCATTTCCTCATCTGTAAAATGATCCAGAGAAGGAAATGGCAAATCACCCTAGTATCTTTACCAAGAAAACTCCAAATGGGGTCATGAAGAGTCAGAAACAACTGAAATGGCTGAACCACAACAAATCCTTGGCTCAGAAGTGTCCAGGGAAGTGATTGCTTCTAGATGAAGAGAATGAAGTCTCCAGATTTTGATCCTGGCTGAGACAGAGGAAGGAGATCTGAGGGCAGATAGGGTTGTAGATTCCAACAGAGCTGATTCAAAGTTTACTTACACTAAGGTGCTTGGAATCTCTCCCTCATTCTTTCCTTCCCGAATTGTGCTTTTCAGCACTAAGTGCTAGGGGGACACCATTCCTTTTATATACATTTCTATGTTTCTTTTACTACAGCTGGGTATGTCCTATTCACAACTTCAAAGAGACTTCTCTGTTTCTCTGGGCTGTAATCTACTAAGGGAGCAGAAACCACTATACTTATCTACTACCCTCTTCCCTTCCTTGTCTAACTACCCACTTACAATAAAATAGACCCAGAGCTGGCTCCAAGCATAAAAGTTTCCTTACATTCTGTTGGAGGAATGCAAGGAAGCCAACATCAATAAAGGAAGATAAGGGGGTCCTGCTCAAAGATTATAATTCTGAACTATGGTCTTCCCATTTCCAGAGGCAGATAGGTGATGAGATGGATACAGTGCTGGGTTTGGAGTTGGGAAGCCTTGACTTCAAACCTGGCCTCAGATAATTACTAGCTTTGTATCCCTGGGTAAGTCACTTAACCTCTGTTTACCGAAGTTTCTTTAACTGAAGAATGGAGATAATAATGACACCTAACTCCTAGGGTTGTTGTGAGAATAAAATAGATAATTGTTCATTTATTTTTTTAAATAATTTTTTAAATTAATTTTAAATAATTAATTATCTGGCACAGGGCTTGGCACATAGTGATAATAGGTAAAACAAGGGCAGGGCAATTGGAGCTTTGACCTGGGTTGCTGAAATTTGAAGAGTACTACTGGCACTTGTATTCCTCAGCAAATAGAAACAACTAAGGCTAATACCTTTATAGCAAGAATAATTAGTTAAATTTGGAAGCTACTAGAAAGCTCCAGTCCTTATGAGTAATGTTCTCCTAGATGATGAATTCTTAACCATGGAGAGACTTCAGGGTTCCATAATGAATTTGTATTTTTTTTAATTTTGATAACTACATTCCGATAAAATTGGTGTATTTTATAATCCTATGTATTTTATTTTATGCATTTAAAACTTATTCTGAGAAGAGCTCCATAGGCTTCACCAGAATCCTAAAGGGTCTGTAAAAGATCAAGAACCTCTGTCCTAGGCCCAATGTCATCATGCTCCATCCCCAAGAAGAAGCATTGCCAGCAATGATGACCTCTTGGCGTCCTGGCATCTCTGTCTCTGTGGTTTGGTATTCCCAGGATGTCTTCCCCATAGAGATTTAGGACCTGCAGTCTATAATGTCTCCTCCCATTTCATCGAAACTAGATATATCTTGAAAAGTATCTTTGAGTATGCTTTTTGTGGACCTTGCTCAGGGTACCAGACTTACTCATTTTGTCTCTCCCTACACTTTGGAGCAACCCCATTTCAGAACAATATGCTAAGTCAATTTATCCATAGATTAGCCTTAATTAAAAGTGCCTTTACACTGTACTAAGTACAAAGGATACAAAATAAATAAATAAAAGAGTTCCTCTCCTTAAGAAGCTTAAATTCTATGGGGGGGGGGGGGGAACCACATGCTTATAAAAGTATATACAAAGTAAATCTAAAGAAATTTGGAAGGGCGGCATTATTGCTTGGGAGGGAACAGGAAAGGCCTTATATACAGACAGTATTTGATGCGTTTAGAAGCAAAT
Source organism: Petaurus breviceps papuanus (assembly GCF_028583685.1). Lineage (NCBI taxonomy): Eukaryota > Metazoa > Chordata > Mammalia > Diprotodontia > Petauridae > Petaurus > Petaurus breviceps. Next base: position 6,489,550 of record NW_027187339.1, read on the forward strand.
TAAGGATTCTAAGAGGCAGAGGTGAGAAAACACCTGAGGAACGTGGGGCACAGCCCCTTGCAAAGGCATGGAGATGGAGGGTGGGGCATTGTATAATGGCAACCGCAAGCAGATTTGTTTGTCTGGAAGACAGAGTGAATAAAGGAGGGCTATGTGTATGTAATCAGTCCAGAGTCAGACTGTGAAGGGCTGTCTTCAATTTTAAAACTACTTTCTGGCTGTATGTGGAGACATCAGGGCATACCCTGCACACTGTTGAGGTAGATGACTTTTCACTTTTTACAATGATTTGACATAGGTTACCTCTTTAATCAGACAACATATTTTCCTGTTACCACTCCAAGCTTGGCTGGCCCACTCCCTTTGTCCCCAAGACTTGGGTTTCGTGGGCCTTCCTTATTGGACTCCAGGTCTACTGCTAGATGTCACATTGAAACTAATTCATTGCATCCTTCTAGAATCTGAAGCAGCCTTTCTTGGATGCCTGCTACAAGCAGCCATTTGTGTTGGTTTCTCACTTGGGGTATTCACAACACTCTTTATTCAAGACTTTGAAAAGTATTTCAGGTGTAATTAATTTGTCTGAGACTCAGTTTTAGGGAACCAATCGATTAATCAATAAATATTTATTAAATGCTTGTGACAGCCATTATACTGAGTGCTGGGGATACGAAAAGAGGCAGAAGATGGTCCCTGCCCTGAAGGAGCTTACAATCTAAGGGGGGGAGGGGGAACAGTGGGCAAATAAATATATACAAAACAAGCTATATAAAGGCTAAAAGGAAATAAGAACCAATCAGAACCTTGCAAATAGTAGGCACTTAATATGTAAAAGGGTTTAAGTTTTTGTCATTTCTTCAGGCTCCTAGAACATTCCTCTTGGAGCATACTAAGCAGTTAATGGGGCAGTTAGGTGACTCAGTGGTTAGAGTGCAGAGGCCTGGAGTCAGACTCCTCTTCCTGAGTTTAAATCTGGCCTCAGACACTCACTAGCTGTGTGACCCTGGGCAAGTCACTTAACTTTGCCTCAGTTTTCTCATCTATAAAATGAGGTGGTGAAGGAAATGGCAGACCATTCCAGTATCTTTTCCAAGGAAACCCCAAATGGAGTCATGAAAAGTCAGATATGACTGAAAAACAACTGAGCGACAAAAATAAATGCTTGTTGATTGAATTTATTAAGACCCTACTTTGTATCAAGAGATATTGTGCCAGGAGGTGAGGACACAGAGACAAAAATGAATTAATGACAGCCATCAAGGACCTTACATTCTATCAGGAGAAACATCTATAAAATGGTTGTGAATGACTTGCTTAGAGTTACACAGGTCCTGGATCCCAGATCCCAGCCATTCATCAGGAAAGATAATCTGGACAGTCTGACTCCAATTCCACATCTGAATCTTTCCACAATGCCCTCCTAGAAGGAATGTCAAAAAGAAGCAGTCTCAGATTCCTCCAGCAACACCTTGGGGCCGGCTAGGTGGCACAGTGAATAGAGCACCAGCCCTGAAGTCAGGAGGACCTGAGTTCAAATCTGACCTCAGACACTTAACACTTACTAGCCGTGTGACCTTGGACAAGTCACTTAACCCAAATTGCCCTGCCTTCCCCTCTCCAAAAAAGAATAAAAAGCAACAACACCTTGTCCCCTTTAGCTCTCTAACATGAAGACCCCTCCAAGCCCCCTTAAGCATCTCTTTACCAGCCATGTGATATTGTTCTTAGGTCCTTTTACATTTCTGTTCATCCCAAATCCTCAACCCCCAGAATCCCATCTGGGGCTCTTCCCTCTGTGTCCAGTCATGCCTGTTATTTTCTTTTGGGCCATCTGTAAAACAATTCTTTCAAAGAAGCAAACATTTGGACATCTAAAGCCTAGTTTATTCCCATCCGGACCAGCCCAGGGAACTCTAAGTCTCCATCTGCCATATTTGGTGGAAGGTCTGTCTTGCACATTCCCTGCCTCATTTTCCTCCTTGAATTTAACTTTTTTCCCTCCATAATGACAGTAGCCATTGCTTGAGACACTGATGTGGGGGAAGGGGGTAATGCATGGAGGAGGAGCTTACCCAGAAGGAAGCATGGCCATCTGGTGGCTTCCTATTTTAACTAATTATTATGGCTAAGTAGGTGCTAATGATTAGCCAGAAGAAGCAGGAAGAAACAGGAGCGGTGCCCCAGTTCAAGGGTTATTTACATTGTGTTACCCCTTCTGCCTGGAGCACAGGTGCTGAAGTGGGGACTCCCAGTAGGCACCACAGAGAAAAGTCAGAAGAAACCTGAATTCACATTATTATCAAGTCCCAGGCTACAGAAAACACATGAACCTTTCTTCTGGGCCTGGGCTGTGCATGGGGAATACAGTCATGAGAGCTAGTCCTGGGTGGGACATTACATTACCACTTTCTTTTTACCTGATGGCCAAGCAGAGAAGTGGAGATACATCTACAATCCTAATTGACTCTGGGCTGAGGATTTTAGGAGGAGCAGTGGATTGGGGAGGGTGTGTACCTGGTGTATTCACCTTGACTTCTCCAAACTGAGCCAAAATTTGGATGAGAAGGGATAGAGCGAGAAGGACTGCTCCCAATTTCATGCTTGGATTGATGGAAATCAGACCAGGTGAAAGGGGGAAAAAACTGACAAGATTTCTGATGACCCTGAAGAGCAGGACTCTGGGTTCTTCCTTAAGTACTCCCTGAAAAGGAGGCAGAAAGGAGACTATGAGTCTCTCACATGTCAAGAATGTTCCCTCAAGGGGAATACAGTGGAAAATGTGCTGAATTTTCAGTCATATGTGTTGAGTTTGAATTCTGATTCTTCCACTTAGCACCTGGATGACCTTGGGAAATTCATCTAAGGTCTCTGAATCTCAGTTTCCCCACTTGTAAAATGCAGAGGTGGGACTAGATGTCCTCTGAGGTCCCTTTCAGCTCCAGGTCTCTGAATCTCTGCTCCTATGGCCCTATGATGTGATTGAATAAGCAAGCACTTGGGCAAACCTGTTCTGAAAGTCATGGATACATCCCCTACGTCACTGACTTTCCTCAGGTGGCTTAATTTTCCACTTAAGTTACGTAAGCAGAACTGGGGAATGCACTTTAATGATTCTGGAACTGGCATTTTTAAAAAGCAGGGTTGAAATGACCTAAATCATCTTGCAATTTGATGAAGTAATTTGCAGAAAGAGGGTTTTGTTCTGACTCGAATGTTTTTCCACATGACTTAATCTCTCCCCAGGCCCCTGTTGAGTCTTATTTTTAGATAAACCCCAACCCTGTCTTTAGGGCCCCATGTCACCACTCCGTGGGGAGAGCTGCCCCTCTGAGTCATACTGGAGCTGCTGGTATGTTGCCCCCCTTCCTCACCCCCTTTCCTCAGGGGAAAAAGGCCAGTTGTACTGAACTTGTGTCAGAACTTTGGGGGGGTGCCATGCACCTTTCCTGAAAGCCTATTCAGAATAGTCTCTGTGTAATGGGTGAATAATTCTGAGGTATAAACCAAAAGCCATGTATTAGTCAAGATCAGATCTTATGTCTAATGAGATATGAACCTGTATATTCCTCCCTCCCTTCCTTTCTACTTCCTTCCTCCCCTCACTCCCTTCCTTCCTTACTCCCTATATATCTCATTGCTCCATTCCTTCCTTCATTCTTCTCTCACTCTTTCCCCCCCCATTTCCCCTACCTCTATCCCTTCCTACCTTCTTTTATTGCTCCCTTCCTCCTTCTTTTCCTTCCTCTCTAGCTCCTTCTTCATTCCTTCATTTCTTTGTTCCTTTGTGTTTATTCTTTTCTTTCTTTCTCCCCCTCCTCCTTTAAAAATCATATATAATTAACTGTCCATTATTGATAAGGCATTGTGGTAGGTGCCTTTCACATAGTAGGGACTTCATGTATTTATGCAAATGACATCCAGATCTATATATCCAGGACTAGTCTTTCTCATTAGCTCAAGTACAAAACAATACAGCATAGTGGATAGGCCACTGGACCCTGATTCAGGAAGACCTGAGTTCATATACATTCATAAACACTAATTGTGTGACCCTGGGCAACTAATTTAACAGCTCTATGCCTCAGTTTTCTTTTCTATAAAATAAGGAGTTTAGACATGTAAGGTCCCTTCAAATTCTGGATCAACTGCCTAGTGAATATTTTCCATTGGATGTTCTGCAGGTATCTCAAAATAGAGAGAGAGCAGTGCTCCTCTTTCCCCCCAAACTATTCACTTTGGGACATCCTTGTTTCTGTTAAGGAAACTTTCCAGTCAGCCAAGTAGACAACTTCGGTCTTGACTTGCTCTCTCTCTCTCTCTCTCTGTCTCTGTCTCTCTGTCTCTGTCTCTGTCTCTGTCTCTCTCTCTCTCTCTGTCTCTCTCTCTCTCTCTCTCTCTCTCTCTCTCTCTCTCTCTCTCTCTCTCTCTCTGTCTCTCTCTCTCTCTGTCTCTCTCTCTCTCTCCATCTCTCTCTTTCTCTCCTCTCTCCTCTTCTCTCTCTCACATTCACACACACACTCACTCTCCTCTCCTCTCCCTCTCTCTCCAGTTTTTCACGTTAAAAATACCTCTCTCTTCCTCTTCCTTTTCTTTCTCTTCTCTTCTCTTCTCTTCTCTTCTCTTCTCTTCTCTTCTCTT
>NW_027187339.1:6494197-6509025 GCF_028583685.1 Petaurus breviceps papuanus
TTCTCTTCTCTTCTCTTCTCTTCTCTTCTCTTCTCTTCTCTTCTCTTCTCTTCTCTTCTCTTCTCTTCTCTTCTCTTCTCTTCTCCTCTCCTTTCTTCTCTCTCTCTCTCTCTCTCACATCTCATTTGCCTGATTAGTTGCCAAGTTTGTTTCTGTTTGTTTGTTTCTATCTACCTCCGCATCTCCCAAATCTGTCCTCTCTGTTCCACTCACAGCCACCACTCTCATTCAGATCATCATCATCTCTTACCTAGACTAATACAGAAGTCCCCAAATCCATCTCCCTGACTCAATAAAATATTCACATATCTCCCATACCAGCCCACCCTCCACACAGCTGCCAAAGTGATTTCCCTAAAACACTGGTATGACATCACCACTTCCCTCTTCTACAAATTCCAATGGATTCCTATTATCTCTAGAATTGAATGTAATCTCTATTGAGCATTTAAAGTATTTTATAACCTGACTAATTAACCTATATTTCCCAACTTATTACACACTAATTAATTCCATTTCATAGTCTTTGATCTAAAGAAAATGGTCTTACTGTTCCTCATACATAACATACTACCTCACATCTCAGAGTCTCTATGTATAGATTTAGAATGCCTTCTATCCAGTTCTCTCCCTCTTGGAATCTCTTATTACCTTTAGATCTCTTATGAATTACCTTTTTTCCTTCTACTTGAGGACTATCTTTATCCCTCTAGCTTCTGATAATCACATCATTCCCTTGTATCTTTCATATTTACTGATATGTGTATAGATTGTCTTTCCTAATAGAATGCAATCTCCTGGAGGACAAGAGCTATTTCATTTTTGTCTTGGATCTCAGCAACCAAAGATGTACCATGGGTTAGTGAATAGAAAGACGATATTGGAATCAGGAAGACCTGGGTTCATGTCCTGCTTGTGACATAGATTGGTTATGTGTCACTGGGAAGATTCCAGCCTCTCAGTGGTTTAACCAACTTTCCCTTACTGGATAAAATCTCTAGAGAAGTTTAAAAAAATCCCAGAACTGATTGCAGTTCCTAGAACATTATAGCCTCTTAAATTCTCATTGATCATTGCTTATGTTAATTGAATTTAAGTAAATAGGTAATGTAGACTATACAATTTAGCATATAAATCATATCTGACTTCCAAAAATTTATAATCTTTTTGGAAAACTGAGTCATACTATTCAGCTTAACATTATTATTTTAAGTTTCCTTCTGGATAGAATTGAAAAAAAAATGAGTAGTCCCATAATCTCTTAGGGCATTTTTGTCTCTAGTACAGGGAGGGTAGAATTTAGGCATAAATTAAATAGGCTGAGGACTTTATGGTAGGAATAGGAATAGGGACTATGATTCCATTGATGTAGGGGGCTCCCAGTGATGAAATTCCCTCTACTGATACAGGTTGTCACCTTCTCTAAAAGCTTAAGTACTTTGCCTAGGCTCATATAGCCAATAGGTATCAGAGGTGGGACCCTCTCTTAAGAAGAACCTCTAAATAATCACAGATGATGATATCAACTTCAAAATCATGATGTAGCTTAGGGACTCAAGGCAGCAGAGTGAACAAAGACAGCTTTATGGGAGAGGTGAGATTTGTCCTGGGCCTTAGATAATTCAGAGTATTCAGACAAATGGAGAGGATAGGGAAGAGGCAAAAGTGAGACTTACAGAGTATGCCAGGCAGTCAGTAGAAGAATCGGTTAATCTGACAAGCCCATGAGCAGAGCTGGCAGTCAGAATGGGTGGAATCTTACACCATATAACAACATAAGCTTTACATGGATATATCACCTGAATATAAAAGGTTACATCATTCTAAAGAGAAGAAAATTGGAAAAGGGACTTTGCAAAGCTATGGCTAGGGGAGGAAATTCTTAGCTAAAAATGGATAGAGAAGATTTAGAAAATAAAATAGGCAATTTCAAGAATAAATTGGAAATTTTTATATAAACAAAATCAATTAAACTAGAATTTGAAGAGAGATAGTTAAGTGGGAAAAGGATCTTTGGAGGAAATGACTGTAATAAAGGTCTGATATAAGAAATTGATAGAAATATATACATGTATACACATATATACATGCATATATGTGTGTATACACACACACACACACATATATATATATATATATGAAAAGTCTGTTTCCTAAAATATAGTCAAAGGATAAGAAGCCAGTTTTCAGAAGAAATGCTAGTACTATGAGAGAATGCTCAGAACCATTATCGATTGGGAGAAATACAAACTCAGGTTTATCTCCTACTCATCAGATTGACAAAGACCACAAAAAGTGAAACTGATCAAGATTAAAGGGGCTGTAGGAAACCAGCCTCACAGGTCAAACAAAGAGGAATAGTTCCCATACATGCAGACATATTGGGAGTATAATTTTTCATAGTATCAAAGTATTGTAAGCAAAGTAAGTACCTGTCAGTTTCGAATGGCTGAAAAATGCATTACGTGAATTCAATGCCATCTTATTCTTTTCTTTAACAAATGATCACTACAAACATAAAAAGTTACATGTACCATCAATTCCAATCATTATAATGGTCAATATGGCTTTATCTTTTTTTGTTGTTTTTTTTTATGGGAAGGTATTATGGGAGGTTGTTTATTGGGAAGTGAGTGATGGGTCAGTAGTATAAATAGTATTTTGCTGTAAAAAACAATGGAACATAAAAAATTCAGATAAAATTAAGAAAATATGTACTAACCAATGCAGATCAAAGTGAAAACCAAAAAGGCAATACAATGATCAATTAGTACTTCAGAAGATTTCAGGTGAAACATGCTTCCTACCTCTTAGCAAAGGTGGTGGATTAGTAAAATGGAATGGGGCATACATTTTCAGGTATGATGAGTATGTTCTTTTTTGTTTTTCTTGCTGCGGCTTTGTTTATTTGTTTTTGGTTTTTTGTTTCTTTTCATTTGTAGAAAGGGGATTTCCATTGGTGAGGCGATTGAAGAGTAGAGTCAAGAGAAAGAGACAGTGTTGTTCCCAAAAAAACAGCACCAATAAAGCAGTTTTTTTAAAGAATGGAGTAAATATAGGGAGGGGGGGAGATGAAGGAAAAAAGATTTAACATTTTTTAATGTTTAAAATTTTTTAATTTAATTTTTTTAATTTTAAAAAATTTCTAAAAAAGATGATGCCTAGAAAGTGTAGCACCATTACAGTATTGCCCAATTGTTTTCATTGTGCTGTAAAAGAGTCCTCATGGAGAACATGCTCAGATGGTGGCCACTGGGCCTGCCATTTGCGGTCTTCCAATCAATGAATTAAAAAGCATTTATTAAGCACCTATTATTTACCAGGCACTGGCGGTGCAAAGACAGAAATGAAAGAGTTCCTGTCCTCAAACAGTTTAAATACGATTACAGGAGAAAACATTTCCATAATAGAAAATACCTCCGTAATATATGTATACATGTATATAATATGTGTATGTGTATGTGTGTATATATATATATATATATATATATATATAGTGGATAGGATCCAGACAACACATTATAATTATATATGTATATGTGTACACAAACATTGGGGAAGCCAAGAAAAGGGCTCCCCAGCTATGGCAAGGGAGGGGAGTGTTCCAAAAATCACAGGATGATAAGTCCAGAACTGAAAGATATCCTAGAGACCAACAAGTCCTAGCCCCTGGTTTTACAGATGAGAACACAAAGACTTGGAGACTTGTTTTGGGACCAAATAATATGTACGGTGGAAGATGAAGATAGTTGTTCCTGATTCCAAGTCCAGAGCCCTCTCTGCCACCGAGTGGAAGGCTTCTTAATGAAGGTGGTGCTTGAATGGAGTCTTAAAGTAAACCATTGATTCTAAAACCCTGAGGACTATATACCAGGGATAGAAATTGCTTGTGCAAAGGCATAAGATGGAGAAGAAGATGACATGTCTTACCACTGACTATACATGAGCACATCAAACACACACACACACACACACACACACACACACACACACACACACACTCACACACTATTGACCACTCAGGTTGATCTCCTCACTATCTCCACCTCATATCAGGCTCATTTCTCTTATTTGGTCTTCTTTTACAATGTTGTCCCTAACTAAAATGTCTTGTCTGAATCTTATCCACCCTTCCATGACCAGCTCAGGTCCCATGAAATATTCCCAATAATACAAACAATTTTTATTGTTTTATTGTTGTATTTTTCACAAATTAGTCACTTACCAATAAACAACATCCTATAGTGCTTTCCCCTAAAAAAGATAAGTAGAATTCATCCATAAATGATTGTTACTAAACAGTATTGTGACTTCAGGTTTTTGTTGTTATCATTTCTAGAGAGAGTAATTTTTTTTTAACTTTAGTCATTTGAAACTGGTTTTATCCACTATATTTGATCTAAGTTTTGAGTTTTATAGTTCCAATTCTTATGGTCATTGTTCTTTTGATTCCACTTCTTTCAATAAGCATCAGTTCAAAGTAGGTTTTTTCCTATGATTCTCTGAATTTTTTCAACATATTGTTTCCTTATAATGCAATAGTATTCTACTGCATTTATGTACCACAATTTGTTCAGCCATTTCCAAATTTGGGGACACATAATTTGTTTCTAGCTTTGATATTACAAATAGTTCTCCTATGAATATTTTAGAGTATATGGAACCTACCCTGTTCTTTTTTCATTTTCATTTGGAAGGGAGATGTGGTAGAGTAGAAATCCAATTGTGAAGACATTAGATCAAAAATTATGAACATTTTGTAAATTTTCCTCACGATCACAAAATTTTTCCACATTAATTGTAGCAATTCACGTCTCAACCAATAAAATTCTCTTCTCCACAGCTCCACAGCCATTGATTTTTTTCTTATCTTCTGCCATCTTTGCTGACTTGATAGGTTCAGTGTTTTTCCATTTCAATAATATTGACTTTTGTGTTTAGATAAATATATTTTATTATGTTGAGTAAAGACCTTTATATTCTTATGCTCTATAAAATTTTTATCATAAATTAATACTCCATCTTGTTAAATGATGCACATCTGTTAGTGTAATCATGAGAGTTTTGGGGGCAGCTAGGTGATGCAGTGAATAGAGCACTGGCCCTGGAGTCAGGAGGACCTGAGTTCAAATCTGGCCTCAGACACTTAACACTTATTAGCTATGTGACCTTGGGCAGTTCACTTAACCCCAATTGCCCTGCCTTCCCCCTCCAAAAAGACAAAAAAAATCATGTGAGTTTTGATGTTAATATGATGAATATTAATCATAACATATGATTAATGTGATTAGCACTTAGCACAGTACCTGACACATAGTAGGTATTTTAAAATGTTTATTGAGTATTGACTGACTAATTATGCTAATTATTTTCTTCAGATTGAACACTCATGCATCCCTGATATTTTCTGTCTGTACTATTTCTGAAATCTCTGCTGAAGTTAGAAGACCTGGGCTCAAAGCTCCATCTGGGACCTCTGTTGTTGAGTCGTTTCAGTCCTGTCTGACTCTTCATGTCTCCGTTTGGGGTTTTCTTGTCAAAGGTACAGGAGTGATTTGCCAGTTTCTTCTCCAGCTCTTTTGACAGATGAGGAAACTGAGGCAAACAAGGTTAAGTGACTTGCCCAGGGTCACTCAGCTAGTAAGTATCTGAGGCCAGACTTGAACTCAGCTCTTCCTAATTTTGGTCTGGTGCTCATGACATTGTACCATCCAGCTGCCCTGGGACCTCAGTTACTCATGTGCAAAACTAAAGTTGGACAGGTCCCTTTCAACTCTGAATCCATAATCTTATAGGCAAGAGTAAAGCATGTATAGTAGTGCCAGATATAAAATTATATAACAGTAGTAATTATCATAAATATTTGAAATTGACTAAAATTATTTTAAAAGATCAATAAAAACTAAATAATAATGACAAAGAAACAAATGTTTAGGGTTTAATTAACTTAAGCACACAAGCAATAGTCAAAGTGACTTATGACCTAAATTCTCTGGTGGTTAGATAAATTATAATTTGGGAAACCACCAATGAGAAAATACTTGGTGTCTAATATAAATACACATACATTATTTTAAATAATATAATCTATAACATCTTATATACTGTATATTACATATTACATTACATAATATTCTCTCTCCATATATATGAATATATATTCATACATTTTTATACACGCATATACATTTGTTTATTCAAAGCATTTCTATCAAAGTTCAGTAAGCATATCAAACAATATATACAACTATAATAATCTGTGGTAACTAGGTAGCCTCAGTGGATAGAGTACTGGCCCTGGAGTCAGGAGGACCTGAGTTCAGATCTAGCCTCAGATACACAGTAGCTGCGTGACCCTGGGCAAGTCACTTAACCCTGTTCGTCTCAGTTTTCTCATCTGTAAAATGAGCTAGAGAAGGAAATGGCAAACCAGTCTAGTATCTCTGACAAGAAAACTCCAAATGGGGTAATAAAAGGTCAGACACAAATGAAAATGACTGAACAACAATGAAAATCTACAATGTACACAGAAAAACACAAAAACAATGGAAAGACAATGTTAAAAAAAAAATGATAATGATCAAGCAAAGCCCCAAAGGAGAAGTATGAGAGAACCCTTTCCCTCCACTTCTTTACAGAGGTTTAGTACTGTGGGGTGGAATATAATATATAATATATATATTGTTATATAATGTTAGACTCTTTATTTGACCTGCTAGTAAATTTTGCTGAACTTCATTCCCTGGCCTTTGTTAAAAGGAATGGCTCTCTGGGAAAGGGAAGGATACATTGAAAATTATAGGCAACGTAAAAAAAATAACAAAAACTTAGTTTTTAAAGAAATTATATCAATATCCATGAATGATATTGCTCTATAGGTCTTTTTATTGTTCCTACTGTCCATCCTTTATTCTCAAAAACCAGTGATATCATGGGGTGATGTCTTGACTTATCAGTGAATTGGATTTAAGTGAGGCAGAGCTGAGCAGAGTCATCAGCCTCACTTTTTCCTCCAAAATCGTTTGGGGTTCAGTGGCAAGATATAGGTCAACACAACTGGAGATGGCCCCAGATGCAGTGGGAGACCTTGACCCTTTTAAACTAAGGTCTTTCCCAGGTCTCAGTTTGTCTAAGGCAACATCCATTCAGTGATTAAAGTCTAGATAAGAATTCTTTATAAAATATAAAGATACCTTTTATAGAATTCACAGCTAGATGGTGCAGTGGATAGAGAGTTAGTTAAGAAGTCCTGATTCAAATCCAACCTCAGATTCTTACCATCTGTATGATCCTAGACAAGTCACTTAACCTCTCTTTGCTTCCTTTCCTCAATTGTAAAATGGAAATCAAATTAGCACATACCTCATCACGGTTGTTGTGAGGATGAAATGAAATAATATTTGTAAAAGCATTTTGGAAACATTAAAGCACCATATAAATGCTAGCCATTATTTTTCCCTACCTTATCAGTCTCAGTTTGGTTATTAGGATAACATTTGTCTTGTATTAAGAATTTTGTAGAATATTTCCTTTCTCAATTATTAAAAAACAATTTATGTTGCTTAGGGATTAATTGACCTTAAAAGTGTGATATAACTGCCTTGCAAATACACTTGTTCCAGGAGATCCCCACTCCTCTCCTTTGGAAGTTCATTTATGACTTGGTCACTTTTTCTTTCTGAGATTGAGTAAAGAATTCTAGTTCCTGTTTGATTAATGTAGAGATTTCATGTTTTTAATATAGTAATTCATTTTCTTAAATTCTCAGCTTTTTTGGCATATAATTGAGTATTATAATTTTTGGTGATATTTTAAGGGGAGTCTGGTGGTGTGATGGACCAAGTAATAGATTCAATTAGGAAGACCTGAGTTCAAATCCTACCTCAGATACTTACCAGCTCTATGACCTCCTCAGTAAGTTACTTAAGTTTTCAGTCTCAGTTTGCTCATTTGTAAAATGTACCTGCCTCCCATGACTGTTGTGAAGACTAAATAAGATAGCCTATATAAAGCAATTCTCAAACTTTAAAGTATAATGTAATTGCTAACTACTATTATTCTTACTTTGTTCATATTCATTGTGAATTTACTATTTTTTCTCTTTGACAATGTGTTTTTATTCTCTCTTCACCTCCCTACCCCCTTTGAAAAATCAAATTAGCTAATGACTTATGGATTTTTTTTAGTCCTTTAAAAACAGTAAATTCTATCATCAGCATGATAGTCACTTGCTTTTAATTCTATTTATTTTTCCTTTGATTTCAATATTTCTGTTTGTTTTAGGTTTGATAATTTGTTAATTTTCTAGTTTTTAACTATTATCCTTGGTCCCTTCTTTCTTTTCTATTTATAAGTTTTTAAGAAATATACATTTTCCTTTAAGAACTGCTTTAGCAGTATCTCATAAATTTTTATGGATTGCCTCATTGTTATTCACTTTAACATAATTATTTATTGCTTCTATGATTTGTTCTTTGACCCCTTTAGGATGGCATTACTTAGTCTCCATTTATGTCTGTGTCTTTTGCTCACATTTACTTTATTGATCACTATTTTATTGATTCTTGGTCTGTAAAGTATTTTCAATATTTGTGTTTTTCTGAAATTATCCACCATTTCTTTATGCTAGCACATGATCTAATTTTTTCAAGGTACCATGTAATGCTGAAAAATATATGCACTCTTTAATAGGTCTATTCAAACATTGCCACAACTTTAGTTTACTTCACATGCTGCATGTAATTTACTTCTTATTGATTTTTCTGTTAGATTTATTAAATTCTGAAAGAACAATGTTAAAATCACCTATAATTATTGTCAGACTATCAGGGTCTTTATACATTTCAATTAGCTTTTCTTTTAAAATACATAGATGCTATGCCATTTAGCACATATAAATTTAACATTGACATTCATTGACATTATTTCATTGAAGATCGTGTTGCATAATGGCTAGAATTCTGGGCTTGGGATTAGGAAAATCTGAATTCAAATCTATTCTCTGGCCAAATCTATGTGATCCTAGTCAAGTCACTCAATTTCAGTGCACCTCAAACAATTTCCCAGGATTTATCTACTTAGTCAGATTGGATATATCTGAATTGTTCCAGGAAGTTCTAATAACAGAAGTTCAACAACTGGAAAGAGACAGAGAGCTTCTCCTAATATACATGCTGTTTATTCTCTATTGTACCTTTAAACAATGTCATTTCTTTGATTTTCCTTCTTACTAGTATTTATTTTACTGTTACCTTATTTGAAATCATGATTGTGGCTTGTCCTATTCTGAATTTACCTAAAGTAAAATAAACTTTATTATATTCCATTTTAACTCTATTTATGCCTTTGTTTTTAAAGAATGTTTCTTTCTAAAGAAAAATTGTTGACATTCTTTTTTTTAATCCTTTACACCTCTCTTTTTTTTAATGGTATCATTCATTAACATTCAATGTTGTATTTGTTAAGACTGAATTTCCCTTCTTCAAATTCTGTTATATTAATTTTCTAAAGGTGGGATCAAACCTACCCCCACAATTTTTAGCTAAGTGGGATATTAGGTTTTAAACTAAGCTTGAAAAGTTCATTCTAATACTGTCCTTTATTTCTTCTTCATTTATTGGAAATTCTCCTTTTTCATTTTCTATACTGGCAATTTGGTTTATCTCTTTTTAAAAGATCAAATTAACTAATGACTTATCTATTCTACTATTTTAAAAGCTCTTTATTTTGTAATTTAAATTATTAAAATTTTCTTTGATTTTTCAAGTGCTGGGCCTGGAGTCAGGCAGACTCTTGTTCCTGAGTTCAAATTTTACTTCAGACACTTAATAGCTGTGTGACCCTGGGCAAATCACTTAACCCTGTTTGTCTCAGTCTCCTCATCTGTAAAATAAGAAGAAAATGCCTAATTACTCCAATATCTCTGCCAACAAAAGCCCAAATGGGGTCATGAAAAGTCTGAAATGCCTGAACAGAAATGTGTAACACAGACTGGAGGATCATGCTTTTCCCTTGGACACTCCCATCTTCTTCATCTAGTAGGTGAAGATCAGTTCACCCACAGTGCTTACAGGAGGAACTGAGCCAGTGAGAGGGGAAAGACTATTCCCCCTACTCTTCACTTTTGCTTCAGCTCTGAGAAATGGGTCTGAGGACATCATCCTCTTCTTTCTTTGACCCCATAATATTTATTCATTGTACTGAGACATCTTTTTTGTTCTTTATTTAGTTTTTCATTCTCTGCTAGATTGGGTTTTGGTTTGGTTTGGTTTGGTGTTTCTTTGGTGGTGGAGATAGAGAAGTTTTTCTTAAGATATCTTTTTTTTCTTTTGCTTAATTGGTTGACCTGCTACTGTTGTTTGGAGATGATGAAAGGTGCTGAGCTCAGACATGACTTTTCAGTCAGATATCTCGCCATAGGTCCCCTCCAATAGGCATGGTCAATCTATGCTTATTTTGATCATCCTATGCAAAGTCTGGGAATCAGTTTGTGGAATAGAGAAGGGAATCTATGTGAATAAAGTATTGAATGAACATAGTTATTCCCTATCATTAATAATTCACAGGGGGCAGCCAGGTGGAGCAGTGAGTAAAGCGCCGGCCCCAGAGTCAGGAGGACCTGAGTTCGGTTCTGGCCTCAGACACTTAACACACACACACACACACACACACACACACACACACACACACAATTAGCTGTGTAAGCTTGGGCAAGTTATGTAACCCCAATTGCCCTCCAAAAGGCAAAAAATAAAATAAAATAATTCACAGATATAAAAGATAGTAAATTGGTCTATTAAAAGCTGGTGACATAAAGTAGCCACAAATGTGCCCAGCTATTGAGAGAATAAAATAACTGTGTGTGGCCGATGAACAAAGAAAATAAGGAATGTGGAGATTATTGGGTGTTTACCTGAAGATAGGTGAGTATAGGATGACCCTTTATGGATGCCTAGAGTCACTTCTATGTAGAATTAGAGCCAGGACAACCCTTGAATTCAAAAACTTGAAGTTGATTTTGTTTGGGGTTCATGGAGAGTGATTATAGATCTAGGTTGGTCTGGGCTCTGGAATTCATGGATTTATCTCAGCATTTCAAGGACATAAAATCGTGAACAGATTTGATGCCTGAGAGGGTGAACTATGAGTCTTGTATGCTCCACACAAAGGGAATGAAAGATGTTCCATTAGATTCCTGAAGTAGGAAGTATCTTTATTTTATTTTTTAAGAGTCTTTCTTTTTTCTTATTTGTATCCCCAGAACGTAGCATAGTGCTGTAAAGCAATGTACAAGCATCTTTCCAGAGGAATGCTGCTGTGAACAGCTTCCAAGGTTCTGATTACATAGTATAGCGAACACTCTATTCAATAACAAATCAGAGCAACAAAACATTCACAGAAAATCAAATTCATATAACAGTCAGAATGTTACAACTTATCACAGAAAATAAAAATATAACATTCTCAACAGCCTATCACTAAAATGGCCACATAGTTTTCACCAAAGTGGTCACATAGTTTTGAACAAAGTACAATCATTTAGTCAATCAGTCATTTAGTAACTCAATCATTCAATCATAAAGTACAAAAGGTCAATGTCCTCCACCCATGAGGCACACTAAGTTACAAATCAGTCACTATTCAGTCATCAGTAACTACTCAGTACCCTCTTAAGGGGTAGTGGAGAATACACAGGCTATCCACCCCTCAGTTACAAGTAAATCATAATCTTCTCAGTCAGTACACAGTATCCAAGTAAAGTCATCTTTCAGCTTGACTCGAGGCTGGCTCTCAGCTTCCATGCTTCCTCTTCCATGATCCCAGCTCCAGCTGTCACCTGGGTTCAAAGGCAGGCAGCTCCCAGTTCCTTGTCCAGTTCTTTGTCCTGTTCCCATTCCATATTGAAGCTCACAGTGTACAGTCCACCTCAAGTCTTTCACAGTTCCTGTTTCTGGGAATATTAAGATTAACAGAGCCACAATAATATTCATACACATTTCTGACACCATCATCAACTCACTATCTACCTGTGAAATCAACTCAGACCCACCAACAAGGTCTGAGAACTCAACACAAATCATCAATATAGAAATCAACACAGACCCACAAACAAGGTCCAATAGGTCAGCACAAATCATCAGTAAAGTCCCAGGACCTCCAAAACACTCCTCCAGGACTTCTGTAAACATACAACCAGAAAATCCTCTTTCAGGGCTTCCAGTAAGGTCCCAGGGCTTCTGTACAAAGTATCACAAACAAATATTAACACAATCAGAACAGACAGAGTTCCTGAATACCACAAATTTTCTCTTTCTTGACTCTGCCACCACAAGAGTTCTCTTTTCAGTTCTCTTGTCTCAAGCCCTGGGGCTTTCCTTATATATGGTCATTACTTCTCCCCAAGAGTTCACAAGTTCTAGGGTTCACAAGTTATGGAGTTTACACATTCTGTTTCTTAACAGACTTGATACAAGTCTCAAAAGAAACTTGAACTGAAACAAGGTGTTAATTCAATAGCTGAAACAAGATGTGAACTACTTCTGTGCTTGCCATTACAAGTGCCTGATATATTGTAGGCCCTTAATAAATGTGTACTGAATTGAAGTGTTGAATTGAATGCTCCATGAACAGCAGAGTATCCCAGAGTAGTTTATGATCTGATTACAGATGTTCTTAGCAAGTGCCTGGTACACAGTAGGCATTTAATAAATGCTTATTGACTGACAAGAGTGTCTTGGGCCATGACATGTAATGCATATTATTTGGGCTATGCATGTTAACATTTTATTACATTCAATTTGGTATTTGACATTTTTAAAGTGCGAGTCCAGCCAAGTCCCCTCCTACTCAAACTTCAGAGGCTCCCAATGACCTCCAGAATCAAATATAAAGTCTTTGGCATCCAAAGCCCTTTTCCATCTGGCCCTTTCCTACCTTTCCTTTCTCCTTTTACATCACTCTCTCCACACCCCACCACATTCTTTCTGCCCGCAGCACCAGCCTTCTTCCTCCTCTTCACACACAACTCTCCTCTCTCCACTCTTCCCTTCCACTGGCTGTCCCCATGTCTGGAATGTTCTGCCCCCTCACCTCTACCTCCAGACTTCCCCACCCTCTCTCAAGACCGCTCCAATCCTACCTTCTGCAGGAAGCCTTTGTTGCTCTCTACCCCCACCTCTACCTCACTGCTAGTGCCTTTCTTCTAAGCTGCCCTTCTCCCTCTCCATGCTGAATATGTCTTGTACTGTGCATGGTCATTTGCAAGTTTTCTCCATTAGACTGTAAGTTCCTTGAGGGCAGGGACTGTCTTTCGCTTTTCTTTGTATCTCCAGTGCTTAACACCCCGACGACATGCATATACTTTGTGGTTAACAAATGCCTCTTGACTGACTGACTGACTGTTGAGGATTTTTCTTTAATTCTTGCATCCATCATGCCTAACTGCTTCATTTGTATTTCCTTGCCTTTTCCAAACAAAGTCCCTATTTGTCTCACACAAGACTGGGCACAACTAGATTCTTACTAATGACCTCTTGAATCTAATGATACAAAAAAGAAGACGTCATACGCCTGCATACCATGAATATATACTTTTTTCATTAAAAAAAATCAGGAGGTGGGGGCGGGGAACACCTGGAGAAGCCTGGAGGGCTCTGACAAAGAGACCAATGGGAAAGTGATGAGGAGAAACAGCTGCCTGTCTCTGGCAATGCAATTAGGAGCTAAAATACTAAATACTTTACTACAGAACATATATCTCCCGCATAATGAGCTGTCTATTTGGAAAGCGGTCATTGTCCAAGCCACGGGCTTGCAAAGTCTCTGATCCAATCATCTCTGCAAAGGGCAATAGGAGAGACAGGAAGGAGCAAAGCTTGGTCAGTCCGGGAGGTGATATACAGGATAGGGAAGAAGTGATTATCTAGGAGCTATGTGCCAGGGGCTTTACAAATATTATCTAATTTGATTCTCATGACAACCATATGAGGGAGGTTCTACCTGAGTTTTCCTTGCTCTGTCAAAGGGAAGGTAGTTCTCCACTGATGCCCACTTCAACAGGGGACAGAACAAGGAAGAATGAGCTTGAGTTGTGGGGAAGGAGCAGCATTGCCCTGGTGTGGATACCTTCCCCATCTTAACTCCCTGTTAGATGTTATCTTCCCCATTAGAATAGAGACTTCTTGAGAGCAGGGGCTATATTTGTTTGCTTGTTTATATCCCTAGAATTTAGTACAGTGACTGGCACATAGTAAACATTTAATAGGTGATCTATCAACAATCAATAAGAGTTCGTTAAGTACCTGCTAGGTTTCAGGCAATGCTATGGGTGCAAACACAAAAATGAACCCACCCCTATCCTTATGGTCTTTACAGTCTAGTAAAAGGAGGAAACATGAGCAAATATCAACATATGTAAACAGATAAAAGATAATTTGGGAAAAAGAACAAAGCATTAGAATCTGGGAGTATCAAGAAAGGAACTGAGCCTTGGAGGAAGCTCCCAGACTCTTCATGTGAGCAAAGCTTCTAGTCTTCCAAAACTGGAGGGAGGAGGAAAGGGGGTGGTTGGAGGGGAGTTTTATAAACATGAATTCTGGATACAAAGAAAGATTATGTTTGTGTTGGAAATTCAGTTAATATCACAGGAATTTCTCTGGGAGTCTTCAAACATTCCTGGAAGGACTGTGAAGCCTGAGATGTGAACTAGTTGGCTTTGCTGAAAGTCTATTTATCTCTCTTTTTCTCTCTCCTTCCTCTTTTTCTCCCTCTCTCCTTTCTTTCTCTCTCTCTTCTCTCTCTGTCTCTCTTCCCTCCTCCTCTCCTCTCTT
>NW_027187339.1:6509035-6552178 GCF_028583685.1 Petaurus breviceps papuanus
TCTCTGTCTCTCTTCCCTCCTCCTCTCCTCTCTTTTCCTCTCTTCTCCTTGCCCCACTTTCCTCTCTCTTTCTCCCTTCTCTCCTCTTCATCTTCCTTTTTCCTTTCCCCTCCTCTCCTCTCCTTCACCTCCTTACCATTATGCCACCCTTGCTATCCCAGATAAGAAAAGACCCCTTGAGACAGGCAGCCCTGCTAGCCCTACCCACCTTTGAAGCTGATGATACTTGTTTGCAGTACCTCTGTGTTCCACCAGTGTCAGGATTGAAGACCTTGGTTGGAGTGAAGGGGACACTTTTGGATTGATCGTATCCTACCTTATAGATGCTTTACCTATGATGAGAGGCAATGTCTGTACCTGTACTGGTGCCTGTGTGTAGTGTGGGTGTCCTGAATATGAATATGTGTGCCCTGTGTGAGCCTGAGTGTGTGTGTGTTCCTGTATGTAATAATGTGGATACCTGCTTCTCTGCAGGTCAGCACTTTTGTACCTACATGCTACATGGGTGTGCAGGGCTCAAAGACCAAGTGTTATCTTGGCTTTTTCTGCTCCATGGAGCACACAGAGTCAAGGATAAATGACAGAGAAGCCTCATTGATTCTTCTGGTATGCAAGCTGAAACTCGGTCATCTTTGATTCTTCTCTTTCCTTCATCCCCCACATCCCATTTGCTGCCAAATCACTCCTCCCAAATGCCCCTTGGATTTTCCCTTCCCTTTCCATTCCAATGGCCACCACCTTAGCCTGGAATTACTGCAACAGTTTATCAGCTAATCTCCCTGCCTTTTTTCTCTCCTATTTAATATGTATGAGGCCAGCTTCCTCTTCCCAAAGCACCCCTTTTTCACATTACTCCCCTGCTCAAGAGCCTACAATCCCTCCCTATTTCTTGTTGTATCAAATCTGAGATTTCTATATTCTTTTTGTCATATGTCTTGCCAAAAATCACTTTACACTTTTTCTTCTCTTTCTTTTTCCCCATAGTGCCTGATTTAAATACCCAAGTATTATCTTTGTGACATTTAACAAGTCACTTAATCTTTATGGGCCTCAGTTTCTCATCTGTCAGATGAAGGACTTGATTTAGGTGATTGCTAAGGTACCTTCCTACTCTACACAGATGATGCTATACAAGTCCCTTTTCTACTTTGCCTATCTGGTCCCAGCCTACCTTACCAAACATATTTCCCATTTCTCTTTTGCACTCATCTTCACTTTGCTCACCTTCATGCGTGAGTCCTTGGTTCATGTCATTCCTACTCCTAAAAGGAGTGCATGCCCCTCTCTCCTCATAAAAATTCTTCAAACCTCAGTTCATATCCTATCATGCCCAGGAAGCTTTTTGTAAACATTCTAACCCACACCGTCCGTCCGGGCTGTTCTAGGAATATTTTACTTAGAGGACAATTAATGCTAAATGTGCTAATGTTAATAATTGTCATTTATATAGTTCTTAAAGTTCCCGAAACACTGGATATATATTATCTCATTTGAGCCTCAGAGCAAACATCTAAAGTGAGTTCTATTGTTATTCCAGTTTTACTGGTGAGGTAACTGGACCTGAGGGGTTAAGTGACTTACCTAGGGTAACACCACTATTAAATATCTGAGGCAGAATTTGAATGTACATTTTTTCTGGATCCAAATGCATTATACCATGATCTTAATTTCTGTCTGAGCTTTCTTCACATATATCTTACCTCTTCGGATAGACTATAAACTTCCTGAGAGCAAGGATAAGTTTCATAGTTCTCCATCACTTTAAGTGGCATGGTTGGAGCTTCATATGTGACATTTACCCAGCACTGTAAAAAGGCACTTTTCTTACTACAACCCTATGAAATGGGTTGTTTTTCCCATTTTACAGAGGAGGACATCAAGATTTACCCTACCACTGGGCAAAATGATTTCCCAGTAGTCAAATCATTAGTAAGTGCTAAAAGCAATACTCAAAACCAGGTTTTCAGCATTTGAGTCCAGTGATTGATAATAGATTCATTGTTGTTGTTGGGGAAGGGGAGGGACTAGGAACAAGGAAGGAAACCAGAGGAAATGTCTCTGTAGCTGGGATCTTAAAAGGGAGAGTTCTGTGTTCTTTGAGTTCCATAAATGGACTTCTCAAGCCCATTAGGCTACTGTCCAGTGACCTTTAGTGGGAATGTTGTGAGTTCAATTATCATTTTCCTATACTCTACACAATTGTCTTATCCAGGGCAGATACCTTTCCAATGCTTTGGTTCAGCTGCCAGCTAACCCTCAAAATCAAAGGAGCCCTAGCTCAGTAAGAAACCCCTTGAAAATCAGGGAAAGGACCAAACACTATAAAATGAGGGCTAGTGTCTTTAGTGCTGGTTTGGATAATATGGAAATATGCAAAAAGAACTTTTGGAAAACTGGGCAGACACCAAATATATATATTGCTGGTTCTGGGCTTGATACTGAAAAATTTTAAATGTAAATAAATAAAGCACTAACTCTCCCAGGGTAGAATCATGCCACAATTGATCATTTCTTTTGCTCAAAAACCCAAAAGGCTCTCTGGTTTTATCATTCCACAGAAATGAAGAAAATCATGTTTGTTGAGAACCAGGGCTAAAGGGGGGCATCTTAATTTTTACCTCCCCTTTCTAAGAATGTCTGAAGGTAATGACTATTGGGTTAGTAAATGAATCTCTCAGAGCAGTGAGAGGGAATTCTCTTTTTCACAACATGGGGGATCAAATTATGACTTTATTCTTGAAACTTTCTTCATGATCATCCTACTAACAATAATGCCCTCCTTCTCTCTCACATGCTACACCACTCTATATGTGATGGTTGCTTGAGTACGTTGTAAGAGACAAGATATACTAGACTCTTTCTTATTTACATGTGGCTTAGTGTCCCAAGGTCTGTATTTACCTAATCTTGAAAGTGTCCCTTCCTTCTTCCATTTCCCTGACCATCATCTCTCTTCCTTTAACTTATTTTTTACCCTCCTAGAATTGCCTCTGGAAAAAAAAATATAGCTTGTGTTTATTTCTTTGCAGATATAGGTAAAAGGATCACATATGCTTATATAAGCATTGAAGGCAATTCTTTGTATTGGATACATCCATGAATCCAATGTATAAATCCATGTATTAGATACAAAATATATTATTTACTTCTTTCCACAGAAAATTCAGAAAACACATAAAGGATTCATAGCACCCTGTAAACAATATACACACATATGTTATTTATAATCTTTACTATATATAACATATTTGTGTATATATATACATATGTTATTTATAATTATATAATATATTAATTATGGTTATAGACATTATATAATATATAAATACATATGTGTGTATATATATATATGTATATATTTATTCCTATACCAAGTTCCTATTTTACCCCAGAAATCCATATAAACTTCAAGCCTTTGGATACTATCTAGTGGTTTTCTCTTCCTCCAAGAGAAGCATTGGAGATGCTACACAGGCAACTTCCCAATATTCTTTTGAGTCCCACTTCAACATCTAGAAACTCATGTTATCAGTCAGCCTCATGGTACGAAGCTAAAGAACTTGGACTCCCACCCATTGGAAAGATATGAAGTTGGGGTTTCTAGAGACAAATATACAAATTGTTATGGGCCCCATTTTCATCTCCAAGAGTCACACCAATATCCAAGCTCATAACTGGACTCCTCTTTAAGGGAGAATATTACTGGAGCTTCTAGAGAAGCCACTTGTACTTACTGAAGATCTCATGGAGATAGAGAAAGCAAAGTCTGTCTTTTTGCCTCCACCCCCCAAGTGACTTAAACTCTCCTGTTACTTCTTAATTTTTGACAACCAAGCACATGATTGTCTCCAAAAGGTTAGTCTCTCATTGTCTCCTACTTTCTATTCAGAAGAATGGATCACTGGCCTCTTAAACTCAAGTATCCTTGATAGATACTCCCAAGATTAGTTCTTCCCAGGAATGTCCCCTAAATCACACTCTCTGAGTTTAGATGCCATTACCAAACTACCCAATGACTACCAGCCTCTTCTCCAAGATGCTGTATCTCAGGAATTCTCAACACTTCTCCAAAAACTACCACCTCTAATACTACATGGTTCACCTATCAAGAGCTGCCATCTATTGGATTGAAGAGTTATGCCATTGCTTCTCCAAGGCTGGGGCCAGAAACTAGATGACTGTAACTCTTTGCCACAAGGGCAAGACCCATATAGAGCTACCATGAACTTCTACTCCGAGAAAATCAATAAGAGCTAAAGAGTGGGGATTTCCTCCCTCAGCCCCAAACCCACCAGGACCCTCAACTCTCTCTGTTCTACTTTGCTCTGGTCTACAAAAGAAGAGGGCAAAAAGGACAAAAGACAAAATCTTTGATGAAGTCTCTCTTTGAGAGGCTATCATAAAGAGGCAGCCCCAACCCATACCAGCCAGGTCAATTAAATCATCCCTAATAAGATGTTCTTAATCCTCTTGGAGGCTGTCGATTTGTATGACCCACATTTTCCATAGAGAGATGTGATTGGAGCCCATCAAAATCTCATCTCCTATACAAGCTCATTAAAGTGAGCAGGTAACTCCTTGCATCTATTTTTTCCTTGAGTTTTATTTCTCTTCAGTGAGCTTGAGAGTTTCCTGAGGGTAATAATCTTATGTTATCTTTAGCACATGAGGATACTATACTTCTTTATATATGCTAAAGATCATAGCACACTGTATTGTTTGTTGGATGAATAAATTTCCATTCCTATATTGTGCCCTTAAATTCCATGTTTTACTCCAGCAGGAGAGGCAAGATCTCATTTTTCAGGTCTGAAATTTATAAATCACAGTATTTGAGAAAACTATCAAAGAAATCAAAAAAGTAGATTGATGATAACCTTCCTCTGCTAGAAGCAATTCTGGATTCTTTTGGAGATCTGGATAGACTAAACCTCACAGATACAGGATGGGTTGGAGTATTCTGTAAAGCAAGGGTGTCAAACTCAAGGGGCTAACCCAGTCATTGATGATTCCTACAGACTGACTTAGAAAACCACATATTAACATTATCCATGTTCTGTTGTATTTTTATCTATTGTATTAAATTGTATTGCATTATTTATTGTATTCCCAATCACTTTTTTTTTTAAGCAATAGGGGTTAAGTAACTTGCTCAAGGTTACATGGCCAGTTATTTCTGGGTGTGGTGCTGAGTATCTGAGCCCGGGATTTGATCCAGGTCATCCCAACACTGGAGCCGGTGCTCTTACTCACTGAGCCACCTGGCTGCCCCTAAGCAATTGGGGTTAAGTAACTTGCTCAAGGTTACATGGCCAGGTGTTTCTGGGTGGGTGCTAAGTGTCTGAGCCCGGGATTCGATCTCCAGGTCTTCTCAACACTGGAGCCAGTGCTCTTACTTGCTGTGCTACCTGGCCGCCCCCCCACCCCCAATCACTTTTTAATCTGGTTTGGGTTCTGAACTGTTGTAAAGGTTTAGCAATGCTTCAGGACAAGCAAAACTTTCCCATAATCTTTCCTTTTCTCCTCCATTCCCCTAAAACTACAACTATACCCAAGAGGATGGTACAAGTATGGGCAGAAATGCTTTCTGGGTCTTGTTTTTCAGAGAGTGGGGAAAATCTCCTTTCCTCTTCCATTTGTGATGGAGGCCTGGTGCATGTATGGACCACATCAACTTACTTAGCTGGTACAATCTCTCCATGAGGAGGATGCTTGAGGAGCTTGCTTATGCAAGAATCATAATGCTGTGTAAGGGAAATGCTTTGGAGAGTAATGAAGCATGCATGGACATTCTGTTGCTGGTTTCAGTTGGTTAGTCATGTGGTTGCAAAGAGCCTTTTTCAATTGGCTAAGTAGCCAGAACTGTCCACATCTTCAAAAGGGCTTGAGTCAGTTTCCTACATCTCAATTCATTCATCATCTCCTTCACTTATGGCATTCCATAGGAGAGCATGAGGGAAGGGGAAGAACCTTGGTGCCTTGGGCCCTTCTTCACTCTGAGGCCATATGATACCCAAGAAACAGGCCTCAGGTTTTTTTTACCTTTTTGTTTATTCTTTTCAGTTCTAGGTGCAGGACAGAGTCTTGATTTTGATTGGGACAGTAAACCACGTGAATCCAGGAATCAGAAACCAGTCTGGATATCACAGTCAGAATAGCCCTGATTCCCCGAGGAGCAAGTGATCCTTGGGAGTGGCCTACAGGACCCTAGCCAGGGGAAGGCGTCACAGGACAGTCATACAGGATCTAAACATGAACTTGATGGAACCAATTCTGCGTAGGAACTGAGCTAAACTATGAGCTTAAACTCCCTCCAGAGAATAAGGCAATATAGAAGAGATTATGCCCCAGTGGTATAAGGAGGGGAAAGAATGGTTTTTTCTTTCTATATCCTTGAAAGCAATATTCAGCATTGATATTAAATGGTTAAATGAAACTGGGATTCTATCATCGGTCCTGTACCAATGAGGGAAACACACCTTCTGGGGGCAGGGGGTGGGGCATTTAGCTAGTGGTGGTGGAGAAGAAAAGCTCTCAGCTCTCATGGCGTTCCTCTGGAAGGTTGAGGGGCAATGAACAAGACCCAGCTTCTGAAAAAAGGACCTGAATAGTATACATTCCTTTACTGCATGGAGCCCTCCAACTGTTCTCTGTTCAGTCACTGTTAACAATCTCTCCCTTCCTGAAATGTCCCATTTCTCCAGCTTTTTCACACAGAGGAACCTGAGCTCATTCTGTGCCTCTTTTCATCTAAACTATCTAAGGTTTAAAAGCTCTGGGTCAGTGCTTCATGAACAGCATTGTAATAGAGATACCAGAAAAAAACCAAGACTGACCATCAGGACCACCTGGGTTCTGCCAGTCCATACTAAATACCTATGGGACTCTGAGGCCTGGCAAGGGACCTTTGTCCATTTTCACCATCTTTAAAATGGTGTATCAAAGCACAACAGTCTTGGGAATTCTATTGATCTCTACAGGCCTCAGTTTCCTTATCTGTAAAATCAATAGGTTGGTTATACTTTTAGTATCAGTTTACACATTGATTAGTTTTGTTGAATTGCTATTTCTCTCTCTCTCTCTCTCTCTCTCTCTCTCTCTCTCTCTCTCTCTCTCCCTTCCTCCCTCCCTCCCTTTCCCTCTCCCTCTGTCTTTCTCTCTTCCTTTCTCTCTCTCCTTCCCCCCCCCCCCCCCGTTCCTCCACCTCTTCATTATAAGAGATGACAATGGCAAGGGAAGAAAAGGATTATATATTTGGAAATGAAGGTTAACATAAGCCAACTCCATCAATTTTTACAATGAAAGGGTCAGACCACACAGCCTCTAAGAGCTCTCCCAGCTCATAACATTCCACAATTCTAGCCCTATGAGATAGGCAGGATGGACAAGAAGCATAGTATAGTGGAAAGAGCTGGTGGAAGCAGGAATCAGGAAGACTAGAATTCAAATCCTGTCTCTGACATTTAATATCTGGGTGGGAAAGTCCATTAACCTCTCTGAGCCTCATCTGTAAAATGGGGATCCATCATAATGCCTGCAGAATCTTCCTCACAGGAGTGCTGGGAGACTTAGACAAGTAATGTTTGCAGTGTTTCACAAGCACTACCTAGATTTCAGCTGCTATTAGTCAATGAGATCTTCACATCATATGAAGGTGCTTCACAAAATGTAAAGTGTCCTCCAGTGGCAGGGAAACATCCCTACCTTCTGTGCTTTCTTTCAGATCCCGGCTCTGTCCCCTGCCTCACCTTACTTTCTGCCTAAGAGAGCCCTCATTCTTATAAACAGATTAGGAGCTGGCTTTCCCTCTCTACCTCTTCTACTCTTGCCATGTGCTATAGCCCACAGACAGTTTTACAAGGGTACCATTTAATGAAAAAGGTGGGTAAGCCCTAAACAACTCCATGTGCATGGGCGGTCTTTCAGGAGAGCCAGGAAGGGAGTGAACTTGGAAACCTCACCACATACCTTGTGATGGTTCTAATCCCATCCCACCAGAATCCATTACATCACTCTAGCAGGATAGCCTCAGGGCAATGGTTAGAGCCAGGGTCCCCACTGGGTGACTTAATTCAGGGGAAGGTGACCCTCTTTCTATTACCTCATGTCTTCATTCCTCAGTTTCTCCTACTGTAACTGTGGCCTGGTGACAGGTAGTATCTTTTCCTACGTCACCTGGCTCTGAGGAGGATGGATGAGATAACGTCTGGAATGGAATCTGGGCTCAGGGAAAGAAAGACTCTTTATAAGGGCTTGGCTCCCCCCCCCCTTTCTTTCTTGATTATTTTTTTCCAGCAGTCAACCCACGTTGTTAGGTAGGGGTGGGGGGAGAGTGTTTCTCTCTACCTTGCCTTCTTGCTGACTGCCTGCAAATTTAGAGTAGCAGAGACTCAAAGCAATTTCAGGGAAAACTAAACTCCTGTCCCTTTGAGTAATACAGGACCAGAGGTATACAGCTAGAGGATGACCTCAGAGGACACCTAGATCAACCCCCTCATTTTCTGGATAATGAATCTTGGGCCCAGAGAGGGAAATGCTTTATTCAAGGCCACACAGACAGTCCGTGGCAGAGCCAAGATATAAACCCAGGTCCTCTGACTCCCGATTCAGCCTTCCTTCTACTTTACCACATATGAAAGTCCAAGATTGCACTTTTAACAATGCAAATCATTCTGACTGATACTTCAGATCTACTCCACCCCATTTTAGATATGAGTAAACTGAGACCCAGAGAGGTCTCACTTGCCTGGGGTCACACAGCATGTCAGCAGCCAGAGACAGAGTTAATACCCTGCACAACTGATATCCCAGTCTAGTGGTTTGTGGGGAGCCAATGACATTGTTGAGGTCTGACTCACCCATTAAACCACCTGAGATTGTGCTGACTGATAGGAACTCCTGGGAGAGACTCGGAGTGAAGGGACTAATGGGAATTGAAATTTGGTCACATATAGATTTATCTGTAGGAGGACAAGGAAAGTTTATTGTTAGTGACTACTGTGATAATGAGTCTTATCAATACTCCAGCGTAGGACAGACCCACATCCAGAGAAGTGACCAGTTCCCCTCCTCTGATTACAGCAGTTTTCAAGAACACAACCAAGTACCCACTGGCTCCTGCTTTTAAAAGTTTATAGCTGTTACTTGGGGCTTGTAATAAACTTACCTTGCAAACCTCTCCATGAATAGGGGCCATTCTTTGCTGGAACCTCAGTTCCCTTCACAGCCTGGGAAGGGAAACAGCCAGTTTCACCAGGAGTGTTAATGCTAAAACCACACATGCAGAGAAATTCAGCACCCAGGCTATAAATCCAGACCAGCAGGCTCTCCTTAAAGCAGCAGAGCCTTCAGGAGACACCAGGGGCAAAGGGACCTGCAGCATTCTGGTGGAACTCGAAAGGGTTAACCTACCTCCCACATTCCTTCCTCTTCTCAGTTCCCCCTACAAGAGAAAAAAAGAAAGAAAATTTTTAAAAAGGAAAGACTCCTAGCCACAACCCACAAGCTCTCCTCTTTGCTTTATGTCTGACAGTTTTTCCCTTATTTCTGTCCCTGGGGACACTGTAATGAGACCTGCCAGTCGGAATGAGTGAATGATAAATTTTCTGGATATTAGGAATACTGGGCATCTGGGAGCAATAATCATGCCTCTGTTCTTCACTTCCTGGGGATTCTGGATGGGAATGGGTGGGGAGAGAGAAGGAGTGGAAGGGAGAAGAGCTAGGAGCCTCTGGGCAAAAAGCTTGGTAGAAACTGGAGGCGCTGAGCAAGAACACCTACCTCCTGAAGGAGTCATGGGCTGAATGCCTAGGTTTTATGATGGTCCAGGCATGAAGAATTTGTAAAACACTCAATAGCATTTTTCTGCTTTTTTAAGAAACATAGATAAATATTAAGTGGTGCAGTGAGAAGAATGCCTGAATTTAGAGTTGGGAGGTCTGGGTTCAAATCCAACTTCTGTTGTCTATTGGGGCCCTCGGCACTCAGTTTTCTCATTTGTAAAACGAAGGGATTGCCTAGATGACCTCAAAGGTCCTTTTAAATCTAAGTCTGTGATCCTCTGAATGTCAGATCTGGAGGGACCACCTCATTTGATAAAGAAGGGCATAGATGTCAAGTCGTGGATAGATCCTTGCAAGGCAGATCCCTTGCACGCAGAATTGCTGATCTGTTCAGCCCTTCACTACCCTCTGGGCCCCATCCCTTATCTTCCAGACTTCTTTCTCAAACATTCCCAAGCACCCTGGAAATGGCCTTTACCACCTTGTTCCAACAGCCTTATCACTCTAGAACCTTTTCACCATGGAAGATCCTTTTTCTTCACCTTCCTCTAACTGGTTAGTTCCTAGATTTTAAAGAAGGGCTTAGGTGTTCATTTCCACAGGAAGAAAGGAGCCCTGGACTTGGAGTCTGGAAGTACCTAGGTTCTGGTATCTAATATTTAAAAGCTATGTGATCATAGTATTTAATCTCAATGAACCTCATTTTTTTCTGAGCTACAAAAAGGAGTTAATAACATATTTAGTATGTATTTCAAAATTGTGGGTATCCAAGGAGTTCATTTATGCAAAACACTTCATAAATGCTGGAGCTCTGTGGCTTATAGAAGAAGGTATCATAGAAATCATCTCCTCTATTCTTGTTTTATAGATGAGGAAACTAAGGCCCACATATATCAGGAGATTTATCCAATATCACACAGGCAGTATGTAAAAAACATGTCTTATTATGAGGTGGTTGGGAAGTGTTTGTTGAACTTGACGGATGAGTAGGTGGGAGTCAGGTAAACTTTGGATTACAGAATACTAAATTCTTAATACTCAGTTACATTTTCCTAAGATGCTGGTTTTGATCAGAGAAACTCTTTTGTCTTCTTTTTAGACTCAAAAGTGTTGATAACATAAGGTCTGTGAATTTGGTTTTTTTTTTTTTAAAGATTCTTGTAACTGTATTGCAACATAATTTGTTTCTCTTGTAATCCAATGTATTTTTATGCATTTAAAAACATGATTCTGAGAAGGGATCCATGGATTTCACCAGACACTGTCCAAGGGTTTACCTATGACTCAACAAAGGTTGTGAACCTCTGCAGAGACACCTGTTTATTATCCCAGGTCAGGCAGCTATTAAATATGGGAAATGGACAATGGACGCTTTGGTCTGAGTTTAGAGAGAATGATTAATTTCTACACAAGTAGTCTAAGTTAGCAAGCACTTGTGTCACTGGGCAGTCAGCTGGTCACTTGCCCACGCCAAGTTCTGGGTAGAAATGAGAGGCCTTTTTTGTTCCCTGGATGAAGGGGCAGGCTTTTGCTATGCTGCCTTCCACTTGAGCGGGCTATTGGGAAGGTCCTGCAAAATGGGGCAGAGATGTTCTCACAGACTCATAGATGCCAGGGCCATTATAAACCGTCTAACTCAACCCCTAGCCCAACCAGGATCCTGATTACAACAGCTTCAAGAAATGCTGTTCAGCTTTGGTCTGAAAACTCCCAGGCCTAGGCAGAGATTTAACTCACTGAAATTGCACCTGGTCAGTCAGCTCTGTTTTGGGGTAAGAATACAGC
This sequence comes from Petaurus breviceps papuanus, assembly GCF_028583685.1. NCBI lineage: Eukaryota > Metazoa > Chordata > Mammalia > Diprotodontia > Petauridae > Petaurus > Petaurus breviceps. Next base: position 6,520,603 of record NW_027187339.1, read on the forward strand.
AGAGGGAAGGACAGAACCATGACCTGAGTTATCCATACCCCTGGCTTCTGAAAGTCAATGATTACGTTTTTGGTGTGAGCATTTGCACCTCAAAGATCTACAGATCAGGGCTTGATTTATTGTTTTGTTGATTATTTAGACTTAAGAGATGGGGAAAAAATGTTAATAATGGAGTTTAAACTTAAGTGGCCTATTTGTAGTTTTGTTTTGTTTTTGAGAACTGGTTTTTAAATATTTGCCAGCATGGCCCCTACCTGGCCCTCAGTTTTTCCTTGCTAAGGGCTAAGTTGCTAAGGGCAGGAAGAAGAAAAGGAAAAGAACCCTTGAAGGAGAAAACCATAGCAATGGCACCCTGGGGAATTTAACCCTTCAAGATGAACATAGAATCAGGTCTTAGTATGGCAGTCAAGAAGAAAAACAGGGAAAATATGGTACCTAGATGATGTATTGAAGTTCAGCACACCTGAATTCAAATTCTGTTTTGGGCGCTTACTCAGTGATCAAACAAGATAACCTTTCAGTCTCAGTTTTCTTGTCTATAAAATGAGAATTATAATACTATCACCTACCTCAGTTTTGTTTGAGAATCAAAAGAGAAAATATAAATAAATGCTGGTTATTATTATCATAATGATTATTTGGAGTGCCCTAGGGAACAGCCTCATGCCCAAACACAATAACTATGGCTCTGGTGATTGGAAATTCACTACCTCCTGAAGCAGCTTACAGCTTTGTGCACTCACTGGTAGTCAGTCTTCCATTGGAAAGGTTTCCCTTCCATTGAATCACACTCTTCTTCTTCTTGACTACTTTCTATTGCTGCTGGTTTTACCTACTAGACCCAAACAAAACAAGGAGAATTCGTCTTCCCTTCCACAAGACCAGACTTCATGTACATCATAGAATTTGAAACACGCAATTTCAGAGCTGGAAGGGACCTTGGAAGCATCTATCCCACTCTGTACCCAAATGAGAATCCTCTCAGACACAGCTGATGAGAGATCTGGCTTTGCCTGAAGACCTAGGAGGTGGAACCCATCCCTACCTGAAGCAATCCATTCCACTTTGGGGTAGCCCTAATGCTAGGAAATTTCCTTACACAGAGCCAAAATTTGCCTCTTTGCAAACCTCTATTGACCTTCCCCCACTACCACTCCCCCCTCTTGCTGCTAGTTCTGACCTCTGGGGCTAAGCAGAACTAATCAAATTCCTATTGAATGTAGCAGCCTTTCAAATATGTAAAGACAGCTCTCCTCTCCTCTATCCCCCAAGTCTCCCTTTCTCCAAGCTAAGCATAAACATCCTTCAGCCAGTCTTTGCACAGTATTTGTTGAGGGTATGGAACTGTCATTTGAAGTAATGAGATCTATAAACTAGCTTGAAAATACTCTCCAAGTCTTTAGCTGGACCATATCCTTCTGAATACTTACTTTATGTTCAGTCCTGTAATTATTAATAATAATAATAATAATAGCACTTACCACATACCAGATACTGTGCTTTATAAATATCTGAGACATTTGTAATTACTTCCCACAACAAACCTGTGGGGTAAGTGCTATTATTATCCCCATTTTACAGACAAAGCAGAAAGAACCAGTCAAGTGACTTATTCAGGGTCACATAGCTAAAAAGTTTCTGAGGCCACATTTGAACTCAGGTTTTCCTGACCCAGACCCAGCACTCTGTTCACTACTGTACCACCTGTTTCTCTCCACTAGTTACTTTAAAGAAAGAAGAAAAAAAAATCAGAAGAAAGTTGTGGAAGGGAGCAGGTCTGCTAGCTTACTTCTATAGACCAGCACAAAGAATAGCATCTTTCAAAGAAGTCCATCCTCCCAAGACCCAACCCATTCATCTTCAAGGCAACACCGACTTTGAGACCCATCCCTGAGGAGTCACCAAAAGGGTAACTCCAAGACAAAACAATACATTCTCCTTGGGTAGCCCCAATCACTGCTACTTAATCTGGAGTGGTTTTTGTTTGGATTTTTTGTTTGTTTGTTTGTTTATCTTTCTAGTCACAGGAGTTTAGCTATAGGGGGATCTGGCAGTCTTTTAGTTCAACCCTATCATTTTACAGATGAATTGTTTCCTCTACTTATTCCCACTTCTGTTCCCCCCCCCCCAACCTAGCATATATCCATAACCAAGAAGAAACATTGTCAGAGAGGCCGTGTAGCATTAACCCTTTCGTCACGTGTGTCTGGGTCTCCTGCAGAGGAGACCCTTTCCAATTACATTTTGGGTTGCCTGAGGTAACCCAGGGTGCACCGGGTGAACAGTGGTTAGGTTCCAAAGGGACAAAAGCTCAGGATGGAAAAAAAGAGACAGCCTTGAACAGCCTTTTGAGTTGTAAGAATTACTGGAAATCTTCAAAAGGCCAAGTTTTCTTGTGAGATTTCAGCTGCTTCCCCAGCTTGGGGTGGTGGTGGGAATTAAAGCTTTGTGGAAGTACTGTATAACGATTTAACTCTGTTTTCCAAAGGCTTGCATTTTAAAAATGTTATGGTCAGGGAAAGATGTCCTGTGGGGATGGTTGCTGCAGTGAAGTGTCTCTCTGTTAACTCTTTTATTCCCCAAACCAAGAGGCACATCTCTTTGCCTGTTTACTTTTAAGTCATTTTTTCCCATGTTTTGCTTCTTTAAGCATAAGTTGAAGGCCTCTTGTGAAGGTTTTTTCCCCTTCAAAGGGTTCTCTTAATCCCCAAACTCCTAAGTCTCACTGACTCACTCATTCCTCTGCACACATTTCTAAGTCAAACAGGGAAACAAATCTGAACACTTACATGTTTCTCATGATAAAGGCATGTTTTCCTGCTGGGATGGAGCAAGTCCAAGGCATCCTCAGGCAGAAGGTTCCCCCAATTTTTGCCTCTGGAGGAGGACTCCCCCCTCCCAGTGGTGGGAGAGGGGAGAACAGAAAGTTCCCAAAGATCCTGCCCTTGGGACCATGGCTTCTCCTTCATCTCTTTTCCCCTTCAGGACCCCTCCTCCAGAATGCCTTAAAAAGTGTTTTGTGCTGGGCAGAGAGCAGTTATTGGAATGTCATATGTGGAGATCTCACTGTACAAACTATAGACAGCTGGCATCCATTAGAGTTTAAAAGTCTAGCATTATTACGTTCCAGTTCAGCTCTTTAATCATAGACATTCAGACTTGGAAGGGCCAAGTGTGTGGCTATCTAGTCCAAAACATGCCCTACTACAACAAACCCTCTGAGAGGTCAACCAGCTTTAACTTGAAGACTGCTATTGATAGGGAATCTACCACATCCCATCCCAATGTAGCCCATTCTGCTTTGGGACAGCTCTGATTGTTTAAAAAAAAACTTTGCTGATATCAAGCCTAAATTTGTCTCATTGTGGCTTTTACCCCTTAGCCCTTGTTCTTACACCTAGAACTAAGGAGGCCTGATCTAGTCTTTTCATTTAACAGCTCTTCAGATATCTGAAAATAGCCATCATATGGCCCCTAAGTCTTCTTTAGGGCTAAACACCTTGTACCTTTATCCCACCCCTTTAAAGGCTTTTACAACCCAATCCCAACTGATCTTTCCAGCCCTTTTGTATTTTATTAGTGCATACTGAATATCCTAAGTCTTTTATTTACTCAGACCTTTCTTACCGGCTGCCATATCCGTCCCTAGATTTCAGACTGAAACTTCTTTCTTCCTTCTTAGTTACCCAAACCCCAGCTTTGTGGTTCCAACCTTCCTTTACTCTACCCAGAGGTAGAGAACCTGCATCTTTTCCCTTTCCTCCTTTCCCTACCGTGCATACCCCTAGACAGTATCCAAAAGAGGTATTTTCTTGTTCACCCCTTCAACTCTCTATCATGAACTTTTCTTTTTTTTTTAATTTTTTTTTAAAGCAATTGGGGTTAAGTAACTTGCTCAAGGTTACACAGCCAGTTATTATTTCTGGGTGTGGTGCTGAGTACCTGAGCCCGGATTTGATCCAGGTCATCCCGACACTGGAGCCAATGCTCTTACTCGCTGAGCCACCTGGCTGCCCCTTCACATGAACTTTTCAATGAGGCTGTTGCTTGATAAGCCAACCTGTTCCACATACCTGTGTGACCAAAGGCTGCTCACTTAACTTCCCTGTATTGGTGTCTTCTCATCTGTAAGATAACGAAGGTTGAATTCATAGACCTCTGAAGTCCCTTCTAGCTCTAAAAGTATGATTTTATGAGCCACTGAGTCTCTGTCTCTTTCTGAGGTAAAATAATCTGAGACCCCTTTAGTTCTAATCCAAGAAGCTTAGCACATTAGTGCTGAAAAGGATCTTAGAAATCATTTAGTCTGATACCCTCATTTTACAAATGAGGAAACTGGGGTCTATGAAAATTGTTTGTCCACTGTCATAAAACTCATGAAGAAATCTGGGTTCTAGTATGGTCCCTAGAGCACTGGTCTATAATACAGTGCTATTTCCACTATGCCATGATGCAATCCTGGGGTTACTCAAGCACAGAAAACTAACTTGGGAGTCAGCACGCTATTTCTGTTCCTTACACCATCATTCTACCAGACAGCCAGGCTCAAAACCTCAGAAGTATCTGTGACTAGACAGCTGGGGAGCACAGAGCATCAGACCTGAAGTCAGACCTGAATGCTCCTCTTCCTGAGTTCAAATCTGGCCTCAGATACTAGCTGTGTGACCCTGGGCAAGTTACTTAACCCTGTTTGCCTCAGTTTCCTTATCTATAAAAAGAGCTAGGGAGGGAAATGGTAAATCACTCTGCCATAAAACCCCAAATGGGACCATGAAGAGTTGGACACAACTGAAAAAACAGAAAAACAACAAATCTGGGATTGACTTATTACTGCCCCTCTCCTCTAACATGTGATCATTAAAAGCAATTGTGCGTGTATGTATGTGTGTATATATGTATATATGTGTATACATATGTATATGTGTGTATATGAATGACAGGGAAATAAATCTATAAACACAAAAATACATACACATCTCACATTTAACTTGTCTGGAATTATAAAGGTAGATATTGGCAGATAGAGTTTGGATCCAGCTATTGTATATGCATACATATACACATACGTACACAGAGGCACTATAGGCAAAATTAAGGCAATATATATATATATATATATAACATTCTTTTCATGTATGTATATATACACATCCCTTTCTAAATAGGTATCTATATTTATATTCTCTTTATTTATAGGTGTGTGTATAGATCTCCTTTATGTGTGGGTATATTCTCTTACTCCTATTTTCAGGGCCTAGATTTTCATAAGAATCTCCTAAATAGTCTTCCTGATTCTAGTCTCTTTCCTTTTAATTCCTCCTACCTAGTGATACCAGAATAATCTTTCTAAAACCCAGTTCTTATCATGTCATTGCCTTGTTCCAAACCCTTCAATGGCTCCAATGTCTGAATATGAAATGAATTAAGTTTGACTCTTCAGGCTTGCTTTCATTCAAGGCCCTCTTCAATCTGATCTCAACTCATCTTTCCAATCATACTTCATCACTAATCCCCTCTGTGTGTCCTTTACTGAAACTGGAAGTTGGCCGTTCTCTGAATTTTTCTCCTTTTTTCCTGCCTCCTATTTTTCATTCATAATGTTCCTTTTGCCTATAATGTTTCTTTCCTTACCCTCCCTTCCTCATTCCCCAGGCCTGATTCTACCTGATAAAATGTTACTCATTGTTCAAGGCCATTTCCTTCATGAAATCTCCTTTATGAAGCCTCTCCTGCTTTCCCATAATAGAATTTGATCTCTTTTGGCCTCCTCCTTCTAGGCTGTAAGTCCACTGCGGGTAGGCACTAACAAAATGTCATGAGAATTTAGAGCTGGAAAATTACAGGTATAACTCTAATGGGAGTCATATATCATACATATGTATAATTATAATTATATATGTAACTCTAATATTAGGTAGTGTAAGTGTCTTAGAAGACTTAAAGGAACATGGCGTCTGACTTGTATAATCTATAATTCCTCTAATCATACCTTTCACATTTCACTTTCCAGGTGCAAATTAATTCAATTCAACAAATATTTCTGGAGTGCCTGCTCCCACACTCGCTACCCCAAACACAGCTCAGTGGTTAATCCTCCCTTGGATTCATCTGAACTCCTTATTAGTCTGTCTGTCCAGACAGAGAGAAAAAGCCTGGACAAAAGTTCCCTGTCGTGATGTTTGCTGCTTTTTACCTTCTTTTTTGGTTTTTGTTTTTTTGTTTCAAACCGCATTTGCTGGTCATGTTCCATTTATCTGACTGTCATGGTGAAGGCATGCTTTTACACGTTCTCAGAGCACAAATGAACACGTGCCTGGACTGGGTTACACAGAACTTGCAACGATTTCAGAACAAACATAAACAGATCTAAAGAGCTCCACTGTGAGCCAGGCCATTATATGCTTACCCCCAAAGCATACTCTCTGCCCCCTGGGGGAACTGAGTCCAGTGGGGGAGGGTACTGAGGGGGGGTGACGTGCAAGGTGTGTAAAAGCAGAACAGAGAGCTTGGACTTGGGAGACCTGGATTAAATCCACAGCTCTGCCAATATCTATATCTGTGACCTTGGGAGAGCTGCTTCCCTCTCATAGACTCCGATTCTTCATCTAAAAAAAATGATGATAACTATAATTTATATCATTTTAATGTTTGCAAAGTACCTAGCATATGTTATTTCATGTTATTATCCCCTTTTTATAGACGAGAAAATTGAGGCTGTAAGGTTAACTCACTTACCCAAGGTTACATACCTAGAGAGTTATCTGAGACTAGATTTGAAGGCAGGACTCCCAACTGCAATGCTGAAGGGGTGACTAGATCATGTTGAATGCTAATATTCTGTGACTTTTACTCACCATGCTGACCAGCCAAGAAAACATGTAAGAGGTAACTGTGGTGGAGGGAAGCAGAACCTTTCTTCTCAGGGCTGACCAATTAATTGCCCCAGAGCCCAGGAAGCCTGAGCAGGATTCTGCTGCCTTGGCTCCCTGCAGACCAATGAGGCCAGGTCCCATGATGGCCTTCACTGCTCCAAAGGACTCAAGAGGCTGCATGACAAGGGGCTCCAGCCCCCAACAGCAGCAGCTGGAAAGAGAAATCAACTGGGTGCCAGTTACTGGGAAAGTAAGACCTTTTTTTACTCATTTTGTAAGGAAAGAAAAATGCCATTTGGTCCCAGAAAGCTGTATCTACTGCCAAACACATGATTTTGCACATGGTTGAGACTTGTGATTTTATATATATAATATATACACACTCTCTCCATATATATGTTTTTCTCTCTGTCTCTGATTCTTTCTATATATACATGTGTATATACATGTGTATTGTGTACATATACACAATATATACCTATACATATGTGTGTGTTATATATAGACATATATGTATATGTGTGTATATATATTCTTTCTGTGTGTCTCTGTCTATGCCCATCTGTCTGTCTCTATATGTATATATGCATCTTTCTCTTTGAACATCTTTTTCCCTGGAAAAGGAGGAAAGGGAAATGCGCATCATAAAAAATTGAAGCATTACCTGTAGGCTCCCAAAAAGGAAGAGTGCCTCACTAGAGCCTCAAGGGGCAAACACACACACACACATAGTAGCAATCATATTCATTTAGAGGTGGACCTTATTATCCTCATCCGTTAAGCAAAAAGACTGTAAGAGGTAACCTTTCCCTCTGTACCCCACAGCCTATTCTCAGCACCTAGCACAGTGCCAGGAATAACACAGGGATTCAATAAAGGTTTTGGATTCATGGGTTGATTGATTGATTTATCTCTAGACCCAGAGTGATAAAGTCTCTCCATGATGGTTACAGGGACAGTAGCTCCCTGTTCAGGGCTCTCTCCCTGGCACTGAATTGTGAGTCTGTAACACTAAGTCGATGAGCCCAATGGGGCACCTGGTTAGCTGTAAGAGGGTCAGGAAAATCATTTAATATTAGAGCTCAAGGAAACATCCTGCTTTGCTCCCAACCCCCAGTTCTGTCCCCCAAAGAAGAACTATGGTTCTGGCAAGCTTTACTCATTCACGTGGACATAATGCTGCCCTCTGACTAATTCTGAAGGTTTCATCAATGTCCTGGGTAAACAACTAGTTTCTCTGAGAAACTGCTCCTATCCATCCACTGGAAGGTCTTTTGACTGCTTCCTTAAGGTTAAGACAAACCATCCATCTCTAGTTTGAAAAAGACCTGGAAGTTTTCACACAATCACACAATTTGAGAGTTGGAAGGGTCCTCAGTGATTGTCTATTTTATACACAAAGAAATCACCACTATCATGTCCCTAACACAAGGTCATCCACCTTCTGATTCAGACCTCCTGGGAGGGAGAACTCACCAATTCTCAAGGCCACTTCTGTGTTGACACTTGCACAGGTCACATTCCCCCAAATCCTAGGCTTTGCCTCATCTTTCCCCCTACATCTTTCTTGCTTTATTTTGGTTCTAGCCCACTCTACCCCATTCTTAAAACTCCCAACCAAGACCCAGCCCTATGCGATCGATATGTTGTGTCCTCAGTCCAGCTCTGGTTCTCGCTGATCTCATCTATTTCAAAATCTTCAGTACAGACCCCTTATAATCACTGGACCAAGAACTGGGTGGAACCTTCCCAGCTGCCATTTACCTTGGCCATTCCCACCTGGTAATTACTCACCAGGGTATGCTTTGCAAAGGGCGTTGCAACCACCACCACCTGCTAGCCGACCTCTGCAAAACCATTTTCTTCTGAGTCTCCCTGCCTGTTCCCTGCCCATATGCCCAAATCCTAGTCTTGTAGAACAGAAAGGACTTTGGTGAAGGCTTTAGTTATATCAGCCCAGTTCACTCAGGGAAGAGTGAAATATAGAGTCAACTAGATCAATTAATGCCTTTACATAAGTGTCCAATCATTTTTCAGTCGTATCTGACTTTCCATGATACCATTTGGGATTTTCTTGGCAAAGATACTAGAGCGGTTTGCCATTTCCTTTTCCAACTCATTTTACAGATGAGTAAACTGAGGCAAAAGGGTTAATGACTTGTCCAAGGTCATGCAGCTAGTACCTGAGCCAGATTTGAACTCAAGAAAATAAATCTTCCTGACTCCAGTCCCAGCATTCTGCCTACTACACCACCCAGCTGTCCTTATATCCATAAGTACAGACACTTTTTCTAAAGGAACCCTGCCAACTCCTGATTTTAGCCATGTCTGACTTACTCATGGTTGGTGTATCTCTATCCTAGAGACTCCAACTACTTTTGTCTAACATCATAAAACCACGATCCCTAGTATCTGTGGAGTATCTATAGCATCAGATTCTATCTAGCTCAAGCCAATTTCCCGAGAGCAGTTATATGATTACCTTCATTTCCCTGAACAAGGCAAAAAACATGGCGGATGGTAGTCTTGCATTCACAACCGAGAGACAACCGCCACATTCTTTAAGTTCCGTTTCCACGACATCTCTCCTATCTGCGCCCCCTTCTGTGTTCATACTTTTTTTCTGCACCCTTAGAGCTTAGCACTGCACTTTACATTCAGCAAACCCTTGATGGATGTTTCATCCATTCATTCATTCCACTTGCATCATCAGAACCATGGTTCTGGTCCTTATCCTCACTCTCTCAGATGGCTGCCATAATCTCCTCTTTGGTTTCCCTGCCTCCAGTGTCTTCTCTTGACAATCAAGCCTCCATTCAGCTCCCAATTGATATTCCTAAAGCCCAATTATTTTACTCCCTTGTTCAATAAGCTCCTGTGGTCCCCTATTGCTCTTCAGGTAAATTCCTTTTGGCATTTGAATACCTTTATAATCTGGCTCCCATCTACCTCTCCAAGCTGATGAAGTAGCTTTCTCCTTCATGTGCAATATGTTCCAGACAAACTGACCTATATGCTGTTACTAAAACATGGCATCCTATTTCCCAGATTGGTGCTTTTGCATGGGCCATGCCTGACATGTGCTTCTCCATATCTGCCTCTCTTGGAATCCTTCTCTTTCTCCAAGTCTCATCTCAAGGGTTATTGCCACACAAACTTCCCTGGTTGCTACCATCTTTCTGCCCACCCCTCCAATGTATGAAAATCATGCAGTGTTTTCTTTATATTTTGTATTTACTTTTCTTCATTTAACTTGTTAGAGGCAGCTAGATAGAGTGCTTGAGTCAGAAAGTCAGAAAGACCTGAATTCAAATCTAACTTTAGATATTTACTGTCTGTGTGCTCTTGGTCAAGTCACTTAACCTCTGTTTGCCTTTATACACTGGAGAAAGAAATGGCAAACTACTCCAGTATCTTTGCCAAGAAAATCCCATGAACAATCTGATCCATGGGGTCGCAAAGAGTCAGACAAGACTGTAAACAGCACATTCAAGTTGTTACTGTCCAATACAATGTAGGCTCCTTGAACGCAGGAACAATAATAATTATAATAACAACAACATGGTGCTTTAAGGTTTGCAAAGCCCATTACAAAAATTGTCTGATTTCTGTCTCATTTTTCTGCATGTCCTTCCAGGTTCTAGTAAAATCCTCCCTGACACATTGTAGGTACTTAATAAATGCTCGTACAATGAATTTCTCTTTGACTCTTGTCCAGGGTTTTTCTGGGGATCCTAAAAACTTACCTTATCATCTAGGTCCAAATAAGAAAAGGAAAAAGGGTCCTAGTTACTATGCAAGTACTAACAAGTTATTAAACATAGAAGAGGTTTTATTTCATCCCAAAACAAACAAACAAGCAAAACCCCCCAAACTAGAAGAATGTCACAAGGTTATGACTCAATTCTGCTTTTTGCCTTCAAAATTTTAAGAGTCCCAAATTGTTCTCGTGGTTAAGAGAGAATATTTGCCCCTTTGAACTACAAAGTTCAGAATGTCAACTCATTCTCCAATGTCTAGTCCCCTTTAGTGCACATTATTGCATTCTCATTTCACTAGCACAGGTGCAAACCAAAGTTTTATGGGATGTCTAATATTGTAGGTCACTCCTGGTAGATTTTACTCCTGACCCTCCCCCTTTCCCACTCTCTTTCTCAGAAAATTTCAAGGAAGAGGGAGGAGCTGAAATGGGCTTTAAATGGTGAGAAATAATTCAACAATCAAGGAAGAAGGACATTTCAAGAAAGATAGAACAGTGTGAGCAAAGGCACAGACTTAGCGAATGATGTATTCAGAGGACAGAGAATAGTGTGGTTTGACCAGAGCAGATTGATGTGAGATAAAACTAGAAAGATAGCATGATAAAAGATTGCGCAGTGCTTTGAATGCCAGGAAAGAATTTTGAATTTCATTAGTGAATCAGTAGGGAGTGACTGAAGATTTTTATGACCCAACAGCTCTATTCATGATGGTGATGCATCTTGCACCAAATGAAGGATAGACTAGAAAGGAAACAGATTAGAAGTAAGAAGACCTGTTAGGAAGCTATTCAAAAAGTCCAAATGAATGGTAAAAGAGCCTTGATGGGAAGGATTGTGACAGTGGATATGGAGAAGAGGCAATTGATACAAGAGATGCACAGGGCAGTGGGTAGAAGAATATAATTGATTAATGTTTTCCTCTTTCTCAATTCTTACCCAAAAGAAAATTTCAAGATTCCAGTTTTTAAAAAAAATAGTACAATGGCAGGTGTTTTGTTACAGCTTTACTAATCATAGGATCTTGGAGTTTGGAGGCATGTCAATAATCTAGTCTCACCAGCCATCAAATCATGAATTCTACCTGCACCTTGCCAGACTGGTCATCCATGGTATGCTCTGAAGATTGTCAGTGATAGAGAATTCTCTTCTTCCTGAGGCAGACCATTTGATTATTGTCCAGTCTAAATGCTTCTAAAGTTTCTATATTCAGATGAAATCTGCTTCTCTCTCTTGCCCAGGAGAAACAAACCTTATGGAGAAATGGAATTTCTCTTGCTTTTTAATTTCCCAGTCTTGAACACATGCACACATGTATACATCCTGCACGTGCACTCCAATTTGCTGGTTTACAAGTGAGAACACCCATCATTCTGGACTGTGAGGGAGAGGGGGGAGGGCACACATTCACACACACACACATACCCGTGTGTGTATGTGTGTAAGAGAAAGTTGTGCCACGTGACTGCCAGCTACTCAGCCAGATGAATGAATCAGTGAGCAATTTAACTTACCCAGGAAACATTTGGCTCCTTCCAGTCACGTATGAAAAATTATTTCCCTTTCTTGCAACTCTTTCTTTCTCCTCCCCCATAGTCCTTTCATCCTGAGGCAAATTATCTCACATTGCTGCCCTTCCAACACTCCACATTCTAGATAAACTCTGATTTTAAGATCAGACATTTAGAGCAAGAAGGTGCCCTAGAAATAACAGTAATGATAATAAAAATAGCTAGCATTTATATAACACTGTAATGTTTGCAAGAGCTTTAAAAAGATCTACTTTGATCCTCACAACAACCCTGGGAGGTAGACACTTTTATTATTTGCATTTCACAGTTAAGGAAATTGAGAGGTACAGAGATTAAGGGGTTACACAGCTTGTAAGTGCATGAGGCAGAAATAATCTGATCCTGACCCTTCCCTCATTTTATAGGTGAGGAGATAAAAGCCCAAAGAGGTCCAGCAACTTATCCAAGGTCACAGAGAATAAGAAGCGCCATTGTTGAAACTAGATCCTCCAACTCCAGGCCAGGCTCTAATTCCAGTGCTTAACATTGACTCCTCCTAAATCTAAGCGATGCCCATCAATTGGGGAATGGTGAAACAAACTGTGGAATATGACTGTGATGGAATATTATTGTGTTTCAAGAAATGATAGGCAGGTTGATTTCAGAGAAACCTGGAATGACTTCCATTGAACTGATGCATAGTGAAGTGAACAGAACCAGAATGTTGTACATAGTGACAGCAATATTGTTTGATGAACTATGAATGACTTGTCTATTCTCAACAATGAAGTGATCCAAGATAATCACAAGGGACCAATGATGAAGCATGCTAACTCCGTCCAGAGAAAGAACTGATATTGATTGAACACAGACTGAAACATGCTAATATAATATAAATTCCCAACAATGGCTTGGGTCATCCTAGAAAGTAGTGGATTCCTTTTCTTTGCAAATCTTTGAATGGAAACTGAATGACTCAAGGTCAGGAATATTGTAGTGGGGATTTGTTTTTGAGGTATGGATTGGACTAGATGGTCACTGAAGTGTCTTTCAACCCCAAAATTCTGTGATTGATGAAATTAGACAGAGACACAAATATTCATTCACTAAATATTTATCAATTGCCTACTGTGTACCAGGCATTGAGTCACCAGAGATAGACAAAATGAAGCAGTCCTTGCTTAAAGGTACTTACATTTGATAGGTCAAAGATTGATTAAATATATGTCTCTAGCCCAGATATCCTATGCTTAATAAATAACTGGAAAAAAAAAAAAAACAAGAGAGATCATCTCAGTTGACCAAGTCAAAAACAATCATTCCTGACCTCAGAGAACTTCTATTCTACTTAGGAGATATGACGTGTACACAGACAAATAAATATAAAATATGCAAAAGGAAATTCAAAGTAATGTCCATGGATGAAGGTGGGGCAGGGGGCATTAAGCTTATCAGGAAAGGCCAAGTATAGTACATTTCTATGCTTTGAAAGGAGATAGAGACTCCAAAAGTGAGGAGAGAATGATTTCCAGGCACAAAAGACAACCTGGGAAAAGGCATTGAAGAAGGAATGTAATCTCTAAGGAGTAGGAAATATCAGTGCAGTCCAATCACAGTATAATTCTGATCTTTCCTCTAGGACAACATGCTTGTTGAAGGGAAAAATTGTACCTGATTTCACCTTTGTTTCTACAGTGCCTCACAAAGATCCTTGAGTAAAGCAAGCACTTGATAAATGCCTGAAGGGGAAAAAAATAGAATCGAGTACTGGGGAAATGCCCTGGATTTGTGGCCAGAGGACCTGTGTTCAAATCCCACTTCTCTTATTTACTAGTTGTATATCCTTAAGCAAATCACTTCTCCTTTCTTGTCCTCAGTTTTCTGGTCTATAAAATGAAGGGGTTGTACAAGATGACATCTAATGTGCCTTATCTCAGGCATTTATCATTCATAACTGTCTTATACTTTCTATTGTTCTTTCTTTCCCAATGATAATATCCTTCCTAGTACTTTCCTCGGTTGCTCTATCCAGGCTCCCTCACCTGATCTCCGTAGCTACTGGGCAAGGGAGGCCTTAGAAAAATCAGTGAGCAGAAATGCAGGTTGTGAGGCTATTAAATTCCAGAAATTGAGGTTGCTGAAAAGATGCATGACACAGAAGTTTTATATACTGGAAACACTTTTTCTGTATCTGATGGGCCAAGAGAAGTCATGTTCAGGGCCAGGTCTGGGCAGGCCTAGCCTTAGCTAGGTTTATGTTTCCCAAGTTGCTAATTTCCTGAGCCAACTTGATACATAATGAGGAAGGAAGGAAGGAAGGAAGGAAGGAAGGAAGGAAGGAAGGAAGGAAGGAAGGAAGGAAGGAAGGAAGGAAGGAAGGAAGGAAGGAAGGAAGGAAAGACAAAGAAAGGAAGAAGGAAAGAAGGAAGATGGGAGGAAGGAAGGAAGGAGAATGGAAAAATGATTGATATATGCATATTATTTACAAGGACATTGAAAAATCAGAACTTAATTGTACTGTATTTTATACTGTTAGGTTCTTGCACTCTGATGTTAGAAATAAGGACTAAGAAGACCTAGATCCCAACTCATTCACCTAACCTCTTTAGGCCTCTATTTTTTTTTTCATTGTAAAATGAAGAGATTGGACTCAAAGATCTGGATTTGTGATACTACTCATTTAAACCAGTCTGATGTATTACTAGCTGATAGAAGATGTTGGCATTCCATTCCTTTGGGTTAAAGTACTCTAGAGCTCTGTAATTAATAGGCCCATTCTCCATTGGAATAGAACTCTTCTTTGGTAGACTCAAGGGAAATTGAGGCTAACAGCAAAGCTTTTGAGTAGTATCACTCAAATCACAAGCTGAAGCTCATCACTGACTCTACCTGTGCTCAGGACCTACCCAGTGATGGAATTGGAATGTGTCTCTCTTAGGCCAAGCCCTTCAAGGTGGTTACTGCTTCCAAGTTTTGTCTGGTTCCCTTTAAATTTTGTCCCCTGAGAAAATGACATAATCAAGCCTTAGGACCCAACCCTTCCATTTCAGGGAAAGGAAACCACTTTCTTCTGGCACTATTCAAGAGACAGCTAGTTTGCTGTCTCTTGGCTAGTGTGTGGGCTGTTGGGGACTGTTGAAAAGGAGATATGTATCTCTAATTTTCAGTTACCTGCACTGGCAAGGGAAAGGAGGAGCCCAGATAATTCAGAACAGCAAACTCAATTCAACAGCCATTCATTCAATAAACACTTATTAAATACCACTATGCTCAAAGTACTACTATACATAGTAGGGATATAATAATGAAAAACAAAAACAGTTCCACTCCTCAAGGAGCTTATATTCTGCTGGGTGATATTGTATTCAAAATGAATTTCTATTTGTAACTGAGCCTTCCTTGGCCAGTCCCTCATTACAAATTCAATATTGAAATGAATCATGGGATCATATGTGCTTTACATATAGTAAGGGCTTAATCAGTGGTTTTTCATTCATTCATTTACTTATACCTTGAATAGACGTTAGAGTGCATCTCACATGAAAGGTTTTCACAATGGAGCCTCCTAGTGATGTCTGAGATCCCATGATTCTCTTAGAATAAGCCAGAAAATAATTTATAGTTCATTTGCTTCAGTTCATGTCTAAAAAGAAATCCTCTATTGTTTCAGACAAATTGTTATGTAGGTAGCCTCCACTTGGAGACCTCCAGGGATGGGAAATTCATGCCTTGGAGGCAACCCATGCCAGTCTTGGACAGTTCTTGTTGTGAGGAAGGGATGATTCTGGAAAGTCTCAGGCTTCAGGGCAACTTAGTCAGCTCCAAGGTCTGGACTCTTCCTAGATCAGTTAAGCTCAAGTATCGTGAACAATCCTGAATCAGATCTACTGAGGTGTCGCCATAGGGACATGGAAGAGTTCTACTCTATCTGATTAGATCAGTTCTTACCCCTGAGATCACAAACAAGAAGCCAGAGAGATTCTAGATGTAGTAGTGGTAGTGGTAGTAGTAGTAGCAGTGGTAGTAGTAGTAGTAGTAGTAGTAATAGTAGTAGCAGTGGTAGTAGTAGTAGTATTAGTAGTAGTTGTTGTTGAGTCATTGTTCAATTATGTCCCATTCTTTGCAACCCCATTTAGGATTTTCTTGGTGAAGACACTAGAATGATTTGCCATTTCCTTCTCCAGCCCATTTTACAGATGAGGAAACAGCAACAAATAGGGTTAAAGGACTTGCCCAGGGTTGCACAGCTAATAAGTGTCTGAGGCTAGATTTAAATGCAGATCTTCCCGGCTCCAGGCCCAACACATTTTCATGAACTCAGTTACCTAGCCACCCAGCCTTTAATGATCTAAGTGTAAATGCATCCAAATATGGAGTTTCCAGAAAGGGGCGGCTAAGGAGACAGGATACCAGGTAGGAAGAGTGTGTATGAGTAGGGAATAAAGTGATTGTTTAAGGAATAACTAGGTCTGGAAAATCTGAGACTTTTATGAACTTTAAGATACTTGGAGCCAGCTGTCATGTCCCCTTCCCCACCCTCCCACTATCAAATCTTCTCTTCTCCAGTGCTAAACTGATCACTTGATGGCATGTTCTCCAAACATCTCAGCAATCTGGTTACCCTCACATAGGCAAGATCCAACTTGTCCATCTCCTTCCTAAAATGTGAGCTGATTCTGAATCTCAGTTATGTGTCCGGTGCCTTAGCTATTCCTCCTAACTCTATGCTATCCACCCATTTGATAAGCAAGCTACTTATGCCTACCTCCACATCTGTAATGAAGAATACTGAATAGGATGGATCCTGTAGGCACTTTACTAGAGGCCTCCCTCCAGGTTAACATTAGTCCATTAATCATTACTCATATCGACAAAGGACGCTGTGTTCTCTGAGCACACTTGGATGGTTCAGATAAACCAAGAGTCTCAGGAAGCTGTAGTTTGACATGACATGATGCCTGTTAATGACCTTGAGAATTGTTTGGTAGAACTAGCATGGGACAGCAATTCAAGAGGCCTGGGGTCAAATCCCAGCTCTATGACTTATTAGTTACACAAACATGAGCAAAACACTGTCTTCCTTGGCCACAATTTTCTCATTTATCAAATGAGGATGTCAGACTAAATGATGAGACAGTATGGGGAAACTTTGTCTCAGAGTCAGGAATATCTGGGTTCAGATCCTGTCTCTCATACTTACTGGTTATGTGATGCTTGGCAAGTCACTGGAACTGTTTATACCTAATTTCCTCCATAAAATAAAGGACTCTGAAAGACTTAAATGAAAGATTTAATGGCCTCTAAGATCCCTTCTTAGGGCAACTAGGTGGAGTAGTAAATACAACATCTCAGTCCCGGAGTCAGGAAGACTCTCCTTCCTGAGTCCAAATCTGATCTCAGATGCTTCCTAGCTGAGTGACCCTGGACAAGTCACTTAAATGTGTTTGCCTCAGTTTCCTCATCTGTAAAATGAGCTGGAGAAAGAAACAGCAGATCACTCCCATATCTTTGACTAGGAAACCCCAAATAGGGTCACAAAGAATGGGACATGACTGAAGAACAACAAACTTATAGTTCTAAATATATATATATACATCACATATGACCAAGCCCAAGGATTTAAGTTCCTTGAGAGGAAGGCTTATTTTCTTTTTGCATTTGTATCTTTAACATCTAATAGAGTATCTGACACATAATACGTGCTTGCTAGTTGATTGATTGAAATATATTAAGACCTGGCTAAAATACTCCATATGTAAACTATTCCCCATCTCAGAATGTGAAGTGGCATTCCCTCCAAGTCCATTTTTAACCTCCTTCTAGCTACTCATTGTTTCCAAGTAAAGGTCCTTTGGGGACCTGCTTTAATGGATGAATAAAAACAATTTATCATTGCATATTAGTGAAAACAAGATTGTAGGAGAGATGTTTCATCTACTTAAGAGACTAAATTGTTTCCAAGCATCAAGTAATAACAACTCTCATTAACATAGCACTTAAAAATGTACAAGGTACTTTTATTTTTTACTTCTAAGAGATGTATGTTTTAGCCTCTCTCTGCCTCAACTTCCCCATCTACAAAATGGGAGTTAGTTACTTGCACCTAGTCACAGAGCTAGAAAGGAACAGAGCCAAGCCAAGTCCAACACTTTCTCTTACCCCACACTCATTAGCTCTTTCTGGCGATAGTGAACCTCTTTCCCAATGAAGCAATCAGCCAAAGTGTACTTATAAAATAAAACTTACTGTGGGCCAGGCATTAGAGATACTATGGCAAAAGAAGAATATTCTTTCCATTTGCATATAAAGTTATATTTTAACCCAGTCTGCATCCATATTATCCCAAATTCCAAACCAGTGGAGCTCAAGTTAATAAGATTTTTTTTCTGTCCATTTGGGTGCCAAAGATGAGTTCCTCTCCTGTGCACACAATTCCATTTTCAGCATCTGATAATCTATCGGAAATGGGCAAGTTGGGGAAGCAGCTTTGATGTCCTGCTGCCATCATGCTGAGCTGCAGAAAGCCCTTCTTGTTGTCTTATATGGGGAACAGTTGAAGATATCAAAGGGAAGATAGGATGTTAAATTTTGATTGATCAATGTTTAATAGTCTGGATTGTAAGCTGTCAAAAGTAATGCTATAAAAGGATTCTGGGTGAATTGCAGCATTTGCCATGTGGTGGGCTGGATATGATTAGTCTTTCAAGCTTCTGGTATGTGCAGAAGTATGCATGTGTGACTATAGCCAGGAGGATGTACAGGGTTGCACTAGGCAGGAGAACAGATGCTCTATTTCTCAGAGAGCTCCTGGAATGGTCAAGTGATAATACTGTCTTCATCAGCATTGTCACCAGAATTCAACTTCAAAGCTCCCTTGTGCCTGTGGTCTTCCCAGAATGTTATGTTATACACCCATAGCTCCTAACCCCCGGAAGCTTGCAGTCAAAAATGACCAATATTGCAACTAGACGGTCTTCTCTTTATTTAGTTTGGTAGTCATTAACATTGGCAAGTCAATCTATTAATAAGCATTTATTAAGTGCTACATGCCACATATTGTCCTAGGTTATGGCATATACATTCAAAAGTGAGACTGTTCCTGCTCTCAAGGAACTTTAGAGACTGACAGACAAATAGAGAGGTATAGATGTACATACTTCCTATCTATCCATATAGAGACAGGTATGTGGGTATGGATATATGGAGGGCATGGGAGACTGCCAGATGAAGCAGTTCTGTCAACCAGGATAGGTTGCTGCCTCCTCTACAAGTCTTAAAGAGTAGTCTAGGCTACTGAGGGGTTAAGAGTCAACCAGAGTCACAAAGAAAGTATTCATCACATACAAACTCAGACCTGGCTTCAAGGAAAGCTGTCTAACCACCACACTAAAACATATATGTATATATTCACATATATAGATCTATGTATAGATTTCAAATGTTATATATGTACATACACATATATATGTATACTCACATATCTATTGATTTAGATCCATTGTTTTATCAGGATGAAGAATGTCCTGATGTGGAAACTCTTTTCATAGATGCAGATTGCAAGTTACCTGTAATTTATAGTCTTAGAGAGTTGCCTTGGCTACTAAAAGGTTAAATAACTTGACCATGGTCACATAGCTAATGTTTATCAGAGGCAGGACTTGAACCCTGAATTTGAAACTTTTAGCGACATCTCCCTGAATTCAATTCCAGCCTCAGACTCTTACTAGCTATGTGACCCTGGGCAAGTCACTTAACCCTATTTGACTCAGTTTCCTCACCTATAAAATGAGATAGAGAAGGAAATAGCAAACCACTCCAGTATCTTTGCCAAGAAAACCCCAAATGGGGCCATGAGGAATTGAACCTGATTGAAACATCTGAACAATAAATCATTTCCTGGACAAAAGTCAATTCCATGGCTCTTTGGGTATGTTGTAAAGGGGGGTGAGTAGAGGTGGTAGGGGGATGTTTGTTTCTTTATTTGTTTTTTAAGTAAAAGGGTTCTAATTTCTCCTTGAACATCAAATAACTCCTGGAAAAGAAATCTTAGCGATCAACATGTCGGTGAAACAGAACCAGATGGGCTTCACTCACTCCATGCACAGGGGAGCTTAAGAAAGAAGGCTAAGGGCCCTCAAGGCCAAACACGTTTGGCTACAGTGACCTCCAAACATTGGAAAAACAATGTTAGGAAGGGGGAGGGGTGTAACTGTCAAAAGCCAAGGGCTCTGGGTCCCAGGCCTTGTGAGCAGCTTGAACCGGCCTCCTGCTGCTCTCCTGGAATACTCTGCCTCCACATCTAGCTCATTCTCTGTGCAAAAGAGAAGGGAAAGGCATAAATCAGACATAATGAGTGCTTTTTGCAGGTCCAGGACAGGGATTTATTAGAGTTTTGTGAGCTAGAACACTGAGATAGGACATGTGGCCCATTCAGCGAGAAACAGAGGGCATCCTTGCACAGAGACGGCAAGGGAAACCTGTTTACTCTTTTTATAGCATTGCTTGACAGCTACCCTGGGATTTGAGCATGGGATTTGTCGAACTAGTCTTGTCAAGATCTTCCCCAAATACTTAGCCTTTCCTATTTCTGAGACTTTGTCCGTGCCACTGCTTCAACCTGGGGCGTCAGCTAATCAGCAAACATTTATCAAGCCCTTATCATGTGCCGGGCATTGTGCTGGATACTGGGGATACACAGATTTAAAAAAAAAATGGTACTTGTCCTTGAAAAACTTTCATTCTGTTGGGGGAGACATATAGACGTACTAAGTCTGTAGGGATGCCATCCCCCTTACCCTCTGCTTATTCATACTGTAGGGCCAGGAATAGGAAGACTTGAAATCTCTTGTTGGCTCTGCTCTTACTGTTCAAATGGTCTTGAACAAATATATAATTTAATCTCTTTCAGCCTTCATTTATTCATCTATCAAAATTGTTCTATTCCCCACAACAACCTTGTGAGATAAACAAGACAGGTATTTATTTAAGCGGAGGGATTTTGAAAATTATAAAGTACTATGAAAATATTGGGTGATGTTTCCATTTAACTTTACCAGTATCGGTATCTTTTCTTTCTTCAAAACTATATTCATAACTCACTTCCTCTAAGACCACCCCAAATGTCTGAACTGCCCAGCCCACCTCTGAATTTCTATAGCAGATGGAGATGGTTGGTCCAGATGAGATGAGGCAGTTTAGAATACGTGTGTGTTCTGTGTCCCCATCTAGACTATAATCTTCCTAAGGGCACACGTGAGGTCTGTTCCCCTGCCCCATCAGAGCCAAGCACAGCGCTAAGCACAAAGCAGGAGCCCAATAAAAGCCAAGGTGATTAACCGATATGCCACGTTGCCAAGAAAGCACTGAACCGAGAAAAGAGAAGGCCTTGTTTCCACCTGATATATTCCCCTTTCTGATGTGTTTGGCAACATTCAGTGTAGCCCCTGGCCCTTGAGAGTTGGTGCCTCCTACTCAACAGATGAAGCCTTGGGGCCCTTGGGTTGCCACAGCAGCTGTTGCAGCTGCTTCTAGGCCCTCCAGGGTTTTCATTCACTTGCTGTTATTTCTTTCAGGTCCCACTTTTCCCATTTTTCTTTGCTCCCAAAGTCAAACCTGTGGCCAAACCATACAGGAATGTTCCGTCCAAGAATGCCCCCTCTAAACCACCAATAAGTTTTTAAAGACCTCAAGGGAAAGAGAACCCACTACCTCCCTAAGCAACCAATACCATTTCTGAAGAACTTTAGTTATTAGGAATTTTTTTCCTTTCATCCAACTGAAATCTCTCTACAACTTCTACCCATTAATGATTCATGCTTCTACATGCTATGGCCATACAGTAGAGGTCAGATTAGCTTCTGGGGGTTTTTGGTCATTCTCCCCTTCCCTTTCTACAGAAATCAGTGATCACATATATTTAGAGCTGGAAGAAACCTCAAAGGCCATCTTCTTCAAACCCTTCACTATTACAACTGGGGAAACTTGAGGCCTGGAGAGTTTCAGTGACTTGACCAAGGTCACACAGGTTGAACCCAGATCCCCATCCCAAATGTTCCAGTTTCCTCTGTGTTACTCTGTCTCTCCTCTTCTCTGTAGTTATAGATGCCAGGCCAGTAGATTCGATCTCAGGCATGAGCAGAACAAAGATGAAAGCTTCATGCCTCCTCCTGACACTTCTCTGTTCAAGGCTAAATATCGCTGGTTCATTCACTAAGGTCCTTGTTGGCATCCTGATTACCTCCTATCCTTTCACGACCTACCAAAAATACAGCATTACCAGGTATTGCTTATACAACTCTAGGTGTTGCCGAATTTAAGCTTCTAAGGCTCCTTCCAACCTCCCATCCAAAAGAGGAATGCCTTCTACTGCATTCCTAAGAGCTCATACAGTTTTCATTCATTTATTCACTGACTCACTCATTCATTCATTTATTCATTTAAATCAAGGGTTCTTAACCTGAAGTCTGTGAGCTTGTATTTTTTAAAAAGATATTTGGACAACTGTATTTTAACATAAGTGATTTCTTTTGTCACTCTATAGATTTTATTTTATGTGTTTCAAAACATTATTCTAAGAGGGGGGCCATAGGCTTCACCAGACCACCAAAGGGGTCCATGGCACAGGAAAGATTTAAGAGACTCTGATTTGAATGCATTTAATAAATGTTCATTTCAAGCTTACTGTGGACAAAGCATGGAAACAGGCTCTCTGGATGATGCAAAGTTAAATAAGATGTGTTTCCTGGCCCTCAAAGAATCCCTTCTTGAATATTATCAGTGACCCCTTGCAATGGACCACAAGTAGAACTAATAGACGGGGCTTCTTTGGGAAGCAATGAAGTCATTTTCTAGCAATCTGAATCAGAATAACTTTCATTCCTTGGTCCCAGGCCTACTTGGTAGGGGTGGGGATTAGATCTGTGATTTCATTAGTGAAAAGGAGTTCCTAAGTAACGAGCCCTCTCCCTGACCAGTACAGATAGGTGTCTTCTCTGAAGCTCATAGACTTATAGAGGGTTGCTAGAGCATTAGGAGATGAAGTGACTTGCCCCAGGGTCAGACAGCCAGTATGGGTCAGAGGCAGACTTGAACCCAGGCCTTCCTGACCTCAAGGTCTACTCTTCAGCCAGTAAGCAGCCATGATGCTTCTGCACCATAGAGATACATAAGCAGATCTGATATGGCCCATAGAAGAGAGCTTAACTATTGGGCTGAAGGGACTGAGATTGTAAAGCCCAGAGAAGAGGAGGAAGAGGAGGAGGAGGAGAGGAAGGAGGAGGAGGAGGGGAAGGAGAAACAGTAGTAGCAGCAGCAGCAACAGTATTGCCGTGCTTCTCAGGACGTCTGTCCCCTTTTAAGGCCCAGGTCAGGTGCCACCTCCTCAGGTAAGCCTTCCTTGGTAACCCCCCTCGTTAAGGTGCTCACTCTCTCTCCTCATGTTATTCTGCATTCACTTAGCTGGGTCCACACTGTGGATTCCCACCAATACAAGCTATAGAAGGCTGGGGTTGTTTCATTTTTGTCTTTATTCCTAATACCTTGGCCGGTGTCTGGCATACAGTAGGTGATTTATAGATGCCTTCACAAATCAGTAAAGACTGATTGGAGCAATGGGAGAAATGAATCTCTAATGATGAACCTTCAGACACTGGGGCAAGCAGAGAAGGCAAAGGAGAGACATAGCTGAGAAGGGGTGAGTTTGTGTACCTTTCCAAATGCCCCTCAGATCACACCATGGTGGGGACCAAACTAATCTGTTCATGCCTGAGATCAAATCTACTGGCCTGGCATCTATAACTACAGAGAAGAGGAGAAGCAGAGTAACACAGAGGAAATTGGGACATTTGGGATGGTGATCTGGGTTCAATCTGTGTGATCTTGGTCAAGTCACTGAAACTCTCTAGGCCTCAGTTTCCCCAATTGTAAAAGTGAAGGGTTTGGACAAGATGACCTTTGAGGCCTTTCCCAGCTCTAAATATATAATCACTGATTCCTGTAGAAAGGGAAGGAGGACTGATCAAAAACCCCAAAAAGCTGAGATCTGACCACCAAAGAGGCAGACAGGCATCCCTCTGTCTAACCACGTTTCCTCAGACAGAATAATGAGAAAACAGAGAAAGCAGACATAGCCCAGAGGAAGCAAAACCTCCCCACTGCCCAGTAAAGACAGATGTGACACAGCATCCTTTGGGTTAGAAACAACTGGTGTCCAGTCATGGTCTTGGACCCCATGTATCATTCATCATATTGGGGGAGGTGAGAGGGAAGATCCTGGGGAAGGGAAGAAAAAAACAGCCTGCATGTAGTTGAGTGTCATTATCACTGCTCCCGCTCGGAATTATTTGTTTTTCTCTATTGATCTTAGTTCGACACAAGGAAAATGTATTCTTTGTTCAGCATTCCCAAGGGCTTAATTTGTCCAAGTTCACAGTGGTTTTTAATAGGATTCTTCCCATTGTTTATTCTGAGCATTGAGTTCCAAGAGTGGAGATTCGGTTCTTTTTATAGAAGCTCATTACAAGGCCTCCTTGTATCCACACACTGATGTCTGGCACGATGTGGCAAGGTGGGAGGAGAGACGCTAAATTAAGCCCCCACCCAAGTCCCCCATAGGATCCAAGTATCCCAAAGGGAGGCTTGTCTTCACAAGGGGCCCAGCCTGAGTGCCACAATAGCATTTCCCAATGCTCTCCCAAGAGCCCCTTGCTAGGTTTGGCTCCAAGGAGAGAAAGGCCATGATGGTTATTTACTTCATTAGTTAGGGCTTGTCCTCCCATGCCCCCCCATCAGGGGACCTCACTCAGAGGCATCCCTTCTGAGCTGGCCAGCTGGGGGGCCAATTATAAGGTGAGTGCCAAGTCCCTGGGCAATATAACTGAACCCTGTCTTATTTCTTCCAGAAGCTGCCTAGTTACATCTGGATGGGTTTGGGTCAGCAAGAAGATATAACCATGCCTGTTTCTGGGCCACAGTTCTCTCTATCCTTTTCTCTACCTAGAACAAGACCTGGAGCCTACCATATTTTCCTGTTTCACCTGTTTTCCTCCCAATGGAGGCTTCCCAATTTGGAAGCTTAGAACATCACCAAGAGGTTTTTGATAGAGGAAAAAGTGCTGGACTGAGAAATCATAGTATAATAAAACAAGGACTGGGAGGGACCTCACAAGCTGTCTACTCCAAAGCCTTTATTTGTTGGATGACCAAACTAAGGTCCATGAGTATAGGATCAGAGTCAGGATCCCAACAAAACCCCTTTGACTATAAATCCAATATTCTTTCCACTGTTCCATAATGCTGGTCATTTGGATTCCAGCTACGGTTCTTCCATTTTGCTGCTCTGTGATCTTGGGCAAGTACTTTCCATTTTTCTTGGTTTTTAAGAAAATGAGAGGTTAAAAAAAAAACCTACCCATGTGACCTTGGGCAAGTTACTTAACCCCAATTGCCCTCCAAAAAAAAGAAAAGAAAAGAAAATGAGAGGTTTGGGATAGATGCTGTCTAAGGTTCCTCCCAGTTCTAAAATGTTTTAAATCTATAGTTTCACCTGGTACCTAAGGAAAATGGCACTCTTCAACCCCATAACACTAATTTATGCAAGTATAAAGGAAAATTATGGCAACCCAATCTCAGGTATGGTGTACAAAGTAGCTGTTTCCAAATGGTCATAGCTTAAAAATATCCCTGATTTCTGGGGTGAGCAGAATCTGGCTCTTTCTGCCAGCAATGGGAAGAAGAAAGAGATTTGGTCTGTCAACCCCAGATCCCACAGTGATTTTCTCCTTGAGCCTCTCAAAGACACAGGCTCCAGTGAATATCCATTGATTGGCCAAGAACACTTTAGCCAATAATACAGAGTGCCAAGGTTAGAAGCACATCATCATCATCATCCAATCCATTCATTGTCAAGACCGAGACATCCATTTCAGGGCAGGTGAAATAATCAGCAGCCATTGACTTGAAATCAACTATTGACCTCAGCTTTTTTATTGGTCAATATCTGACCTTGCAAGTCAATGAATCCTGATATGCAAGGAACAATAAATCTTGCAATCTATCAAGAGGAACCATCAATATGTGCGTTGTTAGGGAGGGTCAGAATATTGCCTTCCTTAGATGAGTAATATTGTCTTTTCTGTGATTCGCTAAATAAGGTTGATCTAAAACCTTGGGGTTGATTGGGAGAAAATGGAGATAGAAGGCTGTGTGTGTGTGTGTGTGTGTGTGTGTGTGTATGTGAGAGAGAGAGAGAGAAAGAGAGATGTGTTTAAGAAAGAATGAATTATTTATTATGTTATGTTATTATTTATTATACTATTATATATTTATATAATAGCCAGTGCCATTCATAGATCATAAATTCAGGATTAAAAGAGAATTTAGAAGTCATTTAGTCTGACCCTATAATTTTACAGAGGAGGAAACTGAGGCCCATAGAGGGAAGTAATTTGCTCAAGGTTGGATAGAGAAGATCCAGACTAGATAAATTATTGAATGAAGGGATGGATGGATGGATGGATGATTAAATTTTTCTTTAGTGTATACTATACCAGAGCTTTCTTAGAGATGTTTTAGGAAAAGGAGAAAAATATGGCATAATGGAAAGAGTTCGGGGTATTGTGTCAGAGGACATGGGTTAAAATCCTGGGCTAACCACTTGACTTCTCTGAGTCTATATTCCCCCATCTGAAAATGAAGATTATTCTAGATAAACTAAAGTCCAGAGCCAGCATTAGGAAGGTAGTTACTGAAGAGGGCATTATGGGGTCCAGACAGGGAGGCTGAAAACATTGAAAACAATATCGATAACTTCCACCATTTTGAAGATTTGCCCTGTTGGTGTTAATCATGACTGGCATGTCTGGAAAGATCAATCCACTAGGTCCTTTTCAAGTTCCCTAGAACTCAGTGAGGTTGTCAGGATCAGCACAAGAATGGAAAACAGGAGGATGAATGAAGCTGGACTGTCAAACAGAGATGAATGAGCCCAATGGTTTCCATTTCATTTTTCAAGCCTGACAAATGCCACCTTGGATCTCCTGTCCACCTTTCAGATCCACTGTTCTTTTTTTTTTTTTTTTTAAGCAATCGGGGTTAAGTAACTTGCTCAAGGTTACATGGCCAGTCGTTTCTGGGTGTGGTGCTGAGTATTTGAGCCTGGGATTCGATCCAGGTCATCCCAACACTGGAGCCGGTGCTCTTACTCGCTGAGCCACCTGGCTGCCCCTAAGCAATTGGGGTTAAGTAAGTTGCTCAAGCTTACATGGCCAGGTGTTTCTGGGTGGGTGCTAAGTGTCTGAGCCCGGGATTCGATCTCCAGGTCTTCCTGACACTGGAGCCGGTGCTCTTACTTGCTGTGCTACCTGGCCGTCCCCAGATCCATTGTTCTTAATTATATCCTCACTTTGCACACTGAAGATCTAGGACTTCTCTTCCCATTTTCCAGATGAGGAAACTGAGAAATAAGATACCCCATGCATGTATCTGTGACAGAGATGATGACAGATTCGAGTCTAGTTAGTAGAGTGTTTTACTGTTTCCAAAGCATGTACACATACAGAGTTCATCTGATCACTGCCCCCACCCCCAACAGTAGCCCCATGAAATGGAGAGCAGGCATTGCTGTGCCCATTTTATAGGGATGGGAGCTGAGAATCAGAGAGGTTGTGAAAGGCCCAAGATGTGGCAGCTAGTGGGGAGGAGATCTGTGGTCAGATTTGGGTTCATTAAAAAGCAGAAAACTCAAATTAATTGCAATGAACCACATTCCAGTGTTCCAGAGAACAGAGTGTACAGCACATATCACTGCTCTAGGTAGAGATTGGGAGTGGGTGAAGGATGCTATAGGTGTGCAATGTAGCACCCAGCGTCACACTTGGTCACTCTGTTGTTCAATTATGCTCACGTGTTTTACAAGAGAAGGTTCAATGAGAAGGAGGGGGATATATTGGGAAATTAACATAATGTTAAAAACAAGCCATGGATTGTTGTTGTTTTAATGGCTTAAATTCAGTCCTCTTCCCACAGCACCACACTGGCTCTGATCCTAGTCCATACCCCATGCTCCCTAAAGACATACCCATCCCTACCCCTTCCCCACCCCTGGTCACACAGGCATCCATCCACACACAGACCCAGCCCTGGAAGGTTTCCTCTCTCCCTCATCACTTTGGAATTCAGAGTCGTCGCAGGCTGGCTGCATCTGGCCTGTGGCTCTTAACTGCAGCAATGTGCCTTAGGAGAAAAAAAAAATCACAATCCAGTGGTGAGCCTTGGCTGTAAACAAAGGACTAATTAAATTAGCATAAATGATTTTATGTAAATTAAAAATACATGTTCTAACTCTTTCTTGGTAGGAGCATCAAGTCTTGGTGTTGCCTATGCGTGTTTAAAATTAATGTGCATAAACACCCCAAATATCCTATTATTAATAATGATAATAATGTTGATGAGAACGATAGCAATAAACACATTTTCATAACAATGCTTCCTGGCTCCCGAGACAATAACAGGAATTTTTGCTAAGTGTCACAGACCCCAAAGGAAGCAAGAAGGGATTAGATCTTGTGAACCTTTATTATCTGTGGCTTGTCAGGCAGCATCTCTGTATTCTGGGCCCTTTATCCCAGTCCTGACTGTCTGTCCTTCAAGGCCCAGCCCCCAACCCCACCTTCTCCCTTAAGCCTTCCCCATTAGTTCCATTCCCAGGGAATTCTCCTCCCTCTTGTCTTCTATAGTTTTCCTTTGTTCTATCTTGTTACATTGGGCTCACTATAGAAAGAGGAACTGAGCAATTGGAAGAGTTATGGATTTGGAGTCAGCCCAAAGGGTCTGGGTTCAAATCCCACCTCTGACGCTTGCTAGCTCTCTGGGCCTCAGTTTCCTCAAAATAGCAGGTTTGGAGGAGGTGGCTTCTAAGGGCCTTTCCGGCTCTAGATCTATTATTAAAAATGACTTGATTTATTGACACTTCACAAGCTAGTATATGTCAGTGATGAGGATGGTTCCTCTGGTGTTATTCAAGATTCTGTGATTATTTAAATAGTACTACAAGACTTCTTAAGCTTCTCTACAAGACAAGATATGGGGCAGTTAGGTGGCACAGTGGATAGAATTCTGGGCCTGGAGTCAGGAAGACTTAAGTTCAGATCTGCCCTCAAATACTGTGTGACCTTGGGCAAGTTAACCTTGGACTTAACCCTTTTTGCCTTAGCTTTCCTATCTGTAAAATGAGCTGGAGAAGGAAATGGTAAACCATTTCTAGTATCCTTGTCAAGGAAACTGCAGATGGGATCACAAAAAGTTGGGCATGACTAAAATGACAAAAACAACATGTTAGGCACATCATTGAATATTTTGGACCTCAGCCCCTTTTCCTGCAGAGTAGTCATGAAACCACACAGAGTCCACATAATGACGGCACTTTGTAAACTCCATTCGTAATAATCGTTCACATTTGGTCATGTTTTATTACAGCTCAGAGGCAGCATGATGGGGACAACTGGGAGCTGGCCTTGTACTCTGGAAGACCCAGGTTCAGATCCTGCCTTTCACACTAGCAGGTATATGACCTTGAGTCAGTCACTAATCTCTCAGTGCCCAAAGCAGCTCTCTCAGCTTACAGCCTCTGGACAATTAAGTAAATTGTCCCTACTCTGATAAAGTCAAATATGCTGGCAAAAATATAACCTATATTCATATACATCGTTAGCTCAACTTGAGTATCAGCTCCATAAGGTTCCTAAGATGATAGACTTGAAGTTGAAAGGGACCTCAAAAGGGAATCTAATTCAACTTCACCATTTTACAAATGAGGAAGCTGAAGTGATTTATCCAGGATCACACAGCTAGCGTGTCTGAGGCAGTGCCCTAGACACACTGTTCTATACTGTTTCTCATATTTTATACCCTTATACATGGCTCAAATATAATGGGAAATGCACAGAGTAAATATTGAGTTAATACTTGGGGGTCGGGTCCAGGCAGCACTGGTTCTCAGTGGCAGCCCTAGATGCTAAAAGTCAAGTCCTGCCCATCTCACCTGCTTCTTCTCCCCGACCTTAGCTGGTAAGTGAATGCTTTGAATTTTTAAACTCTCCCTTAGCCTGGTCTGCATGAATGCCTTCTTTCTGCTGATATTTTGTATCTACTTTCTTAGATTCTTAGTATTTCTACTTCTTTCCAACAAGGGCAAGACCATGGGGAAACACAGGGACGTTTGTGCTTTAATTGACTGATAAAAATTCAAAAGGTGGGAGTCATAGACGCCCTCTTACATAAAGGATCCTTTTCTCTTTACACAATTTCTATCTAAGTTTCAGATGTTCAGTCAACAAGGATTTGATTACCTTCCAGATGGAAAGTATTGAGTAAAATGTGATGCTAGGAACAAAAGTTGGGTTTTCCATTTTGACTAGTGCAAGAATCAACACATCTAAAGTATTACGTCTTATTCTGGGCACTGCCTCTTATGAAGGAAGGAAACTGATGATGGGAAGCATATCCAGCTGAGACCAACCATGATGATTTTGTTGTTGCTGTTGTTGTTGAGGCATTCAGCTGTGTCCAACTCTTTGTGAACCCATGGACCATTGCATGCCAGGCCCTTCCTTCCTCCACTATCTCTTGAAATCTCCCCAGGCTCGTGTACATTGTTTCCATGACGATATCTATCCATCTTATCCTCTGCCATCCCCTTTTTCTTTTGCCTCCAATCTTTCCCAGCATCGGGGTCTTTTCCAATGAGTCCCATCTTCTCATTATGTAACCAAAGTATTTAAGCTTCAGCTTCAGTATTTGACTTTCCAGTGAATAGTTTGAATTAATTTCTTTAAGTTTTGACTGACCTGGTCTCATTTCCATCTGAGGGACTGTCAGATGATGGCATGAAGACTAAAAACCAAGCCATATGTAGACATCTAGCCCGGATGAGAAAAAGCTTATGTTAGGATTTGATTGCTACCTCTCAATGTCTGAAGGCTCTCCTATATAAAAGAGGTTTGTCTTATTCTATATAACTCCCAATGACAGAACTAAAACCAGAGGTCTGGAAATTCCGGGAAGGCAGACTTTAACTCAGCATGGCAATCAGAGCTGTCCTACCATGGAATGGCATGTTTTGTGAGGGAGTAAATTTCTCATTGTGGGAGCATTCAAGAAAAGAACTGGATGACCACTTCCTTACTTGTAGAGACTGCTGTTGAAGAAATTCCTACATTGAGAGGAGGTCAGAAAGTCTCTTAGAGTTAAAAATCTAGGACCAGACAACCTCCAGGGTTCCAGGTCTCGGAATATTAGGAGACCTCAAGGTCAGGTAGAACAAGAATGAGACTTGGCCCCTCAATTTCCCTCTCATGAGAACATTTTCTGAAAATGTGTGTGTGTGTGTGTGTGTGAGAGAGAGAGAGAGAGAGAGAGAGAGAGAGAGAGAGAGAGAGAG
>NW_027187339.1:6552278-6565032 GCF_028583685.1 Petaurus breviceps papuanus
GAGAGAGAGAGAGAGAGAGAGAGAGAGAGAGAGAGAGAGAGAAGGAGGGAGAAGGAAGGAGAAAGAGAGGGAGAGAGAAAGTAAAAGAAAATAAGTGAGTGAGAAAGGGAGAGAGAGTGGAGAGAAGAGGGGAAAGAAAATATGAGGAAAAAGGGAGAGAAAAAGAGAGTGAGAAATAAAGGGGAAAGGGAAAGAATGAGAGAGGGAGAGAGAGAGAGGAGAAAAAAAAAACCAGAAGAAAAGTCAAAGCCTGACAGAGAAACACAAGGGCTTTGAAAAACATTTTGCAATTGTCTATGCAGAATTCCTAACCATCACATTTATTTAGAAATTGCACTGGGGGACGATGAGAGAAAGGGAGAGAATTGGCTGCCTTTGCCGCAGAGCTGGCTGCTGATGCTGCAGATTTTAAGAGCACAACTTTGCACAGTTTGTAAAAGCACGTGAACCTTGAAATGGAAATATGGACCTCTTAATTCATCTCTCTGTTATTTTATAAAGTGCAAAGCCAATGAATGCAGAACATTTTCCCTTTAATTACACCAGGAGAAATGAGGTGGGGGTGAGGAGAGAGGATTGGCTCAGGGGTGAAACCCCATAGCTCAGCATTTACAGGAGGTCAAATTGAGACTATACAGTCATTCATTCTGAGGATGGGATGAGTACTGGGCTGTTGTTTGATCAATTGATAAGCACATTGTCTAGGTCTGGGCCAACCCTTGTGGAGGACATGAAGTAGAAAATATCATTCTTGCCTTCAGATAGGTTACAGTTTGCCAACAAGCATGATTAAGTGCCTACCATGTACTAGACACTGGGCCAAGAATTAAGCAAACAAACCAACAACAAAAAAATCAAAGATGAGCAAATAAAAAAAATCAACAAAATCCAATCCCTGCTCCTCCAGCTCAAAGTTTAATGGGGGAGATGACAGTAAACAACTATGCAAAAACAAGATATAGGCAGAATAAATTGGTTACAGTTGAAGAATCATGGGCACCTCCAGGGCCATCTGGCTTCACCCACATTTCAGAAAGAATGCAGATGATAAAGCTCCTTCTAATAGGTCATTCCAGCCACAGTGAAGACTTCCAGAGGTGAGAAACCCACTACCTCCCCAGGGAAGAACACTCTTGTTTCAGCCACGCCCAACTCTTTATGACCCCATTTTGGGTTTTCTTGGCAAAGACACTGGAGTGATTTGCCTTTCCCTTCTCCAGCTCATTATACAGATGAGGAAACTGAGGCAAATAAGGTGAAAGTGACTTGCCCAAGGTTACACAGATAGTGTCTGGAGCCATATTTGTACTCTCAGGAAGAAGAGTTTTCCCGATTCCAGGCCCATCACTTTATCCACTGTTCCACCTAGCTACCCAAAAAGGTACCCTCCTTTTTGTTGTTATTGTTGTTTGCTTTTTGGAAGGGGAAAGTATAGCAGCAAGCACCCCAAGCGTCCTCAGGGTTTGCTGCCAACACAGGTTCTTGGATCTGCTTTGATAAAGGAAAGCAACTCAAAATGGGTTAACAAGCTTACTTTAATCAGTCAAATATGTATCGTTTACCAATTCAGGGGAAAAAGGTCAGCACCCCGAACTTCAGAATATACAGACAGAATTATCAAGACAGAAACAGATCAAGGAGACAGATTTCAAATTGTCCAACCATTACATCCATACCCAATCAACATCTGGGTTTTTCAAAGCCGGGGGGCTCTGGACAACGGCTTCCCATAATCCAGATCAAATCACAGAACACTTCTCAAAGTGAGCCCCAAAACAAAGCCTCACATCAGGGCTTATATAGCCTTCTCCTGGCTCAGAGAATGTAACAACCTTTTGGACCCACTGGCCAATCAAAAAGTATCTACTGAAAAACAAGCCTCCCACCCCAGGCTCCAGGTGCACTTTAGCCTAGGGACAGGGAAGATCTTTAAATTTACATTCCCATTACAGGAAGGTAGGGCATTTGGGGTTAAGTGACTTGCCCAAGGTCATACAGCTAGTTTTGTGTTAAGTGTCTAAGGCCGGATTTGAACTCAGGTCCTCCTGACTCCAGAGCCGGTGCTCTATTCACTGCACCACCTAGCCGCCCCAGTACCCTAATTAATAGCTCTAATTGCTAAGATGGGGTTTATGGAGTGTTAAGGGAAGACTAGCACCTCTAGTGTGAGGGCTTGCCGAGGGCTGCTCATGAACTTGTGGTTTCTAACCAGGCACCCAACTCTCACCTGGGACACAAAGAAGCAGTAGCACTAGGACAGGTTCCTCACCTCTTCATTCCTGG
Organism: Petaurus breviceps papuanus; assembly: GCF_028583685.1. Taxonomy (NCBI): domain Eukaryota; kingdom Metazoa; phylum Chordata; class Mammalia; order Diprotodontia; family Petauridae; genus Petaurus; species Petaurus breviceps. The sequence continues at coordinate 6,554,562 of NW_027187339.1, forward strand.
GCATGGTTCAGGAAAATGGGAACGGGGACTGGGAAACGGAGCATGGGGGGTGGAGGGGACAATTTTTTTTCATGTAGTTCAGGATTGCAGCCTCTGTCTCATACCCTGAAGAAAGAGACGAGAGTAGATTGACTATACTGGCCATGATAAGGAACAGTGGCAGATAAAGCCATAATGAAGGGGGGGAGGGGGAAGGGGGGCGGGGAGAGACTATGGAGGCCAAATATAAGAGTTTGGACTACATTGTAGTAGCAGCAGGAATCATCACTGAGAAACATGGCAAAAAGGATAATTTTAGGGCAATTGTTCTACCAGCATTCTATAGGATGGATTAAAAGTGAGGAGATATGGGGCAGCTAGGTGGCACAGTGAATAGAGCACCAGCCCTGGAGTCAGGAGGACCTGGGTTCAAATCCAGCCTCACACACTTAACACACACAAAAAACTAGCCATGTGACCTTGGGCAAGTCATTTAACTCCAGTTGCCCTACCTTCCCCCCTCCAAAAAGCAAAAGGAAAAATCTAAAAAAAAATAAAAATGAGGAGATACAACAGTCAAGGGGAGGAATAAGGAGCTTATTTATTACAGCAGTCAGGAAGTGAATACAATATGTTTCATTTCTGGTTGTTTATTAATCAGAGTTGTTGTTTGTTTTTGTTTGTCTTTATATTGTTGTTATTGTGTTCTCTGGATTCTCCTTACTTCATTCTGCATCATTTAATACAAATCTTCTCAGGTTTCTCCAAAACCATGTCTTTCCTCATTTCTTATGGTGTAAAAATATTCCATTGCATTCATATATGATAATTGTTTCAACCATTCCCCCAAATAATAGGCACCTCCTCAGTTTCCAGTTCTTTGCCACTTCAAAAAGAGCTATTATAAATATTTTTTTGTACATGTGGGTCCTTTTCCTCATCCTTTGAGAAAATAAGCTAGTTGGGGTATCACCAAATCAAAGCATATGCAAGGTTTAGTCATGGCGGTTTAGGGGTGGGACAACAGCATTGTTCCAAATTTCCTTCCAGAATGCCTGGACCAACTCACAGCTCTACCAACAATTTATTAGGGTCCCTGTACTCTCCTAGTCCCTACAACAATTACGATTAACCATTTTTTTTTTTACCATTTTTTCCAGTCTAATGGGGGTCAAGTGGAAATAGTTGTTTGTATTTGCATTTCTCTAATAATTAGTGATTCAGAGTATTTTTTTCCCGTACCTGTTGATCACTTGGATTTCTTCCTTTGAGAATTACCCATTCATATCCTCTGACCATGGCTATGTTTGGGGAATGGCTCTTGTGCTTACTTTTTGAATGAGCTCCTTATGGATTTTGGATTCCAAAATTTTGCAAGAGAAACATACTGCAGTCTTCCTCCGCCCCTGGTTAGTTGCTTCTCTTCTAATTTTAACCTCATTCATTTTGTTTGGACAAAAACTTTTTTTAAATTTATGTGATTCAAATTTTCCATTTTATTTTCTGTGATTTTCTCTATTCCTTATTTGATCATTAACTCTTCTCCTATCCATAGCTGTAATAGGTATTTCATCCTTGCTCCTAAAATTTGTTTCTTATATGACTTTCCATGTATTCATTAAGAGTTTATCTTGGAGGGGCAGCCAGGTGGCTCAGTGAGTAAGAGTACTGGCTCCAGTGTCGGGATGACCTGGGGATCAAATCCAGGCTCAGATACTTAGCACCACACCCAGAAATAACTGGCCATGTAACCTTGAGCAAGTTACTTAACCCCGATTGCTTTAAAAAAAAAGTTTATCTTGGAATATGGAATGAGATGTTGATCGAAACCTAATTTCTGCCACAGTGATTTCCAGTTTTCCCAGCAATTTTTGTTGAATAGTTAGTCTTTGAATTGGCTTAGTAATTGAAGTCTTTGTATTTATCATTTTTTCCAGTAGGTTGTATACCTAATCTGTCCCACTGATCCATTTCTCTACTCTTTAACTAGTACCAAGTAGTTTTGATAATCACTGCTTTTTTTTTTAAATATAGTTTGAAACCTAGTACAGCTAGGCTCCCTTCAATCTGTTTCTTTTTTCACTATTACCCTCAAGATTCTTGACCTTTATTCCCACCAAATGAATTTTAGTACTTTTTTCTAGTTCTATGATCTAATACTTTGATACTTTAATTGATACCACATTGAAGAAGTAAATTGACTTTGATAGTGACATCCTTTTTAAAATGTTGGCATGACCCAACTAGGAGTGATTAATCTCTCAAATGATTCAGATCTTTATTTCTATAGAGTGTTTCATAGTTGTATTAGTTATATATACATATATATATATATATCAATAGGTAGTCTTCCAAATAATTTGTATATTTTGTAAGTATTTTTAATGCAATTTATTTTTCTATCTTTTTCTTCTGGGTTTGTAGATAATGTATAGAAAGGCTGATGATTTATGTGCTTTTATTTTATACTCTGCTCTAGTTATTAATTGTTTCAATTGTTTTTGGGTTGACTTTCTGTCATTCTCTAAAGAGATCATCACATCATCTGCAAAAAGCTATGATTCTGTTTCCTCTTGCCACATATTTATTGACTCAATTTATTCTTCTTGTCTTATTGCCAATTATTATTCTTAAGGGTCAGTCATATGATTTGGTAGAAGTCCTATCTCTAGCTTCTGAAAATAAACACAACAGATAACTGACTCCTTTCACATGATGATAAGATCGTAAATTTAGAGCTAGAAGGAACTTTTAGATATTGTCTAATCTAACCCCCTCGTGTTACAAATAAGGAAACTGAGAGCCAGAAAGGTTTAAAGACATGTCCAAAGTCACATAGATGGTAGAACCGGGATGACAGTCCTTCAAACACACAAGTCAACTCTAGGGTTTGAACTTGTGACATGATGCTAATAAAATACAGTGTCATGTTCTTTAATCACATGTTTTGAATTCAAAACAACAAAAGGCAATAAAATTAAAGCAAAAATTGGATTCATTCACAAACTGAAAGAAGTCTTTTGATTAATGGATAGTTAAAGGGCCATGCATGTTGACTACACAACAGCTTAAATTCATAAGCAAAAATATTCTTGGGACTAAAAGTTCACAGTTTCAAGCATGAAGCCATTTTGTAAGATGCAGGAGGCATTTTAGATATGTGTGACTAGGGCTGTGGGGAAGATATGCTAAATGATATTTGCCTTAATAACCTCTGCTGTAGAAAAGACTTCTGTGCTGAGAAGGGTGATATATAGCCATGTACACATACATGAAGGGTAGCCAAGCATACTGGGTGGAAATTTGACCTTGGGATCAAGAATACCTGGATTCACATTTTGCCTCTGAAATACCTAGATGTGTGACAACAAGAAAGCTTCTTAATTCTCTGTGCCCAAAGTGAAAAAGACTAAAAATGGAGACTCTGTGGCACAATGGGGAACGTCATGAACAGATTTGTAATCAGAACATGTGATTTCAGATTCTCCCTTTACTATTTACTACCTGAGTAACTCTCTGATTTGGGTCATCCTCTTCTTCCTCTTCACAAAGTACCTGGACTTTACTCTTCTATGTCAGCCTTTGCCTTGTCTTAACAGGAACCAGGCCTCCAAGACATTCTCTGGACCGTGAGGAGCCAACCCCTGCTGGGGCGCACATGGTCTGCCTTATACTCCTCCCTTCCATCCTGCCTTTATGCATTGTCTTCTCCATTAGAATGTGAGCTCCTTGAAGGCAAGGACTGTTTTGCTTGCTTATATTTAGAGCCCCATCACTTAACAGAGTATCTGTTATATAATTGGCACTTCATAAATATTCTATCTATCTATCTATCTATCTATCTATCTATCTATCTATCTATCTATCTATCCGTCTATATGTCTGTCTGTCTATTTATCTATCTACCTATCCATCTATCTATTCATCTATACATCTATCTATCTATCTATCTATCTATCTATCCATCTATCTATTAATCTATACATCTATCTGTCTATCTATCTGTCTATCTATCTATCTATCTATCTATCTATCTATCTATCTATCCTCTTTATCTATCTGCCCCAGACAATTCTCCAAGACTCTAAGCTGAAGAACAATTGCTGATTGTATTGACAGAAGAAGTTTCTTCAATGGCAATTCCCTACATTGATAAAAATTACAGGACAAAAATAAAAGTACAAATACAAATACACCCACAAAGACACCAGAAAGAAAGCTAGGATACTTTTTCTCTAAGTCCCCAAACATTCTACCTCTATCTAGTTCGGGTCAGGGGACCTTAGCTAGCACTATAAGGGGTTATCAGAATTTAATTAGAAGAATAATAATAAGAATTTACAGTTTTAAAATAGTCATTGGAAAATCAGAAGCAATGTGGCTGAGAGGGACAGACAGGGACAGACACAGAGACAGAGACAGAAATTAAAGATAAGTGGATGTTTGTGGCTCATTTTTTAATGTTTGACTTTTGTTAGAAACAAGATGTCCTTCCCACAGCTCACAGACATATTGTAATTCTTTTAAGATATGATAATTACATAGTATTGCCTAAGAGCATACGTAACTATAGAGTAAGTATAGTGCAGAATAGGATGGATTATTTGTATACAGGTTCTTCACGAGGGCAGGGGATTTAATTATCTTTAAATCCTTCCTGGTGACTAGCAACACATATAAATGTTTATTATTTGTATGTGTACTTATTTATTTATGTGTTTGCCTGGTATATAATAGGCATTTAATAAATGCTTGTTGAATTGATTATTTATTTTGGGATATGGACTTGTAACTCCAGTAGTGCAGGGAACTCTCAGTGTTTTATTCCCTATACTGAGACAAACTGGTGACTCATCTGTAACTAAGAGTCTTAGAAAGTTGCCTAGGGCAGTAGGAGGTTAAGTCATATCTGTAAATATCAGAGAAAAGACTTGGACCCATGCATTCCTGACTCCAAAACTAACCTTCTCTCCACTCTGCCAGGATTACTTACTCTTCAATGCCTGTGTGTAAATGGTTTACCAAGTTGTCATGAGCTTCCTAACAAGCATACTTTCCCCCTTTTTAAAGATAAGGAAACAAGTTTAGAGAGGTTCCCAGCATCTTAGAGTTGGAAGAAACCTCAGTGACTACCTAGTACAACCTATACTTGAAAAAGCATCCCTGATATAATATACCCAATAAGTGGCCATCCAGCCTTTGCTTGAAGAATACCAGTTAGGAGGAACTCTACCTTCCCGCTCCATCAGCTCCTAAGCGACTTGCATCATAATGGTCATACAGCTGCTGTAGGAGAAATTAATTTCAGATTTGAATGTAATTCCTCTGACACAAAATGGTTTTGTTCAACCTTTGCCACCCAATATTTAGCACCTTTTCTTTGCAGCCTCCTGAGAGGCTAAATCTTTATCACATCTTCCAGATCCTAATTAAGGATTGTCTTAAGTCTCAGACAATAGTAAGTAGGACCCATAGGACATACTCAATGACAAGACACATTGAGCTATATCACACAGTATCTTTGCTGCCACTCTCATTTCATAGACACCTCTACCATCCCCATCTAATCCCAGCTACTGCTTCCTTCCAGTTTCTGTTAAAGCTACTGCCTTTACCACATCAGTGAAAAAAGGTCCGATCCCCTAAGCACATTTTAAATGGCTTTTGGTCTAAACTACATAGCCTAGTCCATAGACTCTCACCATGTTATTCCCTCTATAAGGTCATAGTCAGACTTGGAAGGCTTAGAAATTACCTAATCCATTTAACAAGGGATAATATTGAGGCCCAGGTAATTGTCTGCTTTGCCAAATATCACACAGGTAGTAAGCATCAGAGGTGGGATTTTAACTTAGGTCTCTACAATTCCAGAACCAATGACCTTTCCAACCTCCCATGTTACATCAGGACTCCAGACCTAGAAGAAAGGGGCAGGAAAGAAGAGAATCAACTCAAGCATAGAAGATAATAGAAGGACATAGTTACCCAGCTAGAAACTGGGGCCTCAAATAAAAGGAAAAAAAGGTGAGAACAGGGTAGGACAACTAAGAAGACTGACTTGGTGTTGAGTCACTAAGTTATGAATCCTAGGGGTCAGATCTTTCCCAGAGACGGTAGGGGAATGAGGCAGCAGGTAAGGCCCCAGCTGTGGGAATTAGAAGGATGAAAAAGCAGGGAACTCCAAAGATTATTGCATTAGTTACCTGTCTCTTAGTCTTCCCCTCCCTTTGGAATAGCACATCTATATATTTAAACAGGCAAGAGGGAAGTACCTAATGGAAACCATCATAGAACAAGGATCTCTTCTAATTTCAACCATTTAGACTTGGAGTCCTACCCACCATTACTGAAATGTTCTTGAAACAATCCCAATCTGTCCTATCATTCCCTGAAGACTTGGCATAATTAAAAACTTTGTGATTTTTTTTTTTGCAATATTTACCACTAACTCACAGCGGGGCTTGTTGAAACAGATTCTCAGTGTTGTGTTCAGAGCATCATGTGTTCATGATTATTATCCAAAAACAACAACGACAAAAAATATCCAACAACAGTGATCACAACAACACAACCTGCCAGGCAGAGCTACCAACTGTTCCTGGCCAGGAGTTACTAGAAGCCTGAACATTCCTGAGTCCCTAATAATGAGACTCGATGTAGGTAATACAACTATGAAAGGTAACTCAGCAGTCATTTCAACTGGGTCATGGAAAGCCTATTATAATGACTAGAACATAGTGGAAGAGGAAGGAAAACTAGGAACTTCTGACGATTGTCAAAGGGTGGTCCAGAAGCATTGTTGGTGAAATAGATCAATCAATCCATCAATTCAACAAAAATTTGTTGATTCTATCCAGGTTGACTCTATTCAATGGATAAAATACCAGACTCCTTGGTCACAAGATTCATAGGACAATAGAAGATCATAGATCAAGAGCAGAAATGAACTTAGGGATGGGAAAACTGAGACCCAGAAGCCTAAAATCACAGGTCACAGGTAATAAGGAGCAAAATTGTTATTTGGACCTAGGTCCTCTGATTCAAAATCCAATGTTTTCATAATGAACTCATAAAGAAAGTGTAGATTCAAACCCTATTCTGGGTAGCTTAGAGGGCAGAAAGGTATAGATGGTGTAGTGGATAGAGTAACAGGCCTGGAGTAAGGAAGATTCATCTTCATGAGTTCAAATCTGGCCTCAAACACTTACTAGATGTGTGACCCTGGGCAAGTCACTTACCTCCTGTTTGCCTCAGTTTCCTCATCTGTAAAATGAGCCAGAGGAGGAAATGGCAAACCACTCTGGTATCTCTGCAAAAAACAAAAAATAACAAAAAAAAAAATCAAATGGAATCACGGAGTCAGACAAACAACTAAAGAGTATCTCCTGAAAGGCTCAGTTAAAAGAACAGTCTTCCCTGACCAAATATACGATGGGTGTAGCTATGTAAGACCAGCCCTGGTCAAGTTTAGGATCCTAGACACTCCTATAGATCCCTTTCCTCTAATGTCCTGATCCTGCCATGATTCAGTGGCCTGTTCTGGTCTATTATGTTTCAGTAGGAACACGACTTCCCAGCCTAGTTCTGCTATGTGAGTTTGAGCAAGTCATAGAAGCATAGATCCAGAACTCTAAGGGTCATCAGGGTCCATGTAGTCTAACCTCCGTCTCCCGCCATCTTACAAAGGAAGAAACTGAGGCCCAAAGAGGCTAGGTGACTTGCCCAAGATTACTTAGGAAGCATTTGATACAGGTTTTAAACCCAGATCTTCTGATTCTAGGGTTAGTAATCTTTCCACTATACTTCACTTTTATGGAGGCTGTGGGAGGGAAGGGGAGGGAAGGAAAGGGAAGGAGAGAGGATGGAAGGGGAGGGAAGGGGAGACGAGACAAAAACAGGACCCTAAACCCAAGAGCTTTGGTAAGAACAGTGCTTCTAGCCCAGAGCCCTTAGCCATTATCCTGGGAAGCAAGCCTTATAGAAATATAGCCTGGCATCTTTTCCTGCAAATGTTATGGTCACTGCTACCAAAACCCAGAAAAGAAACTTCTTGTCATCAAAGTCCCTGGCCCTGTCAAATTGTTCAATATCATTCATTCATTTAATAAACATTTATTAAGCAGCTACTATGTGCCAGTCACTGTGCTAAACACTGAGATGCCAAAAGAAGTAAAAGACAAGCGAAAGACAGTCCCTGCCCTCATGGAGCTTACAAACGAATAGAGCAGTCAACATATAAACAAATATATACAAAGCAAGCTATAGACAGGGTAAATAAGAAATAATTTGAAACTAACAAGACTTTATAAGTGGAAATGACCCTAAAGAAGATGTTTTATCATTTGCTTTGCTCATACAGCCTAAGGACCATGGGACCTCTCCATATGACATGCAGCTGAAAGCTAACATGCATTTGTGTGCCTATTACAACGTTAGCTCCTTGCAATCAAAGATCACCCTTCTTTTCTATTTGTTTTCCCAGTACATTGCACAGTGTTTTTTCGTACATAGTAAGCCCTTAATACTTTTTTCATTCTTTTTTTCTTTCTTTCTTTCTTTCTTTCTTTCTTTCTTTCTTTCTTTCTTTCTTTCTTTCTTTCTTTCTTTCAAGGCTTGCATTGACACTTTCTAGCTATGCAGCCCTAATAAAATCATATCACTCACCTAGATTTCAGTGTTCTTATTAGTAGGATCATCATCCTTGAACCTCAAAGCCTGTTGGAAAGGAATCTTGGGAAGGAGCCTCTTTTGTGAGGAAAACCCTTTAGAAGATCTACAGCACCACAGAAATGGGCAGGTGTTGAGACTCGGTTATGCTGTCATCTCTGTTAGTAGGGAGGGACATGACAGACAAATGGGTAAATGAGGATATTCCTTCCTTGTAGGACTTTCAAAGATGTGGGGAGTCATAGATGAACAGAATTGGAAAGAATCTTCCTCCTCCAATGTGGGTTATCTTTTTCCTTGTAGAAGAAAAGATGACCCACGTTCAAGTGAGGTGGAGTTGAACCGACCTCCATCCCTTTACCTACTAGGGGCCTGTGTCTTCACCCTGGAGATGGTCTCCTTTCTCCCCATCCCCTTTTCTCATAAAATCCTTCTTGCCCTTTCCCCCCAAGTATCTTAAAGACTTTTGTGTCTTTATCCTCTGAGAGCTAAGAAAGTTTCTTTCCTCTCAAAATTCCCAGGGTCTCTGCTAATCTAAATAGGTCAACAGGTTGTAAGTCACTTAAGGTTTATAGACTTGGAGTCAATTGTCTGACAAAGACCTGCTTGTCACAAGAGATAGGAGCTGGAGTCTGATGTATATTGGGTTTTAAGAGCATAGCTCTAGACCCTGAAGGAACCTTAGAGGGCATTTAGCCCAACCCATTCATTTTACAGATGAGGAAACTGAGGTTGAGGGGGTTGTGTCCAATGCCACACAGGGAGAAAAAAAAAAAAGAAAATTAGCAGAAGGCTCTTTATATTTGGACCTGTGCTACCTTTGCTTTTTGCCTACAGAGAGAATTGCTCTCTCTAACAAACTCCAGCCAATTTCATCCCTTGGCTACAGTCAAAAAAATTTGTCATTTCACAAAATTAGTTTGTTGCTTCCAATGCTGTAGATCACATTCTTTCCATGCCTTTGTAGATAGTATTCATGAACTGCTGGGGTCAGAAAAATTCATCACCTCCTGGATCTGAGTCTCTCTACATTCAGCAACATTTAGCTGGACTCTTGCCTAGTCTTTGGACAGCAGCTATGGGGTCCATTGCTGGGCCCATACTTTCCAGATTGGTGGTACAAGGAAAAAGAACACAGACTGTAGTCTTGAGATCATTAGTCTCAAGCTGGAAGGGAGTTTCGAGTCTATGCAGTCTAACAGACAAGGAAACAAACATCTAGAGCAGGGAAGTGACTTGTCCAAGGTGACATGGGTGGTAAGCATCAGAAATGAGATTTGAACCCAGAGCTTCCAACTTCAGAGCTAATGCCCTTTTTATGGTATCACTCTGACTCCTCAAAACTTATCTCAGCTGCTTTCTACCTAGGGCAATGATAAAAGTCAGAAGACCTGATGTTATGACCCAGCTAGGCCACTTATTCCATGAGTGACCTTTGACAGATCACTTTTTCTCTCTTCTTCTCAGTTTCCTCATCCACAAAATGAGGGGGTTGGATTACATGGCTTCTTTGACCTATTCTAAATCTTGATCTAAGATCTTGTTAGTGAAAATATCTGCCAAAGTTTGCATTTCTTTAAAAGAAAAAACCTTCAAAAACTCAGGAGAGAGAGAAGATAAAGAAAGAGAGAGAGTTAAAGGTAGACAGATAAAGAAAGATACAGATAGATAAACAGAGAGACAGAGATAGACAGTAGAGATAGATGGATGTAGAAAGATATTTAGCAAGATAGATATAGATAGAAAAGGAAGGAGGAAGGCAGTAGAGATAGATGGACAGAGAGAGAGAGAGAGAGAGAGAGAGAGAGAGAGAGAGAGAGAGAGA
>NW_027187339.1:6565042-6569774 GCF_028583685.1 Petaurus breviceps papuanus
AGAGAGAGAGAGAGAGAGAGAGAGAGAGAGAGAGAGAGAGAGAGAGAGAGAGAGAGAGAGAGATGATAGATGATAGATAGAAAAGGAAGGAGGGAGAGAGAGAGAGAATTTTTTTGTAAGTTCTTACTATATTACAAACACTATACTAAGTGCTAAGGCTGCAAAATCCAATCCCTCCAAGATAGTATATTCTAATAAGGGGAACAATACATGGAGGGGTACCCGAAAGAGGGGAGAGGGCACCTTATTGGTAGGGTAGCAAGGAAACTTCAAGAAATTTTACAGCTGCCTCAGGGCTGGCAAGATAAGACAAAAAGTTCATCTATCAGTCAGGAAATTAGGGGGTTCAGTCCATTTCTTCTGTGGGATGAAGATGGTCAGAGACAAAGGTCATGGCAATGAGACTTCAGAAAGGATCACCTCTTTACCACAATAAGGCATGAAAGCGTAATTTAAACAGAGGTACTCTGGCTACATGGCAGAAATCTGCACTCAGAGAAGTGTATTAGCCCATAGGGCAATCCATATTTTAATGGGGCCAATGAAAAGGATCTTGGTGCCCTCTTCTGAATGTGGCAGAACTACCCGCATCACTCCAGGGATAATGTGTCTCCCAGAAAGACTTGACAGCGTGATGGCACTTTTAAGTCCCATCAGGCATGAGGCTAATACCAATGTACATTGCAACCAATATTTATCAAGCAGCTAGTGAGTATCCAGTCCTGAGCTGTAGGGCTGCCGATGGGGGATAAACCACAGGGCTCAGAGTTCGTTGAAGACATGAGACTAATCCATTTTTTAATGTTTTTCTCCTGCCTTACATTTTCTCCTAACACATCAGACATGTTCTAGGGACCCACAGAGGAGGGAGGCATTGCCATAGGCTGGATTGTCCAAGGAAAGCCTTCGGGAGGAGGAGGGCCTGAAGAATGAGAAAGATTTAATTAGGTGGAGTAAGAGGGGAAGAGAGAACAGCATGACCAAAGAGCTGGGCAGAAGCGCGGCGGTGTGTAAGGAAGGGTAATCATGAAACCATTCTAATTAGAGTTGGGGGCAAAGCCTAGAACAAGGACATGTCGGTGAACAGTCAGACGTAAAATTGCATATTAAGAAGGAACACAGATATTGAGGCCATTGGAATCCGTGATGAATCCTTTGGATGTGTTTTGGGCATCCATACCTTGGATTCCTATTAATATTGAACTATTTATTTTTCCAAATATCACCAACACACCCAAGAGAAAAATGTATGTTTCTTTAACTTAAAATCCCAAGAGGCCCCATTAACCTTTTCAGCAGAGAGAGGACTGGCAATAGGAAGGAGTAATATGGATATGTAGATGGGGTGGAAGAAGGAAGAGTAAAACAAGGGACATTGTTCAGTGGGATTTATTGATTATTTCAAAAGCTTTATGATCTTTTGGGGGTACTCCTTCAGTGGCCCAGATCATAAGCCATAGCTTAATAGACGGGAATCTGAAATCTCAATCTGATTTGGAGGTGACCCTGGGTTCCGAAAGACTATGCCAAAAAGCCCCAAGCCCTGACAGGTCTTAGATAGCTGATAGGTCTCTGACGGCACACATAGTAGCAGACTGTGTATCTCGGAAGGGCCTGGCAAATGTCCAGGAAGGCCCTGCACCAAAATGTTTGCTACCTAGCAATAAATCACCTGGGATTCAATAATAAGACTTTTAAAAAAGGAAATCACATATTTCTAGCATTAGAAAACCAGATTTTTCCATGGCATAAAGGTATTTCTTTTGTTACAAGGCAAATCACAAGTTCCAAGGAAGGATCAAAACCTTTGGTTGAATGTAAATAACACATGGTTGACTCCAAATTTTGACCTTGCCCAAGGTAAAAAGTCTTGCCTTAGCCCCACCCTCTTTTTGTGCCCATATCTAACATTCTAGACATCTCTGTGGTTCCCTACCTCTCCTACAGGTGCTCAGAAACTGTTGCTGCCTAGAATATAGTTGTCCCTAATCCTGGGATTTATTTGGGGCTTTGGTCCATGATGCTGATGGTCAGGGGCATGCTTTCTTCTCATGGCTATCTTTCAGTCCCCTAGCCTCTCACTGACCAGCATCATCCCCATAGGGGTACACCCTTCTCTGCCTCTCTCCTGGGACCTGCTTTCCCCATAGCTGCATCCCCTGTCATTCTTATCTTCTTCTCTCCTGTACCAACCATCCCACCACTGAATTTAGTCCAGGTGTTAAGAATGCCTAGTCTTAGCTCCCAAAGGTATATAACACAAACTAGTTGAACTTGGTAGAATGTTTGAATTTCATCCCATAACCCCACCATTGAATTTGAGCTGCATTTCAGACTGGATCAAGATTCTGAGCTTTCCATGAAAATGTTCAACTTTGTGGTCTCTCGGGGTCCATTTGGGCAGGTGGATAGCTCTGGATGAAGGTTGGCATCGAGGATTAGACCAGTGAGCAAGGCTGGGTTCCTGGGAAGCCACTCTCAACTTCAATATTCAGAGCTGTCTTTGTGTGGGTATACATTCACCCAAATGTATATGTGCATACTTAAACTGTGTGTGCGCGAAAGAATGTGTGTCCTTGTGTGTATACAGACACGCACACATACGCACTCTCCCCAACACAAATATATATTTAAGATTTACTGTTCTGGAAAACCTAGTGAATAATGTGGATGATTAAAACAGATGCCTGGCAGGAAATATTGTTGAAACTCCTCATTTAAATTCAGCCTTTTATTCACACTTGGTAATACACACTGCGGTATGAATTATGGATTCCTGTTTTTATCTCTCACACGACACATGAATGTTTGATAAAGATTGGTTCCAATATTATATTTTGTCAAAATGCTCATTGAAAATTCAGTCAAAAACCGCTTTTCAACAATTATGCTCTTACTTCACAAGGCGAGGAGGAGAAGGGTGGGGCAAGGGGAGACGCCAGTGCCACTGTCACAGGTTTTTGCTGGGTGCTCATGATGAAGGGGAGTAGGAAAGACACGCCATCCACAGAGATGCATTCTTTTTCCCTCTCCTCCTGACCACAGCAGAGACAGTATCAGCAAGCACTGATCATTGTAAGCTCAGAAACTTTGCCTGATGGGTCCTGAAAAAACCAGGGAAAGGTCCCAGAAATGTTCTCCAACATTCCTGTCAGGGATTTAATCCTAGAACATCTGCCAGGTGTCTTGTGACCTACGGCAAGGTGGTGCAGAGGAAAGAAGGCTGAATGTGGAGTCAGAGGACCTGAGTGCAAATTCCATTTCTTTCTCTTCCTACCTAGGGTGCCTTGGGCAAGGCATTTCCCTGGGCCTCAGTTTCCTCATCTGCAAAATTAGAAGCTAAATTAGAAGATTCCTTTAAGCTTTGGATCTATGATCCCATTATCCTTAAGTTACAAAAATCAAAGAGGACAAACTGACCCAAGCACCAGCTTCCTCGGTTTACCAACAGATCAAAAGGTCCACTTACCTTCAGTCAATAAACATTTATTCTACAGTAGAAAGCAAATTAGGTTGGCAGTCAGGAGACCTAGATTCTAGGTTCTTCTGTAGAACTGGGAATCAGGAGACCTGATTTCTAGGCTTTGCTCTAGAACTATGAATCAGGAAGCCTGGTGTCTAGACTTTGTTCTAGAGCCATGTGCCAGGAGGCTTGGGTTCTGGGCTTTGCTCTACAGTTGTGAATCAGGAGGCCTGGGTTCTAGGTTTTGCTCTAGAGCTATTAATCAGGAGGTCCTTATTCTAGGCTTTCCTCCAGAACTATACATCAAGAGACCTGGGTTGGGCTTTGCTCTGGAGCTATGAATCGGGATACCTGGGTTCCAGGCTTTGTTCTAGAAATGAGAGACCCTAAAGTTAGGTTCTGAGATTTGGTCTATAACTGTGACTTGGAGGCCTGTGTTCTAGACTTTACACTGGAACTAGAGGTCAGAAGACCTGGATGCTAGGCTTCACTCTGCCACTGACTTAGGCAAGTCACTTTCCCTGTCTAAGTCTCATGGCTCAGCTCATTCCTTATTTGTTTGTGTGTTTGTGGATTAGATAATTAGATAATAGCTAGAACAATAAAGGACATAGGGTCACACACACACATAGTCCACCCTTACCCATTTTACATTTGAAGAAACTGAGGCCTAAAGAAATTGATTTTTCCAAAGTCATACAGAAGTGCTAAGTGGCAGGGTTGGGATTCACACTCAGGTCCTATAACTCCAAGTTCAGAACTTCAAGCTCAGCTCTCTTCCAAATATAGTGTGCTTATTATATAGTACCCTTGCTGAGATATTGAGAGAAACTGAGAGAGACAGAGACAGAGAGAAACAGAGATCAAAAAAGAGACAGCGAGAGAGAGAGAGAGACAGAGACAGAGAGAGTGAAAGAGACAGAACGAGAAAGAGAGAGAGAGAAAGAGACACAGAGACACACACAGAGAAAGAGATACAGTGACAGAGAAACAGAGACAGAAAGACAAAGAGAGACAGAGAAACAGAGAGATAGAGACACAGAGAGAGACAGAGACAGAGAAACAGAGACCGAGAGATAGACATAGAGAGAGACAGACAGACAGAGACAAAGTGACAGAGAGAGACAAAGAGACACACACAGAAAGAGACACAGAGATAGAGAAACAGAGATAGAAAGATAGAGATATAGATAGACACAGAGAGAGAGAGAGACAGAGAGAGAGAGAGAGAGACAGAGAGAGAGAGAGAGAGAGAGAGAGAGATAGACA
>NW_027187339.1:6569874-6607586 GCF_028583685.1 Petaurus breviceps papuanus
AGAGAGAGAGAGAGAGAGAGAGAGAGAGAGAGAGAGAGAGAGAGAGAAAGAGAGAGAGAGATTCAGTCTGGGTTTACGGTTTCTTCAGCATGAGCAAATCCTGGTGAACTCCCCCTACCTACGTAGACTGGAAATTTGTCTACAATCTATTCTCTTAGAGAGGTGCCTGGGGTTCAGAGGGTTTAACCAATCAATCACCAAGCACAATAAATAATTATTAATAATAATATTATTATAATAGCTAGCATTTATATAGAGTTTCAGGTTTCCCAAAATGCTTTGCAAATGTTTTACCTCATTTTATTCTCACAACAACCCTAGGAGGTAAGTACTCTTATTATTCTCATTTCACAGAGGTATACTGAGGTTTACACAGATTTTTATTTATTGGTTTTTAGTGACTTGCCCAGATCACATGAGACTGGATCTGAACCCATGTCTTCCTGACTCTAGGTTCAACACTATCCACTGGACCACCTAGTTTGTAACAATTAATGCCTGCAATTCGAATAGGCAATGAGGAAACCAAACTATTACTCTTTGCAGATGATATGATGGTATACTTAGATAAACCTAGAAAATCAACTAAAAAAGTAGTTGAAATAATAACTTCAACAAAGTTGCAGGATATAAAATAAACATTTCTATATATTACCAACAAAGTCCAGCAGAAAGAAACGGAATAGAAATTCCATTTAAAATAACTGCTGACAATATAAAACACTTGGGAGTCTACCTACCAAAACAGTTGTTGCCTGTCTTACCTTTCTAGTTTAAGCCTTGGAGGCACTATTCTGGGCACTAGAGATATAAGGACAAAAATGAACCCTCCTGTTAAGGATGTTATATTCTTTTAGGAGAAACAATGCATATCCATCTATGTATCCAAGATATACACAAAATAATTAAAGGTGATTTCTGTTGGGTCATATGAGTAATTAAGGGAAGGGGGAGATCAGGAAAAACCATAAAATCTAATGTGAGCTCTGAAGAAAGATAAATATTCTAAAGGGTGAAGGTAATGAAGAAGCGTTTTCTTTTTTTAAAAAAAAAATTATTTAATTTTTAATTTATGGAATAAAATAAGCATTTCCATAATGTAATATAATTTTTAAAAGATTGCACATGAAACTGCAAATCTACTATGTACAACTTGCTATTTCTATTAAATATATAATAAACTTATCATGTAAATTTCTTTTTTCTCCTTTTTTCCCTCCCTTCCACCTCACCCTAGAGATAGCTACCATTAGACACAAATATATATGTATATACACATACAGACACACATATATAAAATCATTCTGCATAAGAGTATTGTCAACCTGGGATACAATCTGCGCGAAGTTACAGAAACAGGAGATGGAATTTGGTGTGTGAGGACCAAGGGAGCCAATTTGGCCGGACAGTAGGATGTTTGCAAGGAGGATGATGCATCATAAGCCTGGAAAAATAGGTTCGAGCCAGGATGAAAGGCTTTAAGAGTGAGGCTAAGAAAATCTGACAGTCATAAGAATAATAAATAGCATTTATATGCACTTTAAGGTTTGCAAAGTGCATTACATATGTTATCACATCGGACCCTCCCAGCAGCCCTGCACAAGGTTGGTGATGGCCACAGCCAGTAGGGTTCAGAGGCAGCTTGACCCTGAGTCTTCCCAACTCTCAAACTGAGCCTCTTCTCTTCCACCCCAGGCTGATTCTCTAGCAGAATTTTAAAACCTTACAAAAGGAGACAGACTTGCTCTCAAGGGGCTCAGACTAGGTGCCGAGATAAGATCTTGTGCTACTAGTGGGTAGTAATAATACAGAAAATTGTCAAGTCTGTGCTAAAATTCATAAGACAACTAGGAAGGAGAGATCCATAGTTGTACAGGGCAGGCTTTAGATAGTCAGAGAACAAAGGGGAATATGTTCCATAGTGGGGATAGCTAAGCAAAGGAGGTCAGAAGGGGTGAGATTTGTTGCAGTGACTAGAGGCGGAGAAGATGTGTGAAGAGAACATTGAGTGCCTATGTTGTGTGAGGAGTAGGTTGAAGCCAGATTATAGAAGACCTTGAATGGCAAGCTAAATTCAGAGTTTATATTCCTCATTGGGAGAATTAAATGCTCAAATTAGACATGCACCTTGAACCTTCAAGACAAGGTCCTCTCCTGTATGTCTGCACTGTTCTCATGGGGCTAGTCTCAGTTTAGAAAGCAGATGAGCAGATCAGAGAGAGCTGGGAGCAGGAGCTGGAACCAGGCACAGGGTGGGTGTGGGAGATCAGGCTAAATTCTGCCTCTTGGCTCACAGCGCTACACAAAGGATCGGGGAGGTCTCCACCTCAGGGAGCGATCATCTTGTTACAAAACCAGGGCGTGTTCTGCCAAGGGGACTTGATGAGAGCCATGAGGCCAGACTGGAATAAACAGCAAGCTTCATCGTACCCCTACACCAAGCCCAGATAGGATTGTATTTTTGCTGAACCATGAGCTGAATGGGAGATTTTCACATCCCTCATCTCCGATCTATAAACTTCCAGATATTTGATAAGAGGCCACTCAGATAAATTTAGACCCTCCAGGAGCTTTATCTGGCTGTCTTGTTCATGGCCAGTCCATGAGCAAAGTCATTTTTGTCCTTTTCTTGGGATTCAGGTTATGGCTTTGGGAGGAAGGGAATAAACATTTTATATAGTACCTACTATGTTCCAGGCACTGTGCTGAGTGCTTTATGATTATTTCATCACTTGATTCTCATAACAACTCTGCAAGGTAAATACTATTGTTATCCCCATTTTACAGATGAGGAAACTGAGGTTAAAATGACTTGCCCCAGGTCACAAAACTAAAGTGTCTGAGACTGAATCTGAACTCAGGTCTGTTCTAATCACTGTGCCAATAGCTTTTGAGAGGTACCTTTGGCCACCTGCTTTCTATGAGTCAATTCAGTGCAATTAGGTCAGCATTCTCTAATGGCCTATTATGTACCAGGTGCTATGTTCCCCTTCTTCAAGGAGCTTACATGCGGTGAATGGATAATGGGTTTAGAAATGGGATACTGTAGGGTGGGGAGAGAAGGGTTCAGGGGGTAGTCAGAGACAAAAGTGCCAGGGCTGTCTGCTGTTGTATCCCTCCAGTTCCCATAGCTCAAACAAGTTTTAAAAAATATTTTAGGTTTTTTTATTGATATCTGTCTGTCTGTCTCTGCCTCTCTGTCTCTTCTGTCTCTGTCTCTCCACATATACATACATATATATATATGTATACATATATATATATATATATACATGTATATATCACTATGACTTTCTCTAGTATCCTTCCCCTTTCCACTCCCAGAGAGTGTCAATTACCTAATTCTTTGGGACTCAGTTCCTATCTTTGATCAACCAACCAATCAAATAGTATCTATTAAGCCCACACTCTCTGACTTCAGGCCCAATTCTCAACCCATCATGCGACAGCTAGCATGTGTCAGAGGCTAGACTAGAGCCCAGGCTCTCTGTCCATAATACTCATGGTGCCTTGAAACCTGAATCTAATATGATGAAAATTATTAGAGGTAAAAATACATGAATTCCAAAAACAAATCAACTTTAGAAATACAAGTGGTTAGACAGAAGTTCATTTGAAAACAGATTTGGGGTTTTTAATAAACTGCATGCTCAACAAGCATCATTAATGTGATTTGTAAATAAAAATATGTATAGAATGGTTTTACATATATGTAAGTATGTGTATCTATTGGTAGCCATCTCCAGGGCAAGGAGGGGAAGAAAAAAGGAACAAAGAAAGTTATATGATAATTTTTTTTTGTCTTTTTGAAGGGCAATTGGGGTTAAGTAACTTGCCCAAGGTTACATGGCTAGTTTTTTTGGTGTGGGTGTTAAATGTCTGAGGCTGGAACCAAACTCGGGTCCTCCTGACTCTGGGGATGGCACTTTTACTGACTGCGCCACCTAGCCGCCCAAAACATAGGGTATTTTTTTTTTTTGCTTTTTAGAGGGCAATTGGGGTTAAGTGACTTGCCCAAGGTCACATGGCTATTTTTGTGTTAAGTGTCTGAGGCTGGATCCAAACCCAGGTCCTCCTGACTCCAGGGCTGGTGCTCTATTCACTGAGCCACCTAGCCACCTGAGATAATTTTAATCATATATTTAAAAGGAATAGCAAGTTGTACATAATAGATTTTCTGTGTCACATGCAATCTTTCTTTATTATACTATGTTATGGAAATGCATGTAATTTTTCTTCTGTTGAGAATAAAATAAAGGGTTTTTTTAATCTACTATATTAAACTGCATTAAAATTGTCAAAAGTTCTGGACTAGGGATGTGATCATTCCATTTTACTCTGCCCTTGACAAATCCCATCTGGAGTATTGTTTTCAGTTCTGTGTACTGCATTTTAGAAAGAACATGGATAAGGAAGAGAGGATTCAGAGAAGGGTAACCACATCAGAGAAGGGTCTCAAGATCATGTCATAGAAAGATTAGTTAAAGGAACTGGGGTCAGTTAGCCTAGAAAAGAGAAAACTTAGTAAAAACAGGTTGATTGTCTTAGATTAATCACATCATGTTTGGCTGCAGAGGAAAGAACATGGATCAAGATAACAATGTGCAAGAGGGAAATTTAGGTTTTATAGAAGGAAAAATGTCCCAACAATTAGAGCCACCCAAAAGTGGAATGGAAAACCTTGAGAGAGGAGGAGTCTCCTTTGTCACTGGAGGTCTTGGAGCGAAGATTGGGTGACCACTTGTTGGTTCTTCTAGAGGGGATTTTTGTTCATGGGAGGGTTGACCTAGATGGCCCAAGAGGTCCCTTCCTAATCAGAGATTGTGTAATGCAGTCCTATGTTGTCACCTTGTCTTTGGGAGCCTGGCCTTGGTTCCTTGACCATACTATTAATGTAGTATTGATTTAGAGGGGTAAGGAGGCAGAATTCCAGACAGGAAGGCACTAGAGTCCTATTCTAAATAGCAGGGCTAAATTTCCACTACCTGCTATCAGATTTCCCCTAAGCTAATCGCACCATCCCCCACCACCAAACTCTGCCCTTACCAGTTGCCAAATATCCCTGTGTCATGACAACCTGTTGAGACATAGCTCTCTTTGCCCTTACTGGGTCTTCCTAGCACTTAACTGTCTGCCCATTTAAAAATGGGTGCCATGGCAGCCTTTCCTATTTGACTCCCCTACCATGGTTGTTGGATGTACCCATTTCCCAGTTGTGCTTCATCTAGATTGTCCCTCCTCACAAGGAAAGACTATCTCCCCTTTTTATTAATATGTAGAGTTCTCCATCAACAAATCCACCAACTATCATTTATTATCACATATCTGCCTATAGTCAAATTACTCATAGACATTTGATTTTAAACATTAAATTCACATGTCCAATTGTTTGAGACTTAAAGTCATTAGGGAATTTCTTCAGCCCATGATAGAGACGGTTACAAGGGGAGGAGGGGTCATGAAGAAGTAGGGGAGGATGTTGACTTGCCTTCCACTGGTGTTCATCCCCTTGAAGAGATGATGAAAAATGGGGGCCATCATCAGTCATCTTGGCTTTTGTCTTGCCACTGAACTCTGATGACTGGGGAAGACAGTGAGGTTGATAACTTTGTGCAGTTCTGCCTCACTTAAACCCAAATCACAAGAAAGTCAAGACATCACCCTCTTGATATCTTTGGTCCTCTTCAAGAACAAAAGATGAACAACAAATAACAACAATGAAAAAATGCATTTTAGCCAAAAAACCCCACCATATTGGAGGCTACATTCTCCAAATGTGTCTGAATTTAATATGATGAAATTTAATGGGTAAAAAAATAAGGAATTAAAAAAAAATCAGCTTTACAAATACAAGGGCCAGAGAGGGACCTGGGAGATGAAGAAAGGCCTTGTGTGGGAGATGACCTATGAGTTGAGCTTTGAAGGGAGCAAGCTCTTACCTGACACATTTTGGGAAAAGTAGATTAAGCCAGATAATGACATTACCAATGTGATTTCTGAAGCTTTATTGAGTATTAATACATCAGATGGAATAGAGAAGACAGGAGAGAAACTAGAGTCAGGGAGACTGGATAGATGCAGTTGCAATATCTGAGCATGAGTCAATCCAAACCCTCCATAGGATGGTGGCCGCAGCATGCACTTTCTTGCTGGATGAATAATTCCAATTCCCCTCTTCTCTGTTAAATGTAAGTGAATGAATTGCATTCATAAACAGAATCCCTTTTTTAGCTGTATTCTCATCTGCAGAGCCTTGGGAGTTTCTGTAAGTACTCTCACTCCTGTTCTGGACTGAGTAATAGTCCATGCTGGATTAGAAACCTTAGCTCTGCAGCTAATTAAGCAGGTGATTTGGACAAGCCACCAAGCCTCTCTGGCCCTCGGTTTCTCCTCTTCTATAAAATCAGTGGGTTGGACTAGGTGATCTCCAAGGTCTCCTTCCAAGTTTACCATTCTGTGATCTTATTCTCCTAATTATAATATAAAGCTGGAAACTAAAATGAAGGGTAATCTTGGGAGGTTGAGACCACAAAAAAAAAAAGAAATTTAAAAAAATCCACACACACAGAGAAGGCAAGGTAAAGTCAAGGTCTCTGCAGAGAGAAAAGGGGAGGGGGTGGGTCAGTGAACAGCTGGGTCTAGTGGTGAGTTTATTACCACCTAGTTTGTCTGTGTGTGTGTCTGATGGCTGAAATGACTGGTTTCCCCTACAGAATGCACCACTGGGAGCAAAATAATACAGGGAATAGCTTACAGTTTATGTGTCTGATGTTAAAAATCAATGGTTTCCCTCTTTGGAAGGCACCCTCAGGGGCAAAATGCAGCGAAACGCTTATTAGTTTGTGAGTACACGCTGGCAGATGATAAAGCAGCATTGAAATCAGTCATACATCGTAATAAAGTACCCATCTCCATCTGAAAGCAAGTATGTGCTCCGGTCTCGGGGGGAATGGGCCTCCATTAACCCACACCATGCTGTTACTCATCTTTAACCACTGATGGGCCATGGGGAGGGAAGCCAGGAGAGCATCCACTCCTTGGGAGATTTCCCATGAGGGTGCCATGAAGGTGGCAGGGAGGGGGGGAAGAAAAAGGGAAAAAAGCATCCTAACACCCTCCAGAGGCCAGGGATTCAGATCTTCTTTGTCTGCTCCTGAGCTGAACAAGGATGAGAAGCCAAGCACTATACTGACCAAAATCAGCAAACTTCTCGTCTAAACATTCCCACTGGGTCTTCCAAGATTGTAAAGTTTTTCTGGGACCTAATGAGGAGGTGTGGTAAAGTGACAAGTCCTTAGATTACAGCTCAGATCTAAATCTGAGACTAATTCTCTATCCTCTCTAACATAAAAAGCAGTGTTGCGTAATGGTTAGGGAACTGTCCTCAAAGTCAGAAAGACCTGGATTTCAATCCTGTTTCTGCCATGTATTGACTGTGTGACCCTTGAGTAATTTACATAACCTCTCAGCTCTAGGAAATGCTCTAATGCTGTAAGCAACAGAACACATATGTATGAACATTGGCCAAAGAAGTTCCACACTGGGAACTCCCTACCCTGATGAAATCCTGTGTCTAGTTGATGAACAATTAGAATAAGAGCTGACATTTATATAGCATTTTACACGCATTGTCTCATTTGATTCTCACAATAACCCTATAAAGGAAGCAACATCCCTAACCCACACATTTTTTTTTTCAAATGAGGAAACCAAGGCTTCATAAGGTTAATACATCCAGAGTTACAGAGCTAGGAAATATCCAAGGCAGGATTTGAATCCAAGTCCAATGTTTGATCCATCATGTCATCTTGCCTCTAATTAGCTACAGGACACTGGTTGAGTCCCTTAAAATGGTCAGTTAGGGTACAAGAGATATAGTGGATCAGAAGCAGCATGTTGTGAGAGAAAGAACACTGAATTTGGGTTCAGAAAACCCAGGTTCTATTCTTGGTTTACAAATTTACCAGCTGTATGAATTTGAATAAGTAACCTGCTCCTGGAGGCTCAGTTTCCTCATCTACAAAATGGGGAGAGTAATGAATATGCATTAACGAATGAATTTATTGAAGGGCCAGGTCTTTCTGAGTCTAAGGCCAACTCTCTCTCTACTACTCAAATACGAGGTATCCCCAACCTCTTAGCGTATCTTTGAGCTCTTAAAACTTAAATTTGCACCAAAACATTTGAGATACACTATAATTACAAATAAAATGCATGAGACATACTAGGAAACCACATCAAAGAAGGAGCATCCCAGCTTCAAGGTGGGGAGATGAACATATCCAATCACTGAGATCAAATGTCCATTGTCTATTGCCCCCATCTCTTCTGGCTCATCTCCAACTCCTTAAGGGGAGCTAGAGACCCAGCCACTAGAGGAAAGAGAGTTAGGAGGAGAGGAGATTAGTTAGAGAAGCAAGGCATATTAGCCAGGTGAAGTCCTACCTGGTCTCTAAAGCCCAACTCAGGTGTTTCCTCTTCCAGGAAACTTCCCTAATTTCTACTCTATATCAATATGGAGATCCACTCCTTTTCTCATAGATGACATAGAATTTGAGAACTTTTCTGGCCCGCTTTTAGCTTATGAAATCTTGGGTAGCTTTAAAGTGGGCATCGTATTCAGGACCAGGAAGGCAATGGACTCTGCCCCAATCAGATAACATCTACATTACTGTATTCAATTCTGGGGACATTTTGGAAAGCGTAGCACCAACTTGGAGGGCATCCAGAGGGGGATGCAGAAGAAGTCATCCAAGATGGTGATGGGCATTTAGGACAGCCCAGAGGAGGATGAGTGGAAGAAACTGGGTTCAAATACCAGATGAACTACTGGCACCTGTGTGACCTTGGACAATGATAACTATAAGAGTGAGCATTTATAAAAACACTTTTAGGTCTGCAAAGTACCTTACAAATCTGTTCTCATGCCATCCTTACCACAACCCTGGGAGTTCCATATTATTACTAGCCCCATTTTACAGTTGAGAAAACTGAGGCACACAGAGATTAAGTGACTTGCCCAGGGTCACTAAAGCTAGTAAGTTTCTAGGGTAGTATCAGAACTCAGGTCTTCCTGCCTCCAGGTGGAGTATTTTACCTAAAGGCAATCAGGTAGCACAGTGCATGGAGAATTGGACCTGGAGTTAGGATCACCTGAGTTTCAATCCTAGCTATGAGGGCTAGCCTCTTAACCTCTGTGCTCCTTAGTGCCTTCATCTGTAAAATGGGGATAATCAAGGTACCTACCTTGTAGGGTTGTTGTGAGGATCAAATAAGTTAGCTTTACTGCCATTATCGTCATCATTATTATTACCCACAAGGTCACCTCGCTATTTCCTCTCTCTGAGTTTTGGTGGCCTTGTATTTGCAAGGAGGAAGCCATTCTAGATGATTTCCAAGGCTTTCCAGCTCTAAATCGATGATCCTATTACTGGATATTTAGCCTGGAAAGGAGAAGACCTAGGACAGACAGTGATTATCTTCAATTATTTTAAGGACTGGCATATGCAAGAAGGATTCCATTTACTCTGCTCAGTCTTAGAAGATGGAATCAGGAGCTATGTTGAAAAGGAAACCTGGGATTAATAAGAAGAGAAGCTTGATAGTAATATTACTAATAAATAGTAATGTCCAGAAGTGGGATGGGCTGCCTCCAGAGCGTATGCCTTACCCTCACTAAATGTCTTCAGGCTCAGGCTGGATGGCTGCTTCTCACATCTTAGAGGGAGGTTCTGTTCTGGTGTATGCTAGATTTACATGCACCATAGTGCACAGGGCTTGGACTTGGACTTGGAGCCAAGAACACTCATCCTCCTGAGTTCAAATCTGGTCTCAGACACTTACTAGCTCTGTGACTCTGGGCAAGTCACTTAATTCTATTTGCCTCAGTTTCCTCATCTGTAAAATGAGCTGGAGAAGAAACAGCAAACCACTACAGCATCTTTGCCATGAAAATGCCAAATGGGATCATGAAGAGTTAGACATGACTGAAATGACTCAACAAGAAAAAGTTATGTTTGACCAGAATTCTAAATTAAAACATCTTAGTGTTATTATGAAAATAGTTTTTACCCTGCAAACCCCTGGGTCTTTGAAAACCATTAGTTTATTGTAGAGGAAATAGCATAGAAGTCAGAAGAAACGGGTTAGAGTCCTGACACTACCACATTCTAGTTACTGACTTTGCTTCTCTGAGCCTAAGTTTCTTCACTTGTAAAGTAGAGACAATAATATCTGTGCTATCTACTTAATAGATTTTTTGTGATAAATAAAATTATACTAATAAAGGTTTTGCAAACCTCAATGCAGAAGGCTGATGATGAACGTAAAAATATTTTTAGCTGAAACAATTCATCTACCAAGCCATGTAAGGGTTGCTGACTGTATGACTGGAAGGAATATCTGTTCAGATGAAATCACAAATCTTTGTGTTTCTCTCCCCTGTCCTTAGAAGAATGTAAGCTCACTGGGATCAAGGACTGTTTTGTTTTTGTCTTTGTACCCCACTGGATGCCTGACACATAGTAGGTTCTTAATAAATGCTAGTCATATAACTATAAGCTATTATATCAACATTGCATTGCCTGCCATTATTATTAGTCTTTATGTTCCCTAAAAATGACAAAAAGCAAATATTCATCTATGTCCCAAGGGCTGCTGGCAACCTCATGAACCTGGAGTACATTGGCATGGAAATGTAGGTCACTTAAGAGTCTTTCTTTGGAAATTGGAATAGGAAGTAGTTTTTAAGGGCTTGAGGGCAAAGCCGGAGTAAGAAAAACCATTAGAGAAAAATTCTTTTTCTTGAGCTATCAGAGTGACTGGTAATTCCAGGGAGGGAAAGAAAGCAATGCCCCTATACGTTAAGTTGAACCGACTAGGGAAATGGTCTCAATCTGATTTGTTGCCATCTACAAGTACTGAAGCCACAAGAATGTGGGCTACACAACTGGGAAGATATGGCACTGATTGAATGACTAGACCCGAAAGGTAATCATGAGAGGTTTGAGAGGGAACTCTTTAATGGAATGTCCCAGGGATTTATCTTTGGCCCTATGGTGTTCAACATTTTGGGATTGACATGGATGGGATATTTATTAGAACTACAGAGGACCTGAAGCTGGAAGGAGTAGCTAATATATCAAATGATAGAATCGGGATATCAGCAGGCTATAACAGTTGACTGAACAGTGAAATGAAAATTTTTGCATGCACTGATGGACCTTGTCAATGTAGCCTTTCCTGACCTTGATGTCCATCTCAACCCATCTCTCCCTACTCATCCTGCCCAACTCTTATTCATGTCCACCCATAAATCGATGATAGAGAGTCTACCCAGGACATTGAGTGCCTTCCTTTCATTGTCTTGGTTTTGCATGGACGCTAATGGAGCACATGGGCTGTCCATCAGGCTTCTGTCCTTCTTGCCATGGTAACAATCCATCTTTGTTTTCACTCATTCATCTTTCAGATGACTTCTTTTATGGGCTTTCTCTCATGCCATTCTTTCCAGCCTGCTCACACTGACCATATACCTCTCCAGTGTTCTTTGGGGGACCCTCGTGTACTTTTTTGGAGACTGTGTTTTTTGGAGACCTGTTTCCATACAACGTCAATGAAAGGACGATCTTGATGAAAGGAGGGCTTTTGCTCCAGGAATAAACTTGGGGTCATTAAAAGGACAGTGTGATTTTCCCAAAGTAATTTAGCCTGCTCCCCTCCTTCTGTTTCACTCTGGGCCCAGCTCGTTGTCCGTTTTCAGCATCTGTCCAAGATATATAGACTGATGAGCCACCTTTATGGGCTGCTTGTTCTCTTCTCAAACCTTCATCACGAATGCCCTTGATGTGTACATAGATTATCCTCATAAAAATTTCATTATACAGATGATTTTTAATGTACATGCCTATTACAGTCTCGATAATAGACATTCTTCATCCACTCTCTCTTTTTTCTGTATGGATCCTAAAACCAAACTCTTGTAAGTGATTGTGGAGAGGAAATCTGCATATAGCCAGAATGTCCTAGGGCGTGATGCTATGAACACAATGTCATCTTTAAAAAAAAGCACATTTATTAAGTACTTATTGGGTGTCAGGCACTGTACTAGATTATGGTTTACAAATACAAGCGAAAATAATGCCCTTGAGCACCTTACATTCTAACACGGGGAAAGAACACACAAAAGGGAGGTTAAAAGCAGAGAAAGATGGAAGGTGCAGTTGTGAAGTCTGGAATTACAGAGCAGAAGCAGAAATGGAAGAAAGGATGTCCAGTTTGGTCCCCTGCACAAAAGGAAGCCCCAGAGGGAACTCACCAAAGGGAAAAGGGGGCCTAATGCAGTAAGATTCCACGGCAAGAAGGCCACATACACATGATTCAATGCTCCAAGATGAGGAAGCCCCAAAAGCTGAGGAAAGTTTCAAGATGAAATGGCAGCTGTGGTATTGTTTTGAAGCACAAAAGCCAAGAGTAAGACAGTGGAACATCATGGAGAATCTTAGTACCCATAGACGAAACCTCTTCTATTTGATCTCTGCTCTGGACATCCTCTGTGACAGAGGCGAGCTCCTTTGGCAAGCCCAGATCTCCCTAGTCTGGTCTTGGTGATGTTAGCAATTAGAGGATTGTCAAAGGTATCCGTGTTGTTACATCCTTTAAGGAATCTTTTGTAATGTTAACAAATGCACGGAAGGCATCTCCTTGGAGCAGAGACCTTAGACAGAGCCTTTTGCTCTAATCAATAAAAATAAATCCACTGAGATATATACCATATGTATGTGTACATATGCCTAGAGTTTATGTGAATAACAATATGGAATCATATATTCTCAACACCATTGAATACCATGCGGAAGTATGCCTATTCTCAAGGATGCCCTCAACACGCATGTAGATTATTCTCATGAAAATGTTCTCCTAGAAAAGAAAGGGGGTGGGGATAAAGGTAAAGTTTTATACTTTATATGATTTCATGAATAAATTACAAAGCATCTATTAAGCACTTAGTATATGTAAAGCACTCTGCTAAGAGCTGGAGATAGGAATAGAAAAGCAGAGATAGCCCCAGTTCTTGAGGAGATCATATTCCAATGGGGGAGACAAACCAGAGAGTTCCAGTCAAAAGTCAGATGCAAAGGTTCTTAGAATGCAGTGGCAAGTGGGAATGCATCTTCTTTAATGTCATTTCTACCAATAAATCCATATCTGTTTCTGAGCTGAATCATTTGACAATGCCAAGGACTTCAATGTTGAGGGTTTTCTTTTGGAGGTCTTCGGTAACTGTGGCTGTTGAGGAGGCACGAGTATTAGCACCTGTAGAGGACTGCAGGTTTCCATGTTGTATCTCCACAAGGGTGACTTCCTGGGTTATAGTTGGAAAGCTGAACTAGAAGTAAGACTGACTGTCTGGGGGCATCACCATTGTAGGGACTCTTTAACTTATCTACTCATTAGTGGGCATTGGTCAGTGGTTGATGTTGATGCTGGGACTAGTGAGGAAAGTGGACCCTTTCTCCATTGCTGCCCTCAGTGATGGTATCAGGGGCTAGGCTGCAAGCAGGGCTGGTACTTTAGAGGACATTTTCATTTTGTTTTGTTTCCAGAGCTCTTGGATTTAGGATGATGGACTGTGTCCATTAGCTTCTGAAAGGAGGTGATGGTTGACTTGTGGTAGAGGTTTAATTTGCCCCAGCCCATTCTACCTCCCGTCTCTCCCTCAGAATCCTTTCATCCTTTAGTAGAAGATAGTGGAGGTCTATCTAGACAACATTTGATCTGTGAAAGATCTGCTTGCTTGAATGGAATTCAAGTTCAATATGACAGCAGTTCAACATGGCAGTCCAAGGAAACCAATGCAACCTTAAGCTATGTTGAGAGAGGCCTCATGCCTAGGATTTGGCAAGCACTGCTGTATTCTACTCTGATCTGATCACATCTGAAGTATCGTAGTTGGCTCTGAATGCCACATTTTAGAAAAGTACATTGACAGTATGGAGTGGGTCTAAAGAAGGATGGCAAGGACCATAAAGGAACAAAGACTGTGTGATCTAAAGACCAGGAGGGAGGGGAGGAAATGAGCATTTATGAATCACCTCCTATACGTCAGGAACTATAAGGAGCACCTCTTAAAAATATTGTCTCATTTGATCCTCACAACACCCTGGAGAGTAATGCTATTTATAACCCTCATTTTACAGATGAGGATACTGAGGCAGACAGAGAGATAAGTGAGTTGCTCAGGGTCACACAGCTATTAATGTTTAAGGCCAGATTTGAACTCAGGTCTTCCTGACACCAGATATAGCTCTCCCCATCCACTGAGCTTTCTCAAAAAGACGGGGATGTGCAATCCGGGGACCTCTGAGTGTCCTGAGACCCCTTCAGGAGGTTCACAAGGTCAAAACTTTTTATTACAATACTAAGATGTTTTAATTTTTAATATGGTAAATTAAGATAGATATAACCCACACAAGTAAAAGCATATGGGGGAGGGAGAAGGTCCTCAATGATTTTAAGAGTTTAAAGTGATCCTGAGACCAGAATTTGGAAAACACTGACCTGGGAAAAAAATGGCCACTTGATATTTAAAGAGCTATCATGCATGTAGTGGCAACCACACTGGCATCCCCAGGATGGCTGCTAGCACGGGTTCTTAGATCTGCTTTACTAGGAAAGAGAGCTGTTTAAGGGGTCAACAATCTTTTTTAATTACATTCATTATCTCAAGGGAACTTTAGAGAAAATACAAGCAGAGAAATAAAGACCAGTAGTCAGGGCTTCTATCTGAGAAATTAGCACAGACCAACAGACAGTTGGCTAACTATCTGACCAAGGCAATACATACATAGTTACCAGAGAGAGAAGCACCAACATCAGGGTTTTTCAAAGTCAGGGGGCTCCTTAATGGCTACCCAGTCTCATCTGGTCAAATCACAAGAACACTCTTCCAATGAGTGAACCCCAAAGTAAAATGCTAGCCTCAGAGTATATATAACTTTTAGAGCCAGAGGGCATCAACGACCCTCCTGACTCAGTGCCTAATTAGAAATTAGCAAAAAGTGTGAAAACCTTCTTACAAGCAAACCTCTCCTAAGCAAGCTTCCCTTAATGGGCTCCATGTGAGACCTATTAATGGATGGGGAAGATCTTATACCCCATTAACATTACAACACAGAAAGAGGGTTCTTTTTTATCTTAACACCTAAGGAAGCTGAATCTCACAGAGGTGCCTCAACTCCTCTCGG
This sequence comes from Petaurus breviceps papuanus, assembly GCF_028583685.1. Lineage (NCBI taxonomy): Eukaryota > Metazoa > Chordata > Mammalia > Diprotodontia > Petauridae > Petaurus > Petaurus breviceps. The sequence continues at coordinate 6,585,120 of NW_027187339.1, forward strand.
ATCATGCAGCTAGTAAATGACTGAGGTGAGATCTGAAGTCAGGCTTTCTTGTCTCTAAGGCCCTCTATCTACTTACCGTTCTACATCTTCATATGGAGGCTGAATGAGTATATTTGTTGGGATATCTTAGAGAAGATTCTTATTCAGATATGGTTTGGACCGGGTCCCAAATACCTCTGAGGGCCCTTTCTACTTAGATTTTGATTCTATGATAGTGTAGTATCCCCTCCAGCGGACCTCCCCCAACTTACTCTCCAAAGCTTGATCTCAATATTCCTAAAACTCTTAAAAATAGAGTTCTTGAGCCTCTGCCAGTCCCTTTACTTTTAATAGACAGTCCAAGGACAAAATTCGCTTAAAGCAAATCATTCAGTCAAACAGCATTTCACAAATAACATTCCCTCCATCATTCTGACTACCTCCACATAACTACATAGGATGTCAGCAGAAAGAGGGGGGGCCATAGAGATCATCAGTAGGAAGGTGCCCATGTAGGGAACATAAATGGCCAAGGCAGCACCCCAATACCCTTTCTATTTTTTATGGGATCCCCATTCCATTCTCCCTAAGTGCAGCATCTCTGCTGTGATGCCTGGTCTTGGTCCTCTCCGTGACTCAGCTCTCAGTGCCCAAGGGCTAACTCTTGATTCACAAAACCTCACACCTTGACTTATGCAGGGTTTTCTCTGCTGCACATACCATGTTTCCCTGATAATAAGACCTATCCCGAAAATAAGCCCTCCCCTTACTGTGTAAGATTCCTCTAAAATAAGCCCTCCCCCGAAAATAAGCCCTATTGAGATTGCTACTGTAGTGAAGGTGATCCCCTGAGCTACATGCTACATTACGGTACCTTCTGTATGCACCATTCCCCCCCCCCCCGGGTGAAATGCACGCCCGAGCTGCATCCAATCAGAGCTGCAGCAGTGAGCGCATCATCCTGTTCTTTATTGAATTCATTATTGAGTAAAGGTACATTTTTTTGTTCACATTTACATCTGTTTATTAAAATTGCTGTCAATATTCATTAAAATAAGCCCTCCCCTGAAAATAAGCCCTCTGGTGTTTTTCTGTCCAAAAAATTTAATAAGACAGTGTCTTATTATCGGGGAAACATGGTAGTATCTCCTCCTGGGTAAGTAGCCCCACTGACAGATATCATGGCTGATGAGCAGGAGAAGAGGAGGGAGAATTCCCCTGGAAAGATCAAAGATGATTCCCTCTCTAGAGCTTTGTTCTTCTCTCATGACTAGACCAAAGGTCACACTCTTCAGAGATGTGTCCTGCCTCAAATTATACCCTAGAGAAGGTGTGCAGATTTTGAAAGAGTCACCAAGGATGTTGCCAATCTCTTGCCAACACTTTTAAGATTTGCAGAACGCTGCCAATATTATCTCATTTTTAACCTCATCTCCAACCCTTGAAGATAGGTGCTATTATTTTCCCCTTTTTACAGAAGAAGAAACTAAGGTAGATAGAGATTAAGTGACTTGCCCAGGGTCATACAATTACTAACATCAAAGGCCACATTTGAACTCAGGGCTTCCTGATTCTGGGTCCAACACTCTATCCACTGCATCACTTACCTTTTAGCTTGGGGCTGTTTCTGATTTATACTCAGTTATTAGTGTTCCCTTCCCCCACCCTTACCTAAGAAATGACTTCATATTTATCTTTTATAAATTTTGCATTTATTTTTTTGTGCATAAACTGTTTGAGCTCAGTAAAATGTAAGTACCTTGAGGACAGGCCTTGTTTCATTTTTTTATTTGCATCTTCATTGTCCATGGGCTGAAGTAGGTACTTAATAAGAGCTTGCTGATTTGAACTAAATCCTTAATTGAATGATAGATTCATTGGAACAAATCTTTGTAATTTTAAAGAACAATAAAAAAGTCAGAATAAACAAAGTTTGCCCAAAGACCAAATCACAGTACAGGACATAGATCTATGCCAAGGATAGGAGATAAATATGCAGCCTAGGGCTCCATCAGGAGTACACATGGCCTCCAGACACTGAGTCTCAGGCAAGTGCCATTTTTAGCAGCCCCAGAAAACATCAAATGGGCACAAGGTCATATGCCAGGCTATGTGGTTCTTCCTGGCCCAACCCAACCCTTGAGAACAAACATTTGCTAAAGGTACTCTAAAATCAAAGGCAGTCATTCTCCTGACTCTTGGCTTCATTGTGGCCTGAGAGCCCAGGCAAAGGAGAGGAATGTCAAGTTAACCACCACGTTCAAATGTACACCTCTCCAGACACAGAGTCCACTATCTCAGTATTCCCATTTTCCTTTTATAAATAGTGCTTTAGCTTTCAACTCTGAGACCTGATACATTATTGAACATCAGGATCACAAAGTGAAGAGTAAAGCCCAATCCATAACCTGAACATCACTTTGAAGTCAGGGAAGACAGCATCCCCTTTGTAGTCTACATTCCGACAAAAAGCTCTGGTCTTCTTTAGCATCTGGCCATCAAAAGTGGCAACAAGACCTCAGTGTAGACCAAGATGTCCCCACAGGTTTCTCCCTAGGTCTGTTGGCAAAGAGGATGGAGGAAGACAGGATGGAGAGCCATATGTAATGATGGGCAAGAGACAAGGGACCTCTAAAACAATCCAAGAGGGGGACTGAACAAACACCAGAATGATAGATCATCACACTGACCCTTGGTCTATGTTGCTTTCTCTCCAGTCTCAGCATGTAGCAAAAAGAGCCCTAGTCTAGGAGTTAGAAAACTTGTGTTCTACTCCCAGCTCTCTCATTAATTAGCTGAGTGAATTTGGATGAAGATAATAATAGGTAGTATTTATGTAGCCCATTAAAGTTTGCAAAGCACTTTACATATTTGTCTCGTTTGGTTCACTTAGCAACCATGTGCTAGAAGCAAGTTAAGTATGATCATTTATTTCTTAGTAGTGAGAAAACAGAGTCAAGAAGTTATAGTAATGAAATAGCTCTTTAAGAATAGGGAATTTTAAAAGTAGCAAAACTAGATACGTATAAGAAATTGTTAGGATGAGGTCAATGGTGATGGTGATAAGGATGATGGCAGTGGGGATTAGCTATATCTAGGAAATAGTATGGTACAGTGGAAAGAATGCTGAACTGGGAGTCAAAGGACTTGGGCTGGCATCCCAACTCTGCTGCTTATTACTAGTGTGAACTTGGACAAGTCACTTAACTTTGCTAGGACTCAGGTGCCTCATCCATAAAAAGGATGAGGTTAAACTAGATGCCCTCCGAGGTGCAGTGATCCTTTGTATCTACAGCTTACTTCTGTTGAGGGCATGGAAAAGCTAAATGACTGGCTCAAGGTTACCTCCCTTTCCCACCTCTGCCTGCCTCACCTGAGCTGAAGAAGAAAAGAACCTTCCCTTCCCACCCAGCAGGGGTAGAATTCCTTATTCCACCTCCCTGGGGAGTAGCCATACAAAGCAAAGGATCAGACTTATAGAATCACAGATTTTAATTACTTGCTGGAGTGCCTTGGGAGGCCATCTGGTCAAACCCATAACTGAAAGAATTCCCCACTCAAACACAGCCAACAAGTGGTAGCCCAATCTTTATGTGGAATCTTCTATTAAGGACAAATCCACTGCATCCCAAAGCAGACTCTTCCAGTTTGGGACAGCTCTAATTCTTAGAAAATCTAAATTTGCATCTTTGTCACTTCCACCCATTTCTCTTTTAGGTCTGTGCTCTAGAGCCAAACTATACAAATCTGATCCCTCTTACTCCTGACAGCCTTTGGCATGCTTAAAGCTACCTAACATGTCTCCACTGAAATTCCTCTTCTAGAGTCTGAATGTCTTCAATTCCCTTAGCCGATTCTCTTATGGTACAAACTCAAGGACCTTCATCATCATCATCATCCTGGCCATCCTTCTCTGGGCAACACACAGAGCTTCTTAAACTGTGGGTCATGACCTCATGTGGGATCACAAAAATTTTGGCAGTCAAATAAATGCAAGGAGATTTGAGGACAGTGAGCCCACTGTTAGCTGAGAAGGTCAGGGAAGGCTTCACTGAGAGGGTAATGAATAAACAGAGTCTTGAAGAAAAATAAGGAGGCTGGAAGGTGGAGATGAGGAAGGGTATATATCATGCACGGATTGGACTTGGACCAATCTGGTCAATTGGAGTGAACTGGGCTTGGACTCAACCTCCTTCCTTGGATGATGAACATACAATCTATCACCAAGAGCACCACACTCAAAGCCTTTCCAACTTGGTAGGACCCAACAAAGCTTGCATTCTGCTTCCGATTCCTTCTAAAACTGAGGATCATGTCTGTGTCATGAGGAGGCATCAAAGGAGAGCCTTCGTGGAGGTCCTGCACATAGTAGGTGCTTAATTTAAAAGTCCACTTTAAAAAGAGACTCCTTGAAGATAGACATGGTCTGGTACATGAGAGAAGACCAAAATGCAGATAAATGTGCATCTAGCACATCCTCATTTGTCTGATAAGAGCATGACACACTTGTACGCTGACCCACAATTGGTGATAGACATAAAAAGCCTTCCTGCCTTCCCTTTCCCCAATATGTTGCCAATGCCCTTAGAGCTCTGTGGGATGCATGGGAACTTTAGAGACTAAAAGATCCTACACTGAAATCTGGGTGCTTGAGAAAACTAATGACTGGCTCCATTTCTGATCTCATTGGAAGCAAAACTTAGAACGAAAGGAAATCTAGGGCCGTAAGAGACCATAAAGGATACCTGTTTGGGTGATGGGCTACATGGTGATCTGGGAGTATAATTACCTGGGCTGTCATCCTGGCCTTGGCCCTTACCAGCCCTGCAGTAGTGGGAAAGTGATGTAGTTAGTGAATTAGTCATTTAACATCAAATCAACATTCTTAAAACACAGGTTCTGCCCCATCACCTTCAAGACAAAATATAATATCCAAGGTCTGCTACTTCATGCCCTCCACAACTGGCTCCCACCCACCTTTATAATCTTATTTCCCATCATCCCTTTCATGTACTCTCAGTTCCCCTCAAACTGGTTTGCTGGTTATTCCTCAAACGTAACATTACTCCTCCTACCTCGAATTCTTTGCATAGACTGCCCTGGAAATCACTTCATGTCATTTTGCATGTGCTTTTTACTTGTGATTTTTGTCTATGTGGTTTCTCTTACATAGAAACTTGACAAAGATACTAGAGTGGTTTGCCATTTCCTTCTCCAGATCATTTTTCAGATGAGAAAACTGAGGCAAACAGGCTGAAGTGACTTGCCCAGGGTCACATAGCTAATAAGTGTCTGAGGCTGGATTTGAACTCAAAAAGATGAGTCCTCCTGGCTCCAGGTCTGGCACTTTATCCACTGCACACCTAGTTACCCTCCTTGAGAGTAGAGATTTTTAATTTTTGTCTTTTTATCTCTAGCACCTATGTGACTGGCACATGATCGGGCTTAAATAAATATTTATTGTACTGAATTGAATTCTTCGAGCTTCAATTTCCTCCTTCGCAAAATGTGCATAAAAGAACCACAGATTCATAAGCATTATTTATTGATTGTTATAATGTTCTTTTAAGATTGGCAGGAAATCATTATCATTTCACAGAAGAAGCAAAGAGCTGAAATGATTTGCCCAAAGTGTTGCAGCAAGTCAGTAGCAGAACCAGGACTAGAACTCAGGTCTCTAGACTCCCATTCCTGCCTTCTTCCCAATCCACCCTGCTTCCTCAATCTGCCATTCCAGATTTTCATTGCCTTCAGGCACAGGGCTCCAAGGCCAGAGCCAGCTTGTGGTCACAGGGGTGGAACTGGATGGCACACAGGGCAGCCATGCCAAGGTGTTGAATTGAAGAAGCTCGTGCCAACAGCAAGGACCAGATGCTAGATGGCGGGAGCTATTCCACCAGCAATGGCGTCTGGTTGTCCTCTCCCGCTCATTCTGCTCCTGCTTACTCAGGCAGCTCATCTCAGAGCCCACATCCATCCCCAAGGGAGCCATCTTGGGTCAGGAATTTTACCTCTTTCCTCTTGTCCTTTTGCCCCCTTGGCACCAATGCCTACTTTCTGCCAGCAGTGTTCAGGCTTGCAGTGCCTAACTATGCATTTAAGCAGGAGCTGCTAAAACCCTGATTGTTTGTTAATTATAAGGCAGAGAAATTGCCAGGGCATCGAATGCTACTCCCAATTGCCATATTAATTGTCCTTCGTTATCTCTCCACATAAAAGACCACTTGATAGAGACAAAAGCTAGTTAGCTATTCATTCTGCCATAGCCTGGCTGTGGAGATGAGCAGGGCTCCGGCTGGCTTCCATCCACTTCCTTCCAGACACAAACCCTCTCTCATCCCTGCAATCCTAGGCCTGGAAACCAGCCCTGGACCTCCATGACACAGGTGCAGCACAATGGGGACAGACATTCCAAACTTTCAAACAAACAAGGCCACTCATTCTGTCTTGAAAAAAAAAAAACCTATTGGGAGGGGGGAGCTAGGGGAAAAAAGACCACTTTTTTTTGGGGGGGAGGGAGGAAGGGAAGGGAGAGAGGAAGAAAGAGAGACAAAGAAACTAAGAGAAACTGAGACTGATGGAGACAGAGATACATGCAGAGACAGAAAGACAGAGACAGAAACAACTTTCAAACAATAAAAAAAAACTAGGATAACTATCAAGAAAGAACAGCGAACAAATCAGAAATTAGAATCCTATAAACACAATTTGCTTCAAATAGGAAAGGGTTGAAAAAAGCAATTGACAGAGGCACAACATCTATTGTTGAGACTGAAGTCATCAGTGCCTGTGAACACATCAATCTGTGTTTGGATTCTTCACCAGTATGTTTGAACTTTACACATCTAATTTTGCAGTGGGGCTAGCAGGGATCTAGGCATAGCCAACAGATGGTTTCATGTTCTGTTGATCTCTTTCGAAGGATATTCTTTAATTTATTGCACCCATCCTTGCTATAAGTATTAACATGTATTCATCATTGACTATAACAGAAATTTTCCCATTAGAAATCACAGAAACATAAAATTTTGAGGGTTGAAAGGACCCTCAACAGCCTAACTCATATTTTGAAAAGAACTCCCCTTTTAATATGCCCAATAAGTGCTTTTGTTTGGTTGTTTCCCGGCTTTTAGCTGAAGACCTCCAAGAAGAAGTTACCCAACTAGCTCTTGGAGAAGAAAGTGGCAAACCACTCCAGTATCTTTGCCAAGAAAACTCCAAATGGGGTCACCAAGAGTTGGACACGACTGAAATGAAAAGCTTACTCTGGAAACAGCTTGTTCCACTCTAGGACAGCTCTAATTGTTAGAAAGTTGTTTTTTTTTTCTGACATCAAGTCCAAATGACTGTCATCCAACTTCTACCCATCTCTTCTAGCTTCTGCCTTCTGGGGTCAAGTGGAATGATTCTTCTTCCTCCTAATCCTGCCTCCAAATGACAACCCTTCAAATACTTAAACACACTTTCATACCCCAACTCCCTCCTTCCCAGTCTTTGTTTCTCCGGGCTAAAAATGCCCTGATCTTTCTACTGATGTTCATATGGCATGGACCCCAAAATCTTCATTCATTCTGACTGCCACCTTTGCACCCTCTTCATCATATCAGTCAGTAGTCTTCTTCAACTCTGAGTCCTAGAGCTAAGCACAATTGCCCAGATCATGTCTGAGAATGACAGAGTATGATGAGGCCTTCCTCTTCCTGGAAGCCATGCCTCTCTTAAGGTATCCTATGATTACTTTGCCTATTTTTTTTTGGCAGGGGGAAGGAAAGCTGCCTAGCTCTCAACTCATATTGAATTTGTAGTTCATTAAAACCTTCAGATCCTTCTCAGAAAGACTGCTATATCTATCCATACTTCTTCCATCTTATGTTTTTGTAAAATTGATCATGTTTGAGGCAAATGATTTCCAATTGTCACTGCACTGTATAAAATGAGTATCTGCCTAAATCATTAAGATTGTGTGCATATTCCCTATTTCTATTTGTACAAATCAACTCACAGGAAGAGTGATTTGGGATACGGGCTGACTAATATATTCCTCTAACTTCATTAATGATGTTAACTTACAAAGAATTGGAAACAGAGTAGATGTCCATTAAATGGAATACGTGGATATACTGTGTAGGAAGAAATAAGAAATGTGATGGAAATAAAGAAGTATGGTAAGATATGAATTGATGCAAAGTGAAATAAGCAGAACCAAGTACACAATAGATACAATGACTACAGGATTGGAAATGGAAAGAACAACCAGAAAACAATGGAAAGCAAATGTTACAAGATTCCATAGAATAAGCTGGCTCCAAAGAAAAGAAAGAACATACCTCCTCCCATCCTTTGCAGAGGTGGGAGGTTCCACACTTTTGTAGGTGTGCATATATTTGCACCACATGTGTGTGTGCATGCACGTATGTGTATATATGTACATGTATGTATGTATGTATACATGTAGCATCTATATTTCATCTATTTAATGTATTGGCTTGTTCTGCTACTCTTTTGTTTTCTCCTCTTACTTTCTTTCCATTTTTCTTTAAAACACTCTTTATTATATGAAATGTCTCTCTGGGAAGCACAATAGAAGGGCTTTGGGGGGAAAGGAATTTAGGTGATAATAAAACAAATAATATCAATAACCTTTTATTTTAAAAAGTGAATTTTGCAAAATCACCAAGGACAAGCATGGCTTCAAAAGAAAAGATATAAGGAAAATCACAGAATCCTAGATTCTGAGAGCTGAAAGCCATCTAGTCCAATCCATACATGAAAAAAATTCCCACTATAATGCACCCAATAAGGCCCTTCACTCCTTTGCAAAGGGGGAAGGGGCTGGGTATGTGGGTGTGGATGGCTGCACATATTAGCAGGTGGGTTTGGTTTTTGCTTCTTTTATTTTTATTTTTTGGTGTATAGATCAGTTTTGCTCATTTTTTTCTTCTTCCTCTGTTTTTCTCTAAAAAAATCATTTGTTATATGAGATGGTTCTTTGTGGGGAGGAGTGATATGAAAGGAAATTTTAGTAATGTGAAACCAAAAGATACAAATTTATTTAAACAAAAAAATGAGGCTACCTTAGTGTTATACCAAAAAAGAACCTATGGGAGTATTGACAATGACAAAAGACCATTGCTCAGACTCTGTTTACCCCTGATTCTTAGGTCCAGTCATGGAAAGATGGTTTAGGGCTAAAATCTGGGATACCTATGAGACCCATGGGGCAGAAGCTCTGAAATGGATCCAGTTCTGCTCATAGGTATTCCTGATGAAGACTTTCCAGTAGCTCCCCATTTTCACCAAAATAAAGTCCATACTCATTAGCCTGGCAATCAAAGCCCTCTGCCATCTGGCCCAAACAGCCTTGGATACCTTCCTAGCCTTGGTTTTCATAATTCCTCAATTCTAGCCAAGCTAGAATAGTTGCTCTGATGCCATTTTCCCTGGAGCCTTCATTAAGTTGTCCCTTGTCCCTTCCTGCTTGGCCTGCCTTCTACGTCCTACTTAACTCCTTGAGCAGAGGGGTTTCATCTTCCTGACTGAACACCTATCACATGCCCAGGCCTGTGTTGGGCACTTAGGGAAATATAAAATCAGGCTGTTGTTGCTGCTGCTACTGTTTCTGCCACAGAATGAGACAGTAATAGTATCCTAAAGATGGGGAATAGGAGGCATAAAGAGGAAACTTGGGATAATGCTGCTTTCAGTGATTATATTTGTGAGGGGGAACAAGTTGGGAGGGACCAAGACAAGTACTGGACTTGGGAGTCACACAGATGCCTTGAGAATTGGTGCAAGAAAGGCTACATAGGGGCGGCCAGGTAGCACAGCGAGTAAGAGCACCGGCTCCAGTGTCGGGATGACCTGGAGATCGAATCCCGGGGCTCAAACCCCAATTGCTTAGGGGCGGCCAGGTGGCTCAGCGAGTAAGAGCACCGGCTCCAGTGTCGGGATGACCCGGATCAAGTCTGGGCTCGGATACTCAGCACCACACCCAGAAATAACTGGCCGTGTAACCTTGAGCAAGTTACTTAACCCCAATTGCTTTAAAAAAAAAAAAGGCTACATAAAGATATAGGGCCTACTTGGTAGTGCCCTTAAATGAGATAATATTTATAAATTCCATCCATCCTTTCCCTTTGCCCTTTCTCCATTAAATGTAAATGAATACATTGCATTAATGAATGGACTTCCTTCTCCAGCCATATCCCCATCTGTGGAGCCTTGGGAATGTCTCTAAGTACTCTCATTCTTGTTTTCAAAGCCAATGGTTATCCATAACCCTTTATTCCCCTCTCCTCACCACAATATCATTTTGCTGATAGCACTGGTGTCCTCCCTACAGCAGGTATGTAAGCATGGAGGGCCATGTTGTACCTAGCCCTGTGCTAAGTGCTGTGAGGGATAGAGGAATACAAGACATGTCCCCTCCTTTCAAGGAATACATAGTCTGGCAGTGGAGACATAACTAAGCAATTAATACCACCATTAACTTCTGAATTATGGGGCAAATCAGTGAAGTAGTTCAGAAAACAGAGAGGACAATGTGATCTATAGTCATTATAAAGGTTTTATTAGGTAGGACTTCAGTGGGACCTTGGAGGATGGTATCCTTGGCCAGACTTGGGGTTCAGGCTCAGACTTAAAACAAAATGACCTACTTGTACACCATATAACAGACAACAACAGCATGGAAAGGATAGTCAGAGAAGGTACCAGCTTTGATTCAGCTGGACACAACTCTCCTTGCTTTTGCATTTGCTGTGGTCAAACATCTGGTCAGAAGGATATGGTGACTGAAATGATATCAGTGAATCCATCAACCTGAGGGAGCATTGACTTCTCAACTGGTTTCTTTTTTTGTACCTTAGGTGATCAGAAAATGATTGCATATCAATAGCCTCAGACCCCTAGACCAGTTACAGCTCAAGAATGATGCCATTTGTCTTTTTAGGAAAAAGTGATCTAGTCTTTGTAGTATAAACTTTATTAGATGTTGAATAATTAACTTGGCCTCCATGACTGGGAGCTCCCAGCCCCTGTATTTGTTGTTCCTAGCATAGACAGATAGGATTTGGATAGGCAAAAGGTAAAGTGAAGGTGTTTCAGGTAAGAGAAGCAACATGAACAGAGGCATAAGTATAGGAAAGAGTATGTATGAGCACGTGAGAGAGACAGTAAGGAGACTGGCCTGGCAAACGTGGAGTGTACCAAGTGAATAATGATGAGTGACATAGCACTTTAGAATTGGCAAAGCACTTTAATATGTTATCTCATTTTAATATCACTATAACCCTATGAGGTAGGTATTACTATTCTCATTTTACAGATGAGGAAACTGAGGTGCAGAAATGTTAAATGACTTATCCATAACACAGATAGATCCATCAGGGGTAGGATTAGAACTCAGGACTCTCTGACTCTAAATCAAGCACTGTTTCCTCTATGTCATCATAGAAAGTTGGTAAAATCAGCGGATTGGAGAGCATCCCCAAGAGCCAGACAAAGGAACTAAGATCTCTAGATTCTAGAAAGGACTGACATGATCCACGTGGTTCCATCTTTGTGGCAGAGGGAGCTGAAGAGGATGGCTCAGGAGGCTCTTCTCTGCACTACCAGTATCCACAGCAGTGACCCTGTCCCAGCCAGTCTGGCCCAGACTAAGTTCACCTTGTCTAGAAGAACACAATCCAGTTAAAATACCATTTGAACTGTCTCGGTCCTGGAGCAGAGAAGGGAATTAAACCATTCTGTTCTGCCTTCGAGTTTCATTGACTTCTGGCAAAACATGCTGTCCCAGTTCAAAGGGAGGAAAGCATAAGGGGCTTAGAAGGCTCATTGGACATCAAAAGGTTGTTACAAAACAGCATCTCGATGAGCTAATTGTAAACGGATCCCAGGCTTACGGATTACATTTCCCATGAAACATATGGGTTTACAAATTGAGGGAGAGAGTGCTGGGGACAAAATGTGTTCTGGGCTTCACTGAACCCCCAATATTTGGAAAATAACTCAAGACATTTGCCGATGATGCTGTCAGCTTTCCTTCCCTGCTTTTGTCCTGGGAGCTGATCATGAGGTCACAGGGTTCCCAGTGTCTCCAGGAGGAATCTACCCCAGAGTTGCTAGGAGTATAAGGCTGGAACCCAGCCCAGTCACTTCCCAACACTGCCTCAAGGAATCTAGTTAAGATCAGAACCTAAAAGCTTCTTCAGAACCATGTTGAAAGCATCTTTGCAAAAGTAACCCACTCTGTGACGTCTTTATCCCCAGACCCACTAAATAAATCATTTCAAGCGTCCTCCATTCTGCACACATGTTATCTGCCTAGAATAACCCAGACCCATTTCCGACTGTAGTTTCAATGCACACCACGTCCTTTACAAGGCAAAATCTATCCCAGCTGATTCGCTAAAGGGCAAATTTTCTTTCTTCCTTTCTTCCTTCCTTTCTTCCTTCCTTCCTTTCTTTTTTTAAAGTATGCATCAATCTGTATTCAGATACCATCACTTCTTTCTCTGGGAATAGATAGCATTTTTTATCATAAGTCCTTCAGAGTTGTCTTGAATCATTGTATTGCTGAGAATAGCTAAGTCATTCACAACTGATCATCTTACAATATTGCTGTTACTTTTTACACAGTACATGTCACTTTGCATCAGCTCATGTAAGTCTTTCTAGGTTTTTCTGAGAGCATCCTACCCATCACTTCTTATAGCACAATAGTATTCCATCACAATCACATACCACAATTTGTTCAGCCATTCCCTAATTAATGGGCATCCCTTCAATTTCCAATTCTTTGCCACCACCAAAAGAGCTGCTATAACTATTTTTGTACATATATGTCCCTCTCTTTTTTGCTTTTTATCTATTTGGGGATACAGACCTAGCAGTGGCATTGCTAAGTCAAAGGGTATGCATGGTTTTATAGCCCTTTGCTCATAGTTCCAAATTGCTGTCCAGAATGGTTGAATCAGGTCACAACTCCACCAACAGGATATTAATGTTTCGTTTTTCCCAAATCCCCTCCAACATTTGTCATTTTCCTTTTCTGTCCTATTAGCCAATCTAATAGGTATGAAGTAGTACCTCAGAATTGTTTTAATTTGCATTTCTTGGAGGTAATTTTCAGGATGGGCTCACTAGCTCATCAATTTCATTCAGTCTTATTTTCAAAAGCTTTAGAAAAATCAGGAATGACACCTCAATTACAACTCCTTCACAGGCTAGCCCATGCTCACGCGGTAGGCAGGAATGGGCAGAAAAAGGGAAGAATGACTATTTAGCAATACAGAAAATGGAGCATCCTTTTTAAAAGCCAACTGTCTTATGAGAAAGGGAAATGGCCATGGGTGTAGGTAGGAAGATTAAATTTTCTGACCTCAGATTCATCTGTAAAATGAGAGAATTGAATGAGATGACCCCAGAGTTACACCATTTTAAAGCTTGAAGTCACCTGCCCATAGTCAAGTCATGGGACAGTAGAAAGTACACTGGTTCTGGAGTCACAGGACCTCTATCCAAATGCTGCTTCTGGTGCTTTTGGACAAGTCCTTTAAATTCCCGGGACCTGTTTCCTCTTCTGTAAAATGAAAAGGTTGAACTTCAGCTCTGAACCTATGATCTTAGGATTCATAAAAAGACAAGAGAGGGGAGGGTTTGATCCTGACTCTGCCACTAAGTTCATAGCTCTTTCTATCATACCAAGGAAGAACACCCATCTCTTCTGCAGTGGATCTATCCTCCTGACCAGCTGTGGAGGGTATTATTAGGTCTATTAACAACTTTTGAAAAGATTGAGAGCTACTTCTGGGCTTGGGTACCTGTGGATCATTTTTTATCTCATCAAAGAAAGATGATTAAGGAGATTTGGGTGACTGGCTATATTGGATCAGAACTATCCCCCTTCGTAATAAGCCTAAACAGGAGAATTTTCTCTGGAATTAAGCCTCTAACATTATTTGCCCCTAACCCTACCTGCTGTATCTGAATAGAGTCTAGAGACTCTATTCTTGTCCTTTCTCAATGCCCATTCCACTTCCTTTTTCTCCCAAGGATACTCATCATAGAAGAGAACAATTGCACCCTCTGAATTCCAAAGAGCAGCTCAGAGCTCCAAAGTGCTGCCTTTTGACAACAGACAGTCCTTCAGATTTCACAAGGGCAAGGTTGCATGCTGACAGCAGACCATTTGTAGCCTTCCTAAGAAACCACTTCCTTTGTCTGTCCCTACTTTCCTTCTCTTCCTTCCCCATTCATCTGTTCTCCCAGTTCAACATAAGCTCCAATCATAGGTCAAGTGGACAGGTGTGTAATTGTCCTAATCCAAAGAACTGAAGAACCTGGTCATTGAGACCAGGGGACATAGCTGAAGGTATTCAGGAAAGAGCCTGGACCTTGCTAAAAAAAAAACCAGAGTCCTTGATTTTAAGACTTCCATAGAGTGGTTGATTTAAAAAAAAAATAGTCATCCTAATCTTCTTGGCTCTACTAAATGGAGAGATCTTTCAAAGATACATTTCAAACATTTTAATGATAATATTTTCTCTCCTTGTTAACAAGAAAAACACTGTCCTCACTTCACCTTGGCCTTACATTGAAGCAAGCAGAAGCATGATTTTTAATCTACAGGGTGATTTTTCCCCTCTAGTTATCCACAGACTTTTGTCTCTTCTTCAGAGCAGCTAAAGTAAGCAGAAGGGGAGCTTTTGTAATAATTCCTCAGTCTCTCATCACCCAGATAGAGGAGCATGGAGTAGCAGCCATCTCGCAGCCTCTGAGGCTTGCAAAGCCCAGGTTGGCATCTCTGCAGCAGTCACAGATGTCGGGCATCTTGTGAAGGGGACTGATATGCTGGAGCCTGATTTATTTGGCACCATCTCACAGGCAAAAGGAGAAACTGGTTGGCTCCAGGACAGATTGCTCCTCTGAATGTACACACTGGCAAAGAGGGGCTTGAAATCAGGAAAGAAAGCTCAATCTACTTTGGCAGAATGAAACCTGCATTTCTTCCCCTATCCTGGGACCCCAAACCCAATCTCATCCTCCTCCCTACCCTATCACCTTCCCACCACCACCACTACCGGTATCCAAAAGGAATTCTATTTCTCACTCTGGGTTACGAATCAGCATTGAAAAGCTTTCTTCCAGGTAACAAGGCACAAACGAAGGGCAGAGACTAAAATGGAAAATAAGTGAATGGCTTGAAATGGGGTCATTCTAGGAGCTGGAATCAATCTTCCAAAGCCACAGAGTATAGGATTTCAGTTGGAAGCCTAGCTTTGCTACTGATTACCTGTGTTACTTTGGTTATGATGCTTAACCTAGCCAGGTCTTAATTTCCTCATCTATGAAATGAGGATTTGGACTAAATTACCTCCAAGGTCCCTTCCAACTCAAAATCTCTGGCCCAAGGATTCAGTCTAATCCCAGGGTTCATGAGATCACAGATTTAGAAATGAACCTTAGAAGTCACATAACTCCCTCATTTTACAGATTAAGAAACTGGGGCCAAGAGGAGGAAATGGCCTTGGCCAGGATCACTCAGGTGGTATGTGATAGAACCAAGGTTGGAACCTGGTTCCTCTGACTCCATTTCTATCATTCTTTCCAATGACAATGAGGAAACTGAGACCCAAAGAAGGGCCATCACATGTCTCCTTGTTCCCACTTTGATGATCTTTCCTTTCCTTGTCAAAAAATAATTTCAAAATAAAAGTTCACAATCAAAAATCATTATAACCAGCTAACTTTGTTTAGTAACTATTTGCATTTAAATTAATTCAAAGCATAAAGTAGCATGTCAACACTTCTGTCTTTTTGAAGTCTCCATTCAGTGACTTTCATTTTCTTATACTTATCTAGTTGCAGTTAGTATATACTTCGTATTTATACTTCTTTGTTTTTCCTTTGTATTATTTCATAGAGATATTTCTGGGTTTCTTTGCGTCCTCATATTCATTAGACATTGTATTGCATTACATTGCATTAATGTATCCCATTTCATTTATCCCGTCTCATTGGACATTAGGTTAGCCCCACCCCACCTTTTTTCCCTGCAATTACAAATGATACTTCCACAAAAAATTTTGAACAGTTAGCCCTTTTTGTGGTTGTTACCCTTGATAAGATTTTCAAGGTCTATTCAGTCCAGAGTTCTTCCCACCACACCCTGATACAACAAACAAAGGCTCAAGTTTACACTTGTATATGTCCTCACCAAGAGGAAAAAACCAAAACCAAAACATGTTTTCGTCATCATTACCTCTAAAGGTGACCTTGAGAAGGATGACAGAATCCTTCTATGTGAAATCCATCTTTACCTCTTCATGTATACCCATGAGCACACACAATTTGTGGTCATATTGACATCCAATATCAGGGTACAGGATCATACCCCTAGCACAGCAAGGAGCCTCAAAGGCAGTCTAGTGCAAACTCCTCATTTTACAGAGGAAGAAAGGGAGGACATTTTCCCCAAATCACACAGGTACTAAGTGACAGAACCAATATTTGAGGTCAGTTCTTTCTGCATTCATTCCACTATACTGTGCTAATAATGTAGCTACTGGACCTTAGTGAAAGAGTTACATGCAATCTTTTTTATTATTATTATTATACTATGTTACGGAAATGCTTCTTTTATTACACAAATTAAAAATAAAATTTTAAAATAGAGAAGATTTTTAAAAAAAAAAAAGAGTTATGTGCTCTGGCATCAGTGGAGAGAGAATTGACTTGGGAATCAGAAGATCCAGGCTTCAATCCCACAGCTTACCAGTCATTGAATCTCTCTGGGTCTCAGTTTCCTCATGAGCAGTATGAGAGAACTGCATTGCAAGGGCTTTAGGACTCTTTCCAGTTCTAGTGGCATAAGCCTGAGATCTTATGAACAAGAATCAAGTGGTCTTTCATGTGGCCAATGCATATGAGTAGAGCTAAGGTAGTAAGGGAGAGCAGGTCCTCACCTCCCTGCTTTCCTGGTGGCTGCTTTAGAATAGTAGTGATTTCAAATTACTCCCAGGGCTTCCTGACTACTGCTCAGGTCCCGGTAAAAATGGAGCTTAGCAATTCATCAGAACAATTAGACCCAGAGGGCACTCGAGAGTGCTGGTTACCATTCAGCGCCCTTCCAGCTCCTCATCACACTCACAGGTGGCATTCAAAAGCTGTTCACCAAAAGTCCCAATTTGATGAGCCCTGGGAGCCTGGCACCAGCAGGCAGGAAGGCTCCTCTGATTCACATTTACAAAGTGCTTTGCTCCCCTGCAACAGCCCTGAGACGGGGGTTAGAGTGGAACTCAGGTGAGGCTGGACAAGGCAGGGATGTAATACAGCCTGGCCCAGTTCAGTCCACGGGGCGTTTACAAAGTGCCTTCAGCATGCCAGGAGCTGGAGATACAAAGACAAAACAGAAAATAACAATAATAACATTAGACACCACTTCTACACCTTCCAACTATAGAAGGAATTCTTTTTAATGCTACTTATTTAATAAGTCCTCAATGTATTTGCTCCCCATGGCATGTGTTTATTTTGTGAGAAGTCACATTCTGTGGATGGCAGTGAAGGGGCACCAAGCTGCCAGCGTATGGCAACAAGTAGGAGAAGAAATTTTCATCTTTACTTAGCACAGGCATGTGACTTACCTTGGCTCTGGGTCAGGGCAAATCGGATCATAGGGTGCAGAGATAGGAGGAACCATAGAGATCTTTCCAAGCCCCTCATTTAACAGATGATGAAACTGAATGCCTGCCTCACTCCACATTGCATAGTTAGGACACACAATAGAAGGAATGTGGGATTTGGAGTCAGAGGACCTAGGTTAGAATCCAAGCTTCCCTTACTAGCTCTGTGACTTTGGGCAAGTCACTTGCCATCTTTAGTCCCCAGTTTCCTCATCTATAAAATAAAGGTATTGGACAATGGCTTTGAGATCCCTCTCTCTCCAGACCTATGATTCTTTATCTTCAGAAGTCTCTTCTAACCCTAAATCTATGATCTGTTAATCCTGAGTGGTGGGGTCAGTCGGTCAACAAACATTTGTTAAGGACCTACTATGTACCAAACACTGGGAAGGCAAAGGAAAGCATGAGTATGGCCTTGCCCTCAAGGAACTCATATTGTATTGGGGAGATAATATGCAACAAATTATATACCTCAAAATATATGCAACATAAATGGAAAGTCACCTCAGAAGAACCAAGACTTGGTAGAGAGTTTTTGGGGTCCTGAACCCCTTTGGCAGTCTGGTGAAGCGTATACACCTCTTCTCGGCATCCTTTTTTATAACCCACATTCATAATCAGTGGAAATGCTAAATTTCAGTTGAAATGTAATAAAAATAAAAATGTAATTTTTTCCCCATCTAACTTAGCTGACTCCATGATCCAAGGAGCCCAAGTTAAGGACCCCTTTGAGCGCAGGTCTGTCCAACTCCATCAGCTCCTGGATATTTTCATATGGTGAGCATGCAAACTTGATTTATTGTTTAAAATTTGGAAAACATCAAAAAAAAGTGATGGAAATAAAACAAGAACACTTTACCGGGACTAAGGAGTCCTGAGTTCTTGTCCCAGCTTAGATATTCATTAGCTTGATGACCTTCCTCTCTAATTTACTCATCTGTAAAACGAAGAGGTGAAAACAATGTGATCTAAGGTCCTTTCCAGTGAAGTACTTTGTGATTATAAGAGCGTGACTGAACTGATAACCACTTGGCTATCATATACCACGACCTAAATAAAACTTATTCATACAGGCCAGTTTTTTAAAAATTTAATTAAAAATGCATTAATTGCCTCCTATTGCAAAATACAATAGAAAGTGTTAGAGATAGAAAGACAAAAATGAAGCAGCTGCTGCCCTTCTCTGGGATGTTGTTTCCTCATCGGTCACATGAAGTAGTTGGGCTGGATGACCTCTCAGGTCACTTCCAGATCTAAATCTACGGGACTCACTATTACCCTCAAGAAACTTACCATCCACCCCCAAGGAGGGGACACATACCATGTACCCAGAAATCCCCATGCCCTTTCTTGCCCTAAATCTATGCTCCTAAGTGGTGGAGTCAGTGAGTGAATAAGCCTTTATTTATGACGTGCCTACTATGTGCCAGTCACTGCAATACAAAGTGGCAATACAAAGAGAAGCAAAGTCTTTGGATTTCACTAAAGCAACGGGTTCCGAGCTGGGGGGGGGGGGTAGATGTCAGTGGGATGAATGCCCCCCCTTCTTCCTGACCTCCGTCTTCTCTTCCCACCCACATAAAGAGAGAAAGAGAAATGCCTGCAAGAATCAGCTGTCACCCTCTCTCCCCACAGCCACTGCCTCTGCCTTCAGCCCCCACAATCTGATTTTAATAAGGACGAAGGAATAAGCAGCAGGCAGGAGCCTAATAGCCTTCACTAAGCAATTTGAAGCAAGCCGTGTCAAAGAGAAAGATTTCTAAAAATAATAACAATAAGCATAATATCTCGGGGACCTCCATTGTGCCACAGCCCAGTTGGCGGCAGGCCTGGTTTTCCAATTAAGATGATAGCATCTGCACCATCATAATCCTAGAGGTTGTAAACTGCCTTGCACTGCTCCTCTTCAGAATGAATCCAGGAGTCAGCTGCTCATAATTTATCGGATGCTGCCTTTTTCCCCCTTAAAGGCACCAGCACTGGCTCAGGATTAACTGCAGGATGGTGGGGTTTTATTTCATAGGTCCCAGAGAGACTGGTTCCTTGGGGGAGGGGGAGGAGGAGTACACACACACACACACACACACACACACACACACACACACCCAGGAATCTTATGGCAAGGTCTTAATAAGGTGGTTAGAATGAGAAACCGTAGGTTTTAGGCATCAGGTTTTTTCTGGGTTTTGATCAATATTGCTATTCAATTAAATTCAACAAACATTTATTAAGTGCCTAGCAGCCAGACAATGAACCCTGAAGCCAGGAAAACCTGGATTCAGATCCAAATGCTGATATATACTAGCTGCATAACCTTGGAGAGGTCCCTAACCTGTCAGTACCCCCAGACAGCTGTCTAAGACTCTAAGATACCAAGTCTGGAGGGACATTGGTAGAGGGAGTTTCCTTGATGGAAGTTCCCTATGCTAATGAAATCACGGGTTTAGTTTTCCCTAATCCCCACCTCCTTAAAAATGGAAAGTAATAGAGCACAGGCTCTGGAGTCAGGAGGACCTGAGTTCAAATCCAACCTTCAGACACTTACTAGCTGTGTGACCTTGGGCAAGTCACTTAACCCCAATTCCCCTGCCTTCCCCCCTCCAAAAAGCAAAACAAAAACAAAAAACCATAAAGTACTCCTAATGATATGATATGATCATGATATCCTAAGAATGGACAATCTTCTATTCTAAATGGGCTTTGCCCATTTAGAATATCTGCCTTAATAAACCAATAAACAAATATTTATTAAGCACTTGCTGTATGCCACCAGGTCTGTCTTATATAGCCTCTTGTGATTCCTCCAGTACTGGGATGCTCAGATTCCTCTTCTGTGAATGTGGTTGGTCACTGGGCAGTGATACAGTTAATCTTCCTCATTAGGGCATTTAACTTTTAGGTCTTCAAGCATTCCTGTGATTTTATTAGTAACTTCATTTTCACTTCTACATTGGAAACTGTGCACATTCCCAACTATGTGCAGTAGTGGGAAAAAAAATGAGAGGCATCATGTACGCAAGTTTGTGGAGTGGCTGGTATCCCACCAGGCATGTCACTGGTCTTGCTCACCCTGTCCCTTCATTGCATGTTTTCATTACTTGCCTTTAAAACTCA
Source organism: Petaurus breviceps papuanus (assembly GCF_028583685.1). NCBI lineage: Eukaryota > Metazoa > Chordata > Mammalia > Diprotodontia > Petauridae > Petaurus > Petaurus breviceps. Next base: position 6,605,900 of record NW_027187339.1, read on the forward strand.
AGTGTTCTGTGCCCCTCAAAGTACAGTGCAAGTTCTTTGGGCTCTAAGTCCAAGCATACAAAGTCAGTGATGTGACTTAATGGGAAAATAAAGGTACTGTTGAAGCAATTGTGCACCAAACACACACCAAAGGGTTCAAGGACATAGGAGGGGAAGATGTCTCTGACATCCTTCAGGAGCACACCCAGGAACTGACAGATGAGGAGTTAGATGCAAAGGCTCAGAAAGGTCTTCAGGACAGGGAAGACAATGTTGATGAAGAAGTTCCCAAGATTGTGCTGCTCAGTTTCCAAGATTGAAGTATAGCTTGGCACAATTGACCGGCTCACTAGACTTTGAATTGACTGATCCCATCATCAATCACAGACTCAAGGTCAAATGTCAACTTACCTCTACTCCCTCCAAGATCTCAAAAGAAAGCAGACATCACTAAGGGATTATTTCATATTGGTACATTCTTCACAATCTCTAACACCATCCATCAGTTGTGAAGGACAGCGTCAGAGGTGATGTCAAGACTTTGTCAACTTTGGTGTCTTCCAAAGGCAATGACTAAAGTCCCAGCAACCTCTCCCTTAGTTTTCAGAAAATGGCCAAAATAGAGAAGTTTATAGAAGTATATATATATATAATACAACACCCTCACACCACCATCTGTACAAAGTAAGGTTCAGGTTTTAAAATGCTTTTGTCTTAAGAAGTGTTTTTGTTGTTGATATTTGTAGCATCATAGATTTTACATATTATGACAAGTGAATATTGTCTGAAATCAATGTATATTTTTATTGAGATGTTAGCACAAAAGGTCACAAAATTCTAGGGAATTACTAGAGAGAAAAATGTTTTGCATGTTACCAATTTTATTTTATGTACTGCATTTTATGGGTTATTTCAGTTCATATTTTCAGGATTAATGTTTTGTTATTAAGAATTTTATGAAGAAAAGTATATTTTCAGAAACCTCAAACAAAAGATTACAGTGTATAGTGGTTGTATATACCTAATTCTCTATTTCCCATAAGTTCGATGTACTAACATTTCATTTTTTTTTACTTTCATGACATTTTCTAGAAATGTTACTCCCAGAAAAAGTTGAGGATTGATTGTAATATGAAGGTTTGCCTTTAAGACCCTCCAAACACATTAGGCTAGCTCTTTCTCCCCTGGGGATCATCCCCACATCAAGTACCGGTGCCTTTAAGCTACCCCACCCAAGGCCATTCAGTCAGGATCCTCCTCCACCTCCCTGAGCCTTATCTCTCCATGCTTGTTCTGAGCCAAACCTGCACTCACTGTGAATTAGCTGCTGTAAGTTGGAAAGAATTCAATAGATTCACGTGTGGAATAAGTTTTGTCAATGAGAAATGGATTATTCCTCCTATAAGGTATTTGGTTTAAGGTGCTGTCCCCTGTGGAGATTCAAAGAGGAATACTGGAATAGTAGAAGATTCCAGGCACTATGAAAGTGGAGTCAGGACTTCTGGAGCCAGGGAGTCATCCCAGTGTTTGGTGAGTTATAGTTACCCCTCCATGGTGTTTTAAGACTAGCAAAGCTTTTTGCTCAGGGAGAGAGTATGAGTATTACTTCCTTCAATTAATTAGTCTACAAGTATTTATCATGCACCTCCCTAATGCTAGTGCCTGCCCTCTGTTAATTACCTCCAATTTATCTTGTATATATCTTGTT
>NW_027187339.1:6607596-6620096 GCF_028583685.1 Petaurus breviceps papuanus
CTGGGCAAGTCTGTTGTCTGCCTCAGTTTCCTCAACTTTAAGATGGGGATAATAACTGTACCTTCCTCCTACAATTGTTGTGAGAAAAAAATGAGATAATATTTGTAAAGCACTTAGCATTGTGCACATATTAAACTCTTTATAAATGCTTGTTCCTTTTCCCCTATTGACTGGATAACTGACCAACTACATCCTAGGCACACAGAGATAAATGCTAAACAATCCAAAACCAAGGCTTCAATGATCTTACATTCTTACTAGAGAAGTCACATGCATATATATAGTTATGTATGAAACATACATAGAGGAGGGATCTGGGACTCAGGTTAAAAGATTTGCCCTGATCATACAGCTAAGTGGTAGAACAAGGATTCAAACCCATACCTCCAAATGCCATGGCCATCTGTCATTCTCCAGTCCTACATGGCCTTTCTTTGTCCTCTAGGGGACCACTCCCTCTACAAATCTACATGAAAGTTTGGCCCTGTTGACTAAATACCATGAATGGATTGTGGATGCATGAAGAATTCAATCAATTTAACAGTTTGCCTCAGTTTCCTCATATGTAAAATGAGCTGAAGAAGGAGATGGTAAGCCAATATTTCTGCCAAGAAAAACCCAATGGGGCCACAAAGAATTAGACATGAATAAAACAACTGACCAACAATAGCAAACAATGACTTATTAGTCTCTGTGTTGGATAATGGGGTAAAAAGACAAAATAAAACAAAAGTCCTTGGCCTTGGGTGGTTTATGATTGTCAGGAGGGACACAACATGTGCACAGAAAAGTAAACATAAGAAGATCTGAAAAGGCAGAGGGCATTAACTGGACAGAAGGGGTGGGAGTCATCAGGGATGGCTTCCTGGAAGAGGTGCCCCCAGAGGGGAGCCTCTGAAGGACATCATAAATGAGAAGGAAGAATCTTCTAGGTCTGGGATATAACTGGTGCAGATGCTCCTCAGGAATCACCATTATAGATCATGTCTTTGCTGGAAAGTCAGGGCTTTCTGAGATATGAGAGACTGAGCTACCATGTTATGAAATAAGAGTCTTGGACAAGCTGGATTCCAAAGCCCCTTCTAACTCAGAATCACAAAAGCTTGGCATGTCAAAGGTCTCCCTCCCTGCTCCCTCCCCACTATGTCCCCCCTTTCATAAGGCCCCTATCCTTGACCTCAACTTCAAGTACTATCTCTCAAGTGGTGCTGCCTGCTGCTGGGGCTTCTGCAGCTTGGCAGAATGGGCAGAGTGCTACTCTCAAGATGAGAAAGACCGAGTTCCAATCCCCATCTTCAGGGGTTTCTCACTGTGGGCCAATCACTAACCTCTCTTTAAAATTAGAGTAATAATAATGCCTGTGTCACAGGGTTGTTGTGAGGTATAAGTGAGATAATGTATATAGTGTTTTTCAATGTTTAATGAATTAATTAAATAAATGTCAGTTATTTAGGCTGCCTAGTGGTTCTCTGTAGGCTCCCTCCAGCAGCTCCATTACTTAGGGGTCATAAAATTGCCTACCCCCAATCTATGCTGAATGCCCCATCAAGTTGGGTTCAAATCCAACCTCTTATGCACTACCTGGGTGATCAAGGGCATCATTCAACCTCTGTGAGCCTCAGTTTCCTTATTTATAAAGGGAAAGGGTCGGTAAGCAATGGTTGTAGGGACTGGTGCCTTCCAATACTTTCTTGTCATTCACTCTGACATGGAGGTGAAGCAATATTAACAAGATACATCATATAGGAGACCTATTGACTAGGAACATGACCAAGTAGACAAGAGAAAGTGGGACTGGCCATTGACCCAACTTGCCAGTTGTGTTGTATCACTGAAACATTCTTGGATCTAATCCTGCTCATCAAGTGCAAAGAAATCATGACTGGAGATGAGACTCAAAAGGGTATTTATGTTTTTGTTTTCATTTTTGGATGACTTCTCTAGTAGAGGCAGACTGGGGGAATAGATAGAGAACCATTCAGAAAGATTCAGCCTAAGTTCCACCTCTGACAATTATTGGCTATGTGACCTTGGTCATACCACTTCACCTCTCAATGTCTTATGGAAAAGATATGGAGAAGGTGGAAGTTTCCTCATAGGGATATCCCTATACTACCAATAAAATTATATCTATGTCTCGTTTCAATCCTGTTTAGTAGATTAGAATGAACTGAAAGAACATAGAATTACAGTTAGAGGGGACTTCAAAAACCATCTGGCCCAACCCGTAGCTTAAAAAACAATTCTTCCTATAATTCATAGGACAAATGGTTACTCAGCCTTCACTTGACAAACTCATTACAGACAAAAAACATGATGTCTTTGTGCAGTCTATTCCCACCCTTTGGTTAACTCCATTTTTCCTAACTTAAATATTCTCTCTGCAGTTCCTATTTAGTGATCCTAATTCTACTTTCTGAGGCCAAACAGATCTAATCCTTTTCCAGGTAACAGCCCTTCAAAGGCTATCTCATAGGGGTGGCTAGGTGGCGCAGTGTATAGAGTACCAGTCCTGGAGTCAGGAGTACCTGGGTTCAAATTTGGCCTCAGACATTTAACACTTAATAGCTATGTGACCTTGGAAAAGTCACTTAACCCCAATTGCCCTGCCTCCCCCCCCCAAAAAAAAAACAAAAGTAAAAGAAAGGCTTTCTCATAGTAGATGCTTAAAAACCATTTTGTTCAGCGAATGATTGATCCTTTTCCCTGCTCTTAATTTCTATAATATCCTTGAGTTCAATAAGTGTGCATGCTATTCAATTCAATAAACATTGTGTTAGATTTGGGGTTAGAAAGACTAAACAGTTCCTACCCTCCAGAGTTTATGTTATTAAGATGCATTAAGAGAGGCAAGGTACGAAGTGAGAATAAGTGGGTGGAAAGAGGAGGCTCTTAGTATAATACTCTACCCTGTTGAGACAACATCTGGAATGTTGTGGTCATTTCTTAGTACCACATTTTAAAAAGGACATTGATCAATAGAGAGTCTAGCCCTTAGAAGCTCTTAGCATCCTTATTCCAACTTCCACTGTCACAGATGCGTCAGATCTTTGAGTAAGGTCACATCTCTCCCTCAGTGTTCTAGGAATGGCCCTGGGGAGGCTGGGATGGGGCTATCTTTCTCCAATGCTATCAGGTTAAGATTCCATTCTCATGTGTCCTCCCCTTCCTTAATCACCAATTACTAGAGCACCAGTATCCTTTAACCAATTAACATCAGTTTGCTTTTTACAAAGGGGCATTTGCTGAGAAGTCAAAGCAAGAACAGAAATCCAAACATTTTTCCCCAAAACCTGGAGGCACACTCTCCCTTCTGCCACCTTAGAGCCTGAAGAGAGTCAGCTCAAACACAAAGCAATTTCTTTGAAACATCCACCCAAGTTTTGAGGTGACTGTCACCTGTCTCTTGGCTGCATTCAATTCACATCTATGCTATGCTGAGCCAGTCTTTGGGGATTTCATTCCTCACTGGTCTCCATAAAATCTGACACTGACTCAGTCACCTAGACCTCTGACAGTTTACTCTCCCAACCTTATGAAGTTTACAAGGTTAAGACCTAGTGCAAGATTCTTATACCTAAGAGCAAGGTCAAATGCAGAGAGAGAAGAAGAGAAGTCTGTGTTTGCAGGTCACAAATCAGTATCTGTGATGGGGAATTGTAGGTCCAAAGTTTCTTCTCACTCAGCGGCTTACAGCCTCCCCTGACCTCAAAAAAGAAAAAATAGCCTGAAGAAAAAAAGAGGACCAAATCATCACTTAGTGACTTTTGTAAGTTTTTCAGTTCTAGGTCAACAGTCAAGCAAAACGCTTCTTCATGAGGTAAGTAAATAACCAACGCATGCCCTGAATTCCATGTGAGAATTATACAAAACATACTGAGCATGCCCATAAAAACTAGACTCACTAGCCAATCCCTCCCTTCTCCCCAATTATAAGATTATTCAGAGAATGGCATAGGGGAGTTGGCAATTGAAAATGCTTAGCCTGGAGAAGAAAAGGTTCAGAGAAGACATGATAGCTCTTTTCAAGGTCATGAAATACTGTCATATGGGGGAAAAAAATAGACTTATTCCATTTGACCCTAGAGGAAAAAAATAGGAGCACAGGGTGGAGGTGACAAAGAGGTTAAATTTCGGTGCAGCTAGGTGGAACAGTGAATAGACCACCAACCCTGGAGTCAGAAGGACCTGAGTTCAAATCTGACCTCAAACACTTAACACTTACTAGCTGTGTGACCTTGGGCAAGTCACTTAACCCCAATTGCCCTCCCCTACAAAAAAAAAAAGAAGAGAGAGGTTAAATTTCCCTTGCAGTAAGGAAGAACTGTTCTAGGTATTGGAGCTGTCCAAAAGTGGAAAGGGTTGTTTCAGTATGCAGTAGTTTCAAGTAGACATTGGATAACCACTGGTTATGGTATAATTGGTATTTTATTTTGGGAGGAGTGACATAGTTTGGATAAGATAGTCATTAAAAATGCTTCTAGTTCTGAAATTCTATGATTCTTCCTCAAAACACTGCTAAGTAGTATCCTTGACCTTTTCCATGTCCTGAGGAATCCTCTTCTTCCCACTCCCAATCACAGAGAGATCCAAACCAAGAAAAGCAAAAATAAACAGGCAAAATTATATTTTGATGAATTGATCAAATAAGCAATAAAGAGTTGCTGTAAATTACAAGGCAAGAGAGAATGGGGCATTGGAAAGACCATCAGGCTGGTGACTAGAGGCCTTGGGTGTGAGTATTGGATTCTGTTTCTTGTTTCTGTATGATCTCAGGCAAAATAGTTGATTTCCAGAGTCTTCAGTTTTCTCATTTGAATAAAGGAGGGAGTTGGACTAGGTGCCCGATCTCTGAGGTACCTTCCTACTCTAATAGTCTATGATCCAAAATCCAAAACCAAAGGATCATAGATCTAGAAACTGGAATAGACCTCATAGGTCCTTCACTGCAAACCCCTCATTTTACAGATGAGGAAACTGAGGCCCAGTGAGGTCAAGTTATTTGTTCAAGGTCAGAAACAAGAGTTTTTGAGGTTTAGATTTCGAATATTTGAGGTTAGATTTGAAACTAGGTCCTCTGATTCTCTTCAGTGAAACTCAATGACCTGAACTTGGAATTGGTGATACTTATGTAATCTGGCCCCAACCCACTTTTCCAGCATTATCTCCCACCATTCCCCTCACTTTGTTCCAAGGTAGGCTAGTCTTCTCATCAAACTACCCACATGAAAACAAATAAAACATGCTCATTCTAATCTCTCTATGTTTTGGGTCATACTCTACCACCTCCCTTCAACTCTCCTGCTGGCTCTATGTCTCATAGAATGACAGCATTTCTGTGTTGGAAGAGACATATCAGCACCCCTATTACAACACATTTGACAAGCAGTCATCCAGTCTTTGTTTCAAGTACTGTAAAGAAGGGGAAGTTTCTGTTCCCCAAGGTAACCCATTCCAGTTTTTTCTTTCCATCAGATTTAGTATGTTTAAATCCTACACATCCTTTGAGACCCAGCTCAAGTCCACTGTTCCTAGTTGGGGAGAAGTCATCCCAACTGTCAGCAATCTCCTTCTGAACAATACTGTGCTTACAATAACTATAGATCACACTGAGTTTATATCCTGTCACCATTTTGGATTGGTTATACAGGATCCTGAACAAGTCCTTATCTTATCTCAAGCTCAGTTTTCTCACCTATAGAATGGGGGAGAGGGGAGAATAATATTTAGCATAGTACAATGTAGTAAGAGGACCTGGGTTCAGATCCCATTTTTCTTGCCAACTTCCTATGTGACTTTTGGTAAATCACTTAATTTCCCTATTTCTTCATCAGTAAAATGAGGGGATTGAAATAGATAGATGCCTTTTGTGATTCCTTTCAACTCTAGATCTCTAATTCAAAATCAAATGAGCTAATAACAATGGTATATATTATCACATAACAAACCTTGAACTCTTCTTCATATAGTATTTTATGGTTTAATCTTCCCTTCACATTGACCCTGTGTCATTAACACAAGTCGACTACCTTATGAGAGAGTCCATTATCAAAATATGTGCCTAAATAAATGAAAAAAAGAAGTCCACTCTCCCTAAGATCCAAGTTGTAGCAGGAATGAATGTTCATTGGCTGGGCTTTCAAGATGCTAATTACTTGTATAGTGGTTAGTGATCCCAGCTGAAATTTAGAGAGAAGGGGACTTAGGAAATTGTGGTTTCAAATGGGAGATTTGGGAATGGTTACCTTTCAAAAACAAAAGCTTGTCTTAGATACAGGTATTTTAAAAGTCTCTTTCCCTCAAGGTAGGAGTCAAGTGATTCCAGTCTAATCAACAATTCAATTGGCCCTAATTACATTATGTATGCAAATTTCCATCTGCAAAAATCTCTTGGTTTGGACATATCACAGGGGTTGGGAAACTCAAGATGAAGGCAGAGACAGTAGAGAGAACTAAAAAAAGGAAAGTTTCAGATCCCAGAAAGTCAAGCCTCCAGAACAAGTCAAAAGGCCTTTATCAAACCTTCACTATGTGCCAAACATTGTATTAAAAAAACCCCAGGATTTTCAGTTTCAGGGTACTAAATCTACCAACATATAAGGGACAATTCAGATGAAGGATTAGATGTAGCTCCTGCAAGATACTTGGACAGGATGATTAAAGAAATCAGAACTGAGGAACCAAAGGGACTTTAGAAAGCAAGTGGTCCAATACACCCATTTTACTACTGAGGAAATTGGATCCTTAATGTGTACAGTGATTCCCCCAAGGTCACATTGCCCATTAGGAGTAGAGTTCAATAAAAAGCCAGTCCTCGACTCAAAATCCATTGTCCTTCCTACTACCTTTGCAAATATTTATTAGTGACTATATGTGTCAGGCATTTCCCTGGAAAGAAAGAAGGTAAAAACAAAATAGTCTTTGCCCTCAAGGAGCTTACAATCCATTGGGAAGATACAAAGTACCTTTTACTAGTAAGTAAAAGCAAAATATATACAAGGAGTCAGGGGAGTGGCAAGGAAGAGGTAATTACTAGAAGCATCAGGAAAAGCCTCACCTATGGAAGCTGTACCTGACCTGGGCTTTGATAGGAACTGGGCATTGCAGTCTCAGGGTATTGGGAACCCTAAAATAGAGCACAAAAGGGCACAGGTCTGCCTCAAAAGAATTCAACCACTCAAGTCCTTTCAGTCCAAGTAACAAGGTTTATTATAATGAGGATACAAATCAGCCAGATTTTAGATCTGTGAGATTTAATGAGGGCAAGATGGACACTTTTATACAAAAAGACTGAAAATATCTGGATATGATCTAGGAGTGGCCCTACCCTGGGGTGAGGGGTCTAGATGGAATTAAGGGTGGGAAATAGCCTGGGGTTATCTGGAGATAACTGAGAAGGAAGGGTTGGGGGGAAGAGGGCTCAACAAAAGGACAGTTAAAAGGATTACAAGTATGGGAGATACCTCAGATGCCTGGGATCTGGGCTATATGGAAAAGTCCAAGGGGTCTTCCTTTTGGGGTCCAGATCCCGAAGACATTCTCTTTTCCTTTTAGGGGTTCAGCTCCCATCCTTATCATTGGGGATCCTAAGAGGTAGAGAGGAGGAGGGAGTCAATTCTATGCATGGGGTAATGCCAATTCAAAGCACAGTTGGCAGAAGGTGGGGTATATACAGTAAGCAGGTCAGTTTCATTGGAATAAAGAGGGTGTAGAGAGGATTAGCATGAAATAGACTGGAAAGATCAGTAGGAACCAGACTGGGAAGGAATTTTAATACTAGACTGAAGATTTTGTATTTTATTCCAGAAGTAATAGGGTGCCACTGAATATTTCTGGGTAGACATGTGGCATCACATTGTCTTTATCATACTGTCATCAGGATGGGACTGGAACACAAGAATTTATAAAAGAAACGGTTCCAAGATCCACAATAATGCTGCAAGCTTCAGGGTTTGAGCAGAATATGTCAGGAAGCACGAATGAGGGAGTGTCACAAAGCTGGGCTTGAAATCAGTGACAAGTTCTACTTCCAGAATGCTGACAGGTCATTTTCCTTCTCTTAGCCTCAGTTTCTCCATCCAATAAAATGGGGAAGAACTACCTAGACTACCTACCATACAGAGTCATTATACATTGAATGCTTGTAAACCCTAAATAGCTAAATGAAGGTAAATTGTTATCATTTATTGAGTGTCTGCTGGGAGCTCATCATTCTCTCAGAGGAGAAGAGACAAGAGGAGAAGGTAAATGTATAACACCCTCAAAAAGTCTTTCCTGGAATTACAGAATTCTATAGATTTGGAGCTGAAAGGTTAGAAGCCATCTAGCACAACCCATTCATTTTACAGATGTGGAAAAGAAAAGTTTAAATGACTTGCCTGAATTCATACTGCTGGAAAGTATCAGTCTCGAGTCAAGCTGTCTTCTCTCAGGAATATTAGGATCTGAGATTTGAGCAAAGGTCCTGTGACTCCAGGGTCTGCACTCTTTGGATTGAGAGAAAGGAGCATATTTAACCTAGAGAAAAGAAGACATAGGTTGGGGGTAGGGAACACACGATAACTGTCTTCAGGTTTTTTAAGGACTACCATGTGGAGAAAGAAAGGGAAGAGAATAAGCACTTATATAGCACCTACTATGTGTGAGGTACTGTGTTAAGTGCTTTTATACTTTTTTAACATTTTTTTAATATTGTATTTTTTTTTTTATATTTTTGGAGGGGGGGAAGGCCGGGCAATTGGGGTTAAGTGACTTGCCCAAGGTCACACGGCTAGTAAGTGTTAAGTGTCTGAGGCTGGATTTGAACTCAGGTCCTCCTGACTCCAGGGATGGTGCTCTATTCACTGTATCGCCTAGCCGCCCCAAATATTGTATCATTTGAGGAGAGACTAAAGTTTTCTGTTTGGTTCCAGAGGGTAGAACCACTAACAATGGCTAGAAGGTTAACTGAGGCTTGATATCAAGAAAAAAGCTTCTAAACCATTTGAATTGTTCAATAGGAGAATGGGGTTGCCTCTAGGAGTGACGGATTCCCCCTTGAAAAGGACCCCCTTGGATGTCTTCAAACAGAAACTGGAGGACCACTTACCAGACACATTATCACAGGTTTTCTTTTCTCCTATGTGTTAGATAAGATAACCTCTGAGGTCCCTTCCAACTCCCAAGGTCTGGGATTCCGCTGCACCACTCTGAATCAAAACTATGTAACCCAAAAACACGGAATGATCTTGGTATAGCCTAGGGCTCCCCCCTCGCCTTGGTTCCTCAGACTCCAATTACTGAGCTGACTGCCCCAAGCTGGGACCTTTGGTAAAAGGGGCAAACCCTGCTAATGGACTGGATGATGAAGCTGAATTTCTCTTCTTTATCTTTTACATTTCAAGTGGGGCTTGGGCTCTGACTGACTCTCTCCTTTTGTTGGAAAACAGGGCTTCTCAAAAGGACCTGTTGCCCTCAAAGATATAGCGGGGGAAAAAAGAGTGATTTAATATGAGCTGAAAAGCCATGCTTCTTATCTCTTGGTTTATATGTTGTCTCTTCAAGGCTCAGAAGATACTGTCATGTGTCCTGATTTATCAGCCTGGCGGCCCCTGAGAACCTAACAGGGATGGACTACCTCCCAGCAATTTAAGTCAACAATTCACTGGGGGAGGAGGGAGACAAAGAAGGAGGGTGACTCCAGGCAGGTGGGGCCAATTATTTTGAGGCATAAGCAATAGAAAAAGGAAGCAGAATTGAGCTTAATGGTGCATAATTTTAATCCTTGTTTCTTTGGAACTTATGACCAAAGGGCTAAAAAAAACTGTATGTACCCTTAATCCAGCAATACCACAACTAGGTCTGTATCCTAAAGAGATTTTAAAAAAAAGTGGGGAGGACCTATATACACAAAAACATTTATAGCAGCTCTCTTCGTGGTGGCAAAGAATTGGAAACTGAGGTGATGTCCATCAATTGGGATTCCCCAATAATAAATTGTGGTATATGATTGTGATGGAATATTATGGTTCTATAAGAAATGACGAGCAAAATGGTTTCAGAAAAACCTAGAAAGATTTACATGAAGTGATACAAAGTGAAGTAAGCAGAAACAGGAGAACATTGTACACAGTAACAGCAACATTGTTGTAGGGTGATCAACTGTGAATGACCTAACTATTCTCAGCAATTCAATGATTCAAGACAATCCCAAAGGACTCATGATGAAAAATGCCACCCACATCTAGAGAAAGAACTGATGGAGTCTGAATGCAGATTGAAGCATACTATTTTAACTTTATTTTTTTCCTTTTTTTGTCTGTGTCTACTTTTACAACATAATACGAAAATATGTTTTGCATCATTACCACATGTATAACCTATATCAATTTGCTAACTATCTCAGGGAAGGGAAGAGGAGGCAGAATTTGGAACTCAAACATTTTTTAAATGAATATTCAAAATATTCAAAAATGTTTTACACATAATTGGGAAAAATAAAATATTCTTTTAAAAAATTTTGTTTCTGAGGAGTCTAAGGTGGGTGAATTATTTGGTCTTGGGAATTCTGAGCTACAGCTGGGCTAAAGATGATTGAGTATCTACAATATGTTCAGTCACTATGATAAGGACCAAAGAGCAGAGGGCCACCAGGCTGCCTAAGGAGGGACAAATCAGTCCAGTCTGGAAAAAATGAAGCAGGTCATAGCTTCCATGAAAATCGGTATCAGCATCAGGACCACAAGTGGCCACTGTACTTGCAGCTTAGGGAAGAAAAAAGAGGAGGTGGGTGCCAGTAGACTGTGTGCTAACCACATGTACACCCAAATGTGCTCTGTGTGCATCAGCATGGTCTGTGTGTGTGGTATGCCTAAAGCATATGGGTCTACATATGGGGGTGGTGATGGCGATGTTTGCCCACACCACTTCTCTTCCCACCAACACCACTTCCCTCAGACAACTGCGCCCTTTGAAATGACCAAGGAAAAGGACCTGAAGCCAAATTAGATTTTTTTTTTTTTGCTTCTAGCACCATGTGGTATTTCATTATAGATGTTGTGATTACTGGCAGACTTCTCCCACAGAGCAAGCACAAGAGGAGATTGCCAATATGATAGAATTTGAGTGGGCATTGGATAGAGCTCTCCGCCCCAAATACTCTCCCATTCTACTAACAGAGCTTCATTGATTTGGGTCTTCAAGAGAACCATTTTGAAATGCAAAGTACAGCTAAAGAGGGGCCCAGAAGTAATTGATGTGGTAGCTGATAACTAACTACTTAGGGGGAATTAATTGATAGACTTGTAAGAACATGAATGGGATGGCAGGACTCAGGCAAACCCTAGGAAGAAGAAACACTTGGAGGAAGAGCATGATGGAAAATGTCTCTCAGGTTCAGTGTAAGCTGCTTGAGGTCAGGGACAATCACACACCTCAATTCTGTGTTTATATTCCTAGTACCTACCACAGGGCCACAACACATAGTAGGAGCTTAATAAATGTATAATGATTAACTGGATTGAAGGAGGAAAGGATCACTGATCAAATAAATTAGAGGTCATGGAAGATAAACTTTGCTGACTTCCCAATTTTCCCTTGAGCTGTCCCTGACCTCAGGAACAGTCAAAACTAATGATTTTTCTGCCTGGGGCAAGTGGCCCCAAATATAAAACCTTCTATTTGTTGAGGTGGGGGGGGGAGCATAGCAGAGACCTGAGGACGCTACAAGGTTGTAACTGGGGAGGGAATTCAGAGTTAATCCAGGCAATGGGTGCAGAGAGCTACCAGGGCAAAGTTGTGACTTGATGTTTCTTGTGTTTTCAACTTTGCTCAAATATATATATATATATACCCTTGGGCTAAAATAAAACACACGCTTATGAAGCTAAGTTTTGTGACTGAAGGGGGGGGCGGGGCATATTTGGCTCTACTTCTCATAATCAGTTGGTCAGTCAATCAACAAACATGTATTAAGTACTTTCTATATGCCAAGTGCTGGGAATACAAATACCAGTAAAAGAAAGACCATGTCTGTCTTCAAGGAGTTTACATTCTAATAGGAGAAGACAACACAGAGAAAAAGTCAGAGAGGATGGGGGAGGGTGAAGGTGCAATAGAGTTGGGAATAGGGAAAGTGTGAGATAAATGATGGAGAAGGTTGGCGTGCAGCCTGGTGAGAAATGAAGATAGCTGGTCAGGATGCCTTCCTTAAATGGACATTCTGGGAGGAGCCATTCAATATGAAGGACTGGCAGAGGGTCATTGGGAGATGGAAATTCCAGAAACTGACATGATCTTCTAGGCTGAGGAGGTTTCTGAGGGAGAAGTCCCAGGGTCTGGTGGGAAACAGATTTCTGACCTGGGTACCAGCTGCTGCTGCAGCAGCTAATGATGGTAGTGATAGTAATGGTGACATTGATGGTTATGAACGGGGATGGTTACAGGATAGGGATGGGGATAGGGATGGTGATGGTGATATTTTGGTGATGGTGATGGTGTTGTCATAGAAGATATATAAGAAC
>NW_027187339.1:6621391-6654814 GCF_028583685.1 Petaurus breviceps papuanus
TCTCTCTGTCTCTCTCTCTGTCTCTCTCTCTGTCTCTCTCTCTCTCTCTCTCTCTCTCTCTCTCTCTCTCTCTCTCTCTCTCTCTCTCTCTCTCTCTCTCTCTCTCTCTCTCTCTCTCTCTCTCTCTCTCTCTCTCTCTGTCTCTCTCTCTCTCTCTCTCTCTCTCTCTCTCTCTCTCTCTCTCTCTCTCTCTCTCTCTCTCTGTCTCTCTGTCTCTCTCTGTCCCCTGTTCATTCTTTAAAGTCCAGTTCAGATCTTATCCCTTTGGTGCAGCCTTCACTGACTTTGTTGATCTGCCCTGATGTCTCTCTCCATTGAACTCCTCAGTATATTATATATTGCTTGTTACAGAGCCCATTCCCATTTGAAATGTTTTTTTTTTCTTCTGCAATTTAAAAAATCATAAAGAAGGTGAATTCCCTGCAGCATTATTATGAATGTTATTATTATTTTTATTAAAAGATAGAACTAATATGATGCTTTAAATATTGAAAAGTACTTTTACAGGCATTATCTCATTTGATCCTCACTACTACCCTATGAAGTAGATGATATCCCCATTTTACAGATGTGGAAAGTGAGACCTAGAGAAGCTAAGTGACTTATCCAAGGTCACAAGGTTAGTGTCTGATGGAGGATTTGAACTCATCTCTTCCCAATTCCAAGTCCAGCAATCTATGCCGTACCCTACCTAGCTGCCTAAAATTTTATTATATATTGATATTTAAACATATAATATAAATTTATATGTAAATATATTTTATAAATATGTTATAAGTGCATATATATAGCCTGCTATACAATTTATAATACATCAGCCATTGTTGTTTCATCTGATTCTCTCACTATAATCCTGAAAAGATTGTTGTATTATTACCCATATTTTGATGGGGAATGTCATAGCATCATAGATTTTGAGCTTAAAAGGCGCCTGTTCCAAATCTCTCGTTTTACAGATGTGTAAACTGAGGCAGAGTTTAAGTGACTCATTCATGGTCACACATCTTGTAAGCGGCAGTGGCAGTATTTGAATGAAGGTCTTCCTGATTTCGAGTGCCATGCTCTATCCCCTATGCCATGCCAGGGTCTCCTAAGTATAAGGAATCCTCTGAGGAAGAAGCTCGCCTCACTAACATCAGCCTGCCTTGGACACTGCCCAGCTAAGTGACTTACCCAGAGCCACACAGATGGAATCGGCCAGAAGCAGAACTCAAACCCACAGCAGGAAGGCACTCTCTCCATAGTGGTGCCACATGTCTAAATGTAGGAAATTGCCCAAAGGATATTCAGTGACTTACCTAAGGTCACACACTTGGAAGCCATAGAGAGGCTAGTAAGTAACATCCCCAGTTATCACCTTGTGATTGCTGGTTTTTCAATGTATTCTCTCTCCTCCTCAATAGAGGATAAACAGCTCTATCTCTAACACCTAACACACATGGGGAAGACATTATAGCTGAACTGAAGGAACAAGAATCTGACGGCTTCAGAGGCTGCCCTGAGCCCTGACCTCATCCTGTTCTGTTTCTAGCCATAGGAATAAAACACAGATCACCTGAGTCCAGGATACACATATTCCTGCAGCAACTCCTTCAACACCACCTTTGTATAGACGTCTGAACCTTGACATTATTGCATACTGAATTCCTCTCTGGGCTGTGTAACAGGATCATCATGAGGAATTTCCAGGGTAACAATATTTTGAATGTATAGAAAGCCTCTCCTCTAAACTCAACACTTTCCCCCAAAGGAGCTGATATTTTGGCAATGAAACATGCTTCTGGAACTATACAAAGATGAGGGAAGCCAGGGTCTGCACAGGCAGACTTCACACACACACACACACACACACACACACACACACACACACAGGCATGCATGCATACACACGTGTGCACACAGAATCTACCAGAAGAGGTTGAAAATAAATAGGTGTAAGGCAGCAGTCCAGGATCAGATGGTTCCAGTGCTTGCCTCCAAGAAAGACAGAGGAGCAAGCTGTCAAGGATAGCACCAGGGTTTCCCTGGCCCTGGGGATGGTATAGACTGGACATGCTGGTGCAGCCAACAGTGGGTCTTCCCCAGATCCTTAGGGCCCACTTCATGGATGATAAACTAGGATGAGGTCAGGGTTCAGGGCAGCTTCTGAATCCATTGTATTCTTGTTCCTTCAAGTCAGCAAATATCGCATCTTCCTCTTGCAAGGCTATGATGAGTGTTAAATGCTAGGTGTTAAAGAAAGGAAATAAAAAATAGGGCAGTTTCTCTATTGGGGGAGGGGAGAGACTGCATTCAGAAAAACAATTGCAAGGTGGTTTAAGGAGGAAGAAAACATGAATAACTGGAGAGAACAGAGATTTCAGAGGAGATGGGACCTGAGCTGAACTCTAAAGGAAGACAAACCTACAGAGAAGTTTAAGAAGGACTGCATTTCCAGCATGGTGACCTGATTGAACAAATACACAAAGGAACGTTGAGTCCAAGGAATAGCTAATATTAAGAACAGTTTACCTGGGCAACTAGGTAGTACAGTGCATAGAGCACTGGGCTTAGAACCAAGAAGACTCATCTTCCTGAGTTTAAATGCAATCTCAGATGCATTTATCTTTGTGACCCTGGACTAGTCACTTCACTCTGTTTGCCTCAATTTCCTCATAAGTAAAATGAGCTGGAGAAGAAAAAAACAAACCACTCCAGTATCTTTGCCAAGAAAACCCCAAGTGGGGTCATGAAGAATGGGACATGATTGAAACATACAATAAGAAGAGTGTTCAGTGGGAAAATAAGACTGAATAGGTAAGCAGAAGCCATATTATGGAAGTCTTCAAATGCCAGGATGAAGATTCCATATTTTTCCCTGCTGGCATCAAGGAGTCATGAATGTTTTTTAGATCAAGTGACTCACATAGTCCTATCTGTGCCTTAAAAAGATTGTTTTGGCAGCTCTGTGCAGGATTGACTGGAGATGAGAGAAAATAGAAGCAGGGAAACCAATTAGGAAGCTCTCTCAGTTAGAGTTGAGAGGTAATAGGAATCTGAACTAAGGTAGTGAACATGGAGGAGAGAAGGGGAAAGATGGGGCAGGTACTATGCAAGTGAAATGGACAAAATTTGTCGACTAATTGGGTTTAGGGATACATCAAGGAGAATACCAATGTTATGAACCTGGGTAATTGAGAAAATGATGGTCCCCTTAAGAAAGGAATATTTGGAGAAGGGAACAATTAGTAATTAGTAGAGAATCAATCAATAAGCATTAATTAAGTGCCTATTATGTATAAATCTCTATATCAGGTACTGTGAACCCCCAAATAGAAATGAAATAGCTCCTTTTGCTTTCCTGGGGGAGACAATACATACAAGTGAGGATGAGGAGTTTCATATTTGGCAGGTTTACTTTGAGATGCTCCATTAAAGATCAACTCTGGTGCCTCACATTGATGTGGAGATGACCAGGACTTATTCTTTTTTTTTATTTCCATTTTTTAAAATTTTATTAATTTGTTTGCTTCCTTTTAGTTTACAGGATTCAATTCCACAATTCCTTGAGTTTCACATTTTGTCCCTCTCCCTCCCCTCTCCCTCCCCATGGTGGCTTATAGTCAAGTATAGGATATGTAAATACTTTCACATTATACATTGGTCAGGTTATAAGGACGGATTGTACCGGCTGGAATGGAAAATGGTAAAGAGGACATAAAACCAAATAAGAGAACGAAAAAGATCAGGTATTTTGCTTCCACCTGGATATAAACTTAGTTCTTTCTCTGGATGCACAATTTTCTCTCCATCATGAGTCTTTTGGGATTGACTTATATCACTGCATTGCTGAGAAGAGTCCAGTCTATCAAAGTTGGTCATCACACATACATTGTGTCTGTAATTGTGTACAAATTTCTCCTGGTTCTACTCTTCTCACTCAGCATCAGTTCTTTTAAGCCTCTCCAGGTAAATATGAAGACTGCCTGCTCCTCGTTTCTTATAGCACAGTAGTATTCCATAACATGCATATACCACAACTTGTTCAGCCATTCGCCAATTGATGGGCACCCCCTTAATTTCCAATTCTTTGCCACCACAAAAAGAGCTGCTATCAACATTTTTGTACATATGGGTCTTTCTCCCATTTCTATGATCTCTTTGGGATATAACCCTAGGAGTGGTATTGCTGGATCAAAGGGTATGAAAGTATTTATAGCCCTTTGGGCATAATTCCAGATTGCTCTCCAGAAAGGCTGGATCAGTTCACAACTCCACCAACAATGCATTAGTGTTCCAGTTTGCCCAGATCCTCTCCAGCATTTGTCATTTTCCTGTTTTGTCATCTTAGCCAATCTGACTGGTGAGATGTGGTACCTCAGAGTTGTTTTGATTTGCATTTCTCTAATCAATAGTGAATTAGAGCATTTCTTCATGTGCTTATAGATAGCTTTAATTTCTTTCTCTGAAAACTGCCTGTTCATATCCTTTGACCATTTATCAACTGGGGAAACCAGGACTTATTCTGAAAGCCAACCCAGGAAAGCACAATATCTGCCACGTTCTAGTAACCTAGAATGACTTTAAGTATGGGTTCAGTGAGTCACCATAGATCTGTTTTCGGAAGACTGAGTTAGGTACCAGGATGTTTATCCATCAAGATGCCTAAACAATGAATTTTTCAGCCACAGTATTTCTTGAAGATCATCTATTAATATGTAGAGAATGTGTGACCAAGGCTGATGGAAAAATGTGGTATAATTACATATCCTTGACTAGTGAAGAATTGAGATTAGTTTGAGATGCCAGAAGGGAATCCAGGTAGAGATATCCAGCAGGCTGTTGGTGGTGGGGGACTAGAGAACTAAATAGATTATGCAATTTATTGATCTGAGAAACATCTTAAAAGATATGACCACTGAATCCATGGGAGCTGATGAGATCACCAAGCAAGAGATAGTAGGTAAAGAAGATTTTTAATGCTTTTGTAGCAAAAGGTACCATGTTATTTTCAACTGTCTGCCTAGAAACTCATTTGGAATCAAAAGACCTGGATTTAAACTCTCCCTCTGATACTTTCTAGCTGTGTGACCATGAAAAATTGGTTAACATCCCTGACCCTTGGAATTGTCATTGAAAATTGGGGATCACAGAATTATAGGATCACAGAACTTGAAAGTCTGACAGCATCTCAGTGGCCATCTCCAGTGGCCTCTCCAACTCACACATGAGAATACCTACTACATACAACATACTCAACAAATGATTTCCAACTTCTCCGTAAAGTTCTCCAGGGAATAGGAACCTACCGCCTCTCAAGGAAGCTTATTCCTTTGGAACAGCTCAAATGATGAGGGAGCTTTTATTACCATCAAACCTCCATTGGTCTCTTAGCAGCTTTCTTCCACTGCTTCTAGCTCTGCCCTCTGGGGCCACACACAACATGTGAAATCCTTCTTTCATGTGACAACCCTTCAAATATAAGATAATAATACCTTGCCTTGCAGGGCTTTTGTGAGGCTCAAATGAGAAAATATATGTGAATCACTTTGAAAACTTTAAATTGCTCTATAAATGTCAGTTATTTTGATTATTGAACCAGAGGAGGAAAGGGGAAAGAAGAAGAGATGTAAGGAATTTTTCATTGCTCCTTTGAACTACATCAGGATAGTCAGTAATGAAGCTCAAGACACTGGTATTGGTAGAAAGATGAGCAATAGTCCTACTTCTGCAGTAAGTCCTCCATCTTTATGTGCCCCATAATCTTTTTTGTGGCATATTGATTACAAACTTCCCCCATATAGCCCAGCTTGTAAACTACCAACCTGCTTCCAGAGACAATGCCTGCTTCCAGAGACATTGACTTGTATCTTTCCCAATCACCAGATCATTAAAATGTATCACACAAAGTCACAGTCACAAACATCCCCAATAATCCTACCAATTACTTCCTTCTTATCTGCCATTTTCTTGTTGCATCTTTTGTCCCCTGTTGATACATATCAACAATTGCCTCCTTTCCCTGCTACTGCCCTCTAGCTTAGAAAAGAGAGAACATCTCAGCAAGACATTCCCTGGGTAACCTGGGGCGAGATCTCCTCACAGGGCAAATTCCTAGGCTTACTTCTGAAAACTACCCGTGGACAGAGATCAGCTTTCTTGCCAAGAACTGTGCTCTCTTAGATAATGCACAGACAGACCTAATTTGCTGCAATTGACTCTCACAAAGAAAATCATACAAATTCACACAAAAGGTAACAATGACCTCACTTTCTACTTTTCTGAGAAAATCAAAACCATCCATCATGACTACACTCAAATTGCTCTTCATTTTGTCTCTGCCATCTCATAAGTGATCAATCAAAGAATATGCATTAAGTGCCTACTATGTGTGAAGCAGTGTGCTAGACCCTGAGGGGAGGGGGGGAGGAAGAGGAGAAAAAGACAAAAATGAAGCTATTCCTATTCTTGAGGGCATTGCACAGGGTTTTGAATAAGGTAAGATTTCATCTGGGTCATCCAAGCAGGACAAGGGTGCCATTGATCCCACCTGTAGACCTGATTGTAATACAACAGTTTCATTCTGCATAGGAATCAAAGCTTCTGGTTGGGGATTATGAAGTTTGGAGCATGTTTACTCTGTATATGTATGTTCCAGCTTTCACTTGAGCTACAGAACATAATGATTTGTCAGCCTGGAACCTGAAATGAAAATTCAAAAGGAAAGTAAAAATATTTTAAAAAGAAGAGGAAAGAATGATCTGTAAACAAGATAAGAGGCTCAAGAGAGAGAGAGGAAATGAAGAAGCTACAAGATGCCAAGGAGAGAGTGGGTAAGGAAGCCATTGTATCAGCAATGCCATATTCACAATGCCTATAGAGATTACAAATATGCTGATATAATTATCCATCACAAAATATGTCAAGTTTGCCATTTGGGGAAATAAACTAGAGAATTTATTAAGATACCAAAAGACTGAGTCCCAAAACCAGAAAGTGAGAGCCATCAGAGTAGTTATGACATTGGCACAGGTAGATAAAGTAGAAAGCACCCACATTCTCAAGCCTTTAAAATAGAACAGGCTACCTCAGGCAAAGGTCCTCCTCTCCCCACTCACAGCAACCACCCAGCGTCCTGGAAGCACTCTCCCAGCAGCTCCGGCCCCTGGCAGTCCTCAGCAGGAGTCCTTAGCAGAAAGTCCTGCTCCCAGCAGCTCCAGCCCCTGGCAGTGCTCAGCAGGGGTCCTAACTTAAAAAAAAAAAAGGCAATGAAATGAAGAAGTATTGTATACTAAACAATATAGAATGGATATATCATATTCCATATTATCCAGAAGCATCTGGGTTAATTGAAAGAATGAATGGATTACTGAAAGAACAGTTGAGGAAGTTAAGTTCCAATAATTCATATCAACATTGGAAGGATAGTTTGTTCATGGCTTTGCGTAATTTGAATAATAGACCATTGGGAGGAAGTACACCTCTAGCCAGAATGATGACCCCCAATCTGCAAATTAGAAAACAACAAACACACAAGATCCCAAATATTGAGTATTGGACCTTGAGGCCAGATGTCCCAGCACCGTACCCAGGACCACCTGGTTCGGTGGGGTATGATTTACATTGTTTAGAGGACTTTTGGTTGGACAGGAAAGAAGTAAGAAAAATTTCCACTGGGATATGCATAAGAATCCCTAAAAATCACTTTGGGCAGATTTTACCCAAATCAGGATTAGCAGCTCAAGGAATACACGTATTGGCTGGAGTAATAGATTCTAATTATCAAGGAGAAATTGTTGTAACATTCCAGAATTTAGGTGAAGGGCTCATACAGATTCACAAGAATGATAGGATAGTTCAAGTGATTATCGTTCCTTGTAAAACAATGCCACTTGTAAAAACTGACCCTCCTTCCAAAATAACTGTCACAGGAACTGAAGGATTTGGTTCTACTGATAGAATAAAATCAGGAGCTAAAGTATGGGTAAAACGGAAGCCAGATGATGTTCCAAAGGCTGCAGAGATTATAGCATATGGGAAGGATAACACTGTAACTATTGTTTATTCTGGAGAAGATGATTACAAAATTGTACCCTTAAATCATTTATTCTACCGTGAGTGAGGCTACAATAGTCTGGTTATTGTCTCTTTGCTTCTTCTTGATTTTTTGTTTGTTCACCTTGTTTGTTAGATTTGTTTCCACAGGCTTGGTACCCTCCATCTGTAGATGCCTGATAGCTTAAGCTGGATGTCACCCCCTGTCTGCAACTGTGATGTGTCACCCTTGGACCTGGCATCAAGCATATTAAGAACTGACCTCTCAAATTGGACCCCTAAGGACAGGGACAGCTCTACATCCGATTTCAGCAGCAAGTAGCCATAGAAGAAGAGATCTTCACGCCTTACCACAAGATTTTGGGGCCCCATTTGTTCAGGGTGGGGGGAATGATGGGGAGCTTGTGCTCAAGCCCCACCCTAAAATATGGTTTTTTGTGTTTATTGTGTGCTATTCTTGTTATATTGTTGTGAAATTTTGTTGACACCAGTTATTCCTACTATATTTTTGCCAAGTAAGGGACATGAAAGATCTTGGGGCCGAATGTAAGGGTTATGGGATTTAAAGATCTCCCATGCCCCATGGACGTGCTGACATAGCAGAGCAAGAGAAAGTGAAAATCCGAGCTAACGGTCCTGCGGTTGGCAGTTGGCGGCAGTTGCCTTTTTTTTTTTTTATAGTTAGGACCCCTGCTGAGCACTGCCAGGGGCCGGAGCTGCTGGGAGCAGGACTTTCTGCTAAGGACTCCTGCTGAGGACTGCCAGGGGCCGGAGCTGCTGGGAGAGTGCTTCCAGGACGCTGGGTGGTTGCTGTGAGTGGGGAGAGGAGGACCTTTGCCTGAGGTAGCCTGTTCTATTTTAAAGGCTTGAGAATGTGGGTGCTTTCTACTTTATCTACCTGTGCCAATGTCATAACTACTCTGATGGCTCTCACTTTCTGGTTTTGGGACTCAGTCTTTTGGTATCTTAATAAATTCTCTAGTTTATTTCCCCAAATGGCAAACTTGACATATTTTGTGATGGATAATTATATCAGCATATTTGTAATCTCTATAGGCATTGTGAATATGGCATTGCTGATACATTTGGCGACGAAGATGGGATTCGAACCCACGCGTGCACAGCACAATAGTGCTCAGCAGGAGTCCTAACTCAAAAAAAAAAAAGGCAACCGCCACCAACTGCCAACCGCAGGACCGTTAGCTCGGCTTTTCACTTTCTCTTGCTCTGCTATGTCAGCACGTCCATGGGGCATGGGAGATCTTTAAATCCCATAACCCTTACAGCCATACAGAAAAGAGAGGTGAGAAGAGTGAGGAAGAGAGCCAGAGGAAAGGAAATGGGATTATCATCAAAGGAAAAATGCAAACAAAAGAAGAAAAAAGCAGAGCAGGAGGACAGAGGTGAGGGTGAGTGCACCCACTCATTGCCCAGAGGAGTCATGTAGCAGAGGAGGGTATGAAAGACCTGGGGAAGGTGCCCTCCTCCCAGGCTCCCTTCTCCCTTCCATGATAATGACAATTCACATGTGAATGATGCTTTAAGTGTTACAAAGCCTTTTTCCCATAACTATCATCTGAATAAAGTAGCTCTAATATTATCACTATCTTACAGATAAGGTAACTGAGGCTTGTGAAAGGTGGAGTGGTTGTAATGGACAAAGCACTAGGCTTAGAGTCTGAAAGACCGGGGTTCAACTCTGATGTCGAACCCTTTCCAGGACCCAAGGACTATGAGCACAGGAGCTTCCTTTCCTGGTCTTCAGAACCTGCAGGAGCAATCAGCAGGTTACTCCTTCTCCAGGGTCACTTCCCTGAATGATGGCTATGGGTCCCAGGGTGGAAGAGAGACCAGCATCCTGAGCAGAACAGGCGATGCTGCTCCTTGGGATTTTGGGATGTCTCCATACTCACTCTGAGGGGAGGTGGCAATGATCTGACTTGCCTGACTCAGATCACTCCCTGTTTGTCCCCAGGGTCCATGGCTACTTCAGCTACTAGAGCTTGCCTATTGGTTTGGTCCCTTCTGTACAATGGTTACTCCCTTGGATGATGGCTATGGAAACAAGGCCAGTGGTCCGAGAACCACTGCACCCTCTGAAGTCCCTTTTATCTCTGAACCTGACAGTTAGGTGGTTAGATGGATAGAACATTGGTCCTGGGGTCAGGAAGACCTGAGTTCAAATCCAGATTCAGATACTTACTAGCTGTGCGACCCTGGACAAGTCATTAAAACTCTATTCTCCTCAGTTTCCTTATCTGTAAAATAGGGGTGATAACACCCTCCCTTCCTCCCCCCCCCCCAAAAAAGAGTTGAATGTGTGTGTGTTTCTAGTGCCTTGCACAGGGCCTGCCACATAGGAGGTATTTAATAAGTGTTCACTGATTGATGTAGGCATATATATGGACACACACAAATATACACACATACATGTGTATACACAGACACATACATATGAACACACAAACACATGTGTATGCATGTGCACTCACACATAAGCTTGTCTATTAATAGGTCTGTCTTCTGCATCCAGGTCTCCTAACAAGGTACTCTTACACATGCATGTGAATGTATATGTAGATATGTGTGTATATATATGTATATACACACATACATACATACGCATATTCACATATATACAAACACACAGGCACACACAAGCTTATCTATAGATAAGTCTATCCACTATAACAAGGTCTCCTAATGAGGCACTCTTACACATGTGTGAATATGTCTGTATGCATATGTGTATATATGTGTATATACACATGCATACACACATGCACATATATACAAACACTCATGCACACACAAGCTTGTCTATAGAGAATTCCATCTTCTATAACCAGGTCTCCTAATGAGACACTCTTACACATGTGTGACTATGTATCTGTATGCATATGTGTATATACACATACATACACACATTCACATGTATACAAACCCACATGCACACACAAGCTTGTCTATAACTAGGTCTCCTAATGAGGCATTCTTACACATGTGTGACTATGTGTCTGTATGCATATGTGTGTATATACATACATACATACACACATGCACATGTATACAAACGCACATACACACACAAGCTTGTCTATAGATAGGTCTGTCTTCTATATCCAGATCTCCTAATGAGGCACTCTTACACATGTGTGAATATGTGTGTATGCATATGTGTACATATATATGTGTGTATATACATACATACACACATGCACATGTATACAAACACATGCACACACAAGCTTGTCTATAGATAGGTCTGTCTTCTATATCCAGATCTCCTAATGAGGCACTCTTAGAAGTAGCAGAAAGTGTCACTTGCCACACGTATAGCAGATACAGAAAACAGGGGGCCTCAGAACCCTCAGCCCCTGCCCAGCACGAGGACAGGAAGCAGCATTATGTGGCATTCCAAGCAGGGGCGAGAATGCCGTCGCTTTACCAAATTGGTTTTCCGACAGGAAATTATAATTGCACTAAGTGTTCTAGAATTCGGAGACGGAGATTAATTACAGCCTAGAGTCCTACCGAGCTTTGAACTTTAAACACAGCATGGCGTGCAGGCTCGTTAATAAGGAGGAGCATCCTCTAGGACTGTTCAGATGAACAAATAAAAACAATTTGAATTTTGATATTTGGCCTGGCCCCGGGAGAGAGATCCGGGCTCTGAGCTCTCTCTGCCTCTGTTTGTGCAGACCAGCAGCTTGAAAATGACCTGAGACCTAGAGCAGGGGAGCCTGGTCACCTCTAGAGCAAATAGGGCTTGGGAGAAGATGGTCACTTGGAGTGTGGCATCTGAGCTAGGGGTCTGGGAGGCAGCAAACAGGCAGGCTGGAGAACCTTATTGCTAAGAAAGGCGACATATGGCAAGAAATACACTTGGGTTGGGACATGGAACAACTGGGTTCTTGTCCTAGCTCTGTCACTAATTAGATGGGAAATCTTGGACAGGACATTTGAGCAGCATGGCGCATGGGAGAGCAAAACTGGACTTGAATCAAGAAGAACCAGGTTGTAATTCTACCTCTGCTACTTAGAGCTCAGTGACTATGGACAAGTCCTTCAGTTCTCTGGGTGTTGACTTCTTTCTCTATCAAATACCGGGGCTGACCCGATGCCCTGCAAGATCTTTTCCAGCTTTAGATGATACGGTGACAGGTGTAGAGTTGGAAGCCAGATCAAAGGGTATCTAGTTCAAATCACTCATTTTATAGATGAGTATATTGTAGGAGGATTTTTTTTTTGTCACATAGAGCTTAGATTAGATGGCCACTGAGTGATGACCACTTCTAACTTTGAAATTCTTTCATTCTGTGATTTTAAATTCCTTGATTACAGGGGTCGTGTTTTCTACTTCTTTATCCCTGACAGTCTAACAAAGTCTGAGCCCATACTCAGGCAAGGAATAACGTTATTGGCCAATCAGCAGCAGCTTAACAAGGATCCCATCAGCCTCATCCACCCTCCCATCAGTGTTGCACTGAGATCTCTCAGCCCTAATCCAAGCCTCCCTCCCTACCTGCTCAAGTTTAGAGAGAGAATTTTTTTCAGGTGTGTTTATAGGCTCTCGGGTCCCTACCAACTCAGAGATTCTGAGGTTTTGTGAGCAAAAGAATGGAAAATAAAACAGTTGACATTTATATAGCCCTAAAGATTTACAGAGAGCTATATACACATCTTATTTGAGCCCTGCAACAGCCTTATTACCAGAATTATTATCCCTCTCCGAGAAATGTAAAAACTGAAACTGGGGGAGGTTTGAGGGTCCCCTGTTGCAAAGCTAATAAGCATTAGAGGCTGGATTTGAAGTCAGATCTTTTCTATATCCAAGGGCCACCCTTTTCCCACAACATTATAAATGCATTGAATGAACAAGCCTAGCCCATAGTAAAATGCTTGATAAATACTTGTTGACTCATGGACAAACTTTAAAGTATTTGGCAAAACTAAACTTAATTTCTTCCTTCCTTTTAGATACATCTCTCATCCTTCCCCAAAACACATCTCTTTTCTGTATGACTATGGAACCTTGGTGCTAAAAGGGACTGTGCAAAGCATCTTTGTTTTTCAGTCCTTTCATTTGTGTCTGACTGTTTGTGACCCCATTTGGGGTTTTCTTGGCAGAAATACTAAAGTGGTTTACCATTTCCTTCTTCATTTCATTTTACAGATAAGGAAATTGAGGCAAACAGGGTTAAGTGACTTGCCCAGGGTCACACAGCTAGTAAGTATCTGAGGTCAGATTTGAACTCAGGAAAATATCTTCCTGACTCCAGGCCTGGCACTCTATCCATTGTGCCCATTAAAACTAAAACAGATAATGGTTTAAGTTTTATTCTTTCATTCAGAGATGCTCAGAAACATCTGTTTGAACTGACATAGGACAAAGTAAGCCAAACCAAGAGTTTGATGTACACAGTAATGCCATAATGTAAAGAAAAATAGCAATAGCATATTGGCATTCATATGAATATAACAAGGAATCTTGAGTCTGGAGGACTGATGAGGAAATCACACTCTTCTTAGTTGAAAGGTTGGAGGTCTATGGGTACGGAGGAGGCATGATTATCAGATGTGGCCAATGTATCAGTTTTATCTGTCACAAAGGAGACTTCTCCTTGAGAGCATGGAATTGAGAAGGGACTGTGATGTAAAAAAATTCAGTAAGTCACAGGGGCAGGGAACCTGCAGCCTCAAGCCCCCATGTGGCCCTCTGGTTCCTCAAGTGCAGCCTTTTGACTAAATCCAAACTTCATAGAACAAATCCCCTTAAGGAAAAGATTTGTTCGGTAAAACTTGGACTCAGTAAAAAAGTCACACACAAGGACTTATAAGGCCACATGTGGCCTCGAGGCCACAGGTTCCCCATCCCTGAAATAAGACATATTTTTAAGTATTGTTGCTCCCAAGAGTATTTGCGTGGAAAATGGAGATTCTTTGGGACCCAAATCAATGAAGTGTCTGAGGAAGAATTGAGGGGCAATAATTGAGTTTGATATTTGTAAATGACAACTCTTAGAGCCCTAGGGGTGACCCAGCGAGTTAGTACCACAACCAGACCCAGAGTCAAGATTTCCTAGTGACTTTCCCAAAGTCATACAATCAATGAGTTCAATGAGAGACATTAGTTCTTGGCTCAGCTGGACCAGTAAAGGCTCCTGTCCACTGTGCTATACTGCCTTTTGAAAAGCCATTATAAAAGTCCAGAGGCAGGGATGAGTATGGCAGGCATTTCATGCAAGGAGGACAAACTCCATGAATTGACAGAGATCAGAAAAGGCACATCAAATTTGATAGACAGCTAAAGGGCCAGTTTGGAAGTTCCTGCAGATACTTTCAGTCCACCAAGATGTCTATTAGTATATAATAGAATGACCAGCAATTGTCCCTTACACATAATACAATGAAAGACAAAGTGGTGTACTGGATAGAGGGGCTATCTATGACCCTGATCAGTATTCTAGGTAACTCTCCAAAACTCTACATTTCAGAATAGTCTCCAAAATGCATTGAAAAGGGGGATTTTCTTTACCAGAGAGCTCCCTATATTGATTAAAGCACAGGTCTGGACCAAAAGAAACAAACAGTACATGTGCAGGAGCTTAGTGTTATATGCACTAAAATTACAGGCAGCAAGCATGAAAACATGCAGAAACATAACATCGCCAAACAGCAACTAACCATGACAATCTCAAGCAGACACTCGATACATGACTGTACAGCATTTCCATGTTAGCGAATGAAGCCACCCCCAGAATCACGTGTAGCAAAGAAGGCCCATACAGCAAAAATAGAAAATACGACTTTGCATAAAGCTTATAATACTTGCAGTCTAATAATGGATGTCGACTGGCTACAAAGGTCACGATGGACACACCCATCACTCCCTAGGCATCATAATATTATTTGGTCATTGGCCAACTGGTCCCTTTCTTTGGTGTTATCTCCGTACTCTTGATTCTATTCATCCGCTGATCTGTAGTCTCACTGCTGAGCTCTCGGAGAGCTCAGGGTTATTTCAGCATCCTCAGGTCCACCAGCGTATAGGCCCAGCATAGTCTTGAGCTTGGAGATGACCCAACCAGCTGTCACTCTCTCCAGCTAATACAGATGGCTGCTGCTCCCTAGAAGTTCCCACTGTTAAGACTATTAGAAAGAAAAGTGAGATGGATCACGTGTTTCTGATGTGTGTACCTGTCCCACTGGTAGTTTTGAAGCCTATGGGAGAATATATTCCATATGTACTATGCCATTTGACTAAATGTCTCTTGTTTTGAACTGTGTCCTCTAATTGGTTTGTGAAAGTAGGCCCAATGGTGGGGGCTCAGGATCTATAGTTTTGAGTAAATGTTCACCCCAAAGTGTTTTGAACCTGAAGTAGGTTTTGAGAGACACACATGTGATGAGGTCTGGGTATTATAATAGGAAGAGGTGTTTAAAGCATCTCACAAGACAGCTAGGTGGTGCAGCGAATAGAGCACCCACCCTGGAGTAAGGAGGACCTGAGTTCAAATCTGGCCTCAGACACTTGACACACTTACTAGCTGTGAGACCTTGGGCAAGTCATGTAATCCCAATTGCCTTGCCTTCCCCCCTCCAAAAAAAAAAAAAAGCATTTCACAACATACCTATCAGCTCTATCACACATTCCTACTTTCTTGCAATCTAAGATCTAGGCAAACTGGCCTCCTCATTGTTCCTAGAGCATGCACACACACACATACACACACACACACACGATACCCCACCTCCTGCCTTCAGACTGACTGGCCCCCATGCCTAGAATGTCCTTCCTCACCTCTATCCCTAATCTTTAAGACTCAGAGCAAGCACCACCTTCTATACAAGGCCATTCATTCCTCATCCTCTTAGCTGCTTGTGTCCCTCTCCTGTCCCAACCCCTATCCCGTTTCAGCTACTTTGTACATACCTATGTAGGTGTATCATGTCTCCCCTAAGAGCTCCTTCATGAGAGAGAATGCTTCACTTCTGTCTCTGTATCTTTTGCCACCTAGCGAGGATTGAGCATTAGTAGGGAATGTCTGCTGACTAACGTTCAAAGGCTATTGACTCATGAGGGCCTCACACTCCTGGGTCCTGTAATGAGAGAGGAGAGCATCTATGCAGGCTCCAAGGCATCAATACTGATGTACATTCTCACATCAAATACCAAGGACTGGAGGGTAGAGGAGACAGAAGTGATGGAAAGTTCAGAGTAGATAAACAGATCTGCTAATACCAAGTAACAATGATGTATAGTCTTACCCCATGATAAAGGAAGGAGAGATACACCTAGAAGATATCTGACTCAGGGAACATGGACTTGGGTCTGGCTCTGATTGGGGCCAGGCAGGGCAATGCTATTGCTATGGTTTGGTAAAGGGTTGGGCAGTGTGG
Organism: Petaurus breviceps papuanus; assembly: GCF_028583685.1. Classification (NCBI taxonomy): domain Eukaryota; kingdom Metazoa; phylum Chordata; class Mammalia; order Diprotodontia; family Petauridae; genus Petaurus; species Petaurus breviceps. Next base: position 6,637,829 of record NW_027187339.1, read on the forward strand.
GCCTGGTGACCGAAACCCTAGCCACAGCCACCAACTCCCAGCCTCACGTGTCTGCATTGGAGCCAGGTAAGGGAAAGGGGACAATCCTGATGCCCACATTTTATTACCATGAAGGCTTGGGGTGCATGGGAAGGACATACCACATCACTAAACCTAAGTCCTGGGACTCTGTTCAAATGTGGGTGAAGGCTCTCATAGTTCTCAGGAACAAAGGAAGCAACCTTACATCCAGGCAGAAAGAAGAGAGGGAACCTCTCCAGTGGTGAGTACCGTGACTCCCGTTTCTAAAAGCTTGAACCCTTGGAGCCCCCATGCCAACATGCTGTGTGGGGCTTCTTACATCCAGGCAGAAGAGAGGGAACCTCTCCAGTGGTGAGTACCGTGACTCCCGTTTCTAAAACCTTGAACCCTCGGAGCCCCCGTGCCAACATGCTGTGTGGGGCTTCGGAAGTGCCAGGGAAGCTATTAAAAGAACAGAAAACAGAAATTATGATTTAAAATGTAAAATTAATTTATTTTATTAAAATGTTTATCTGGCTTTATTCCTCATTATTGCTTTATAGCTGCTGCAGGCGCTATAATTGCTACGCTTAATCTGTGGCTGACTCGGAGTGAAATTGGCTTTGTGCTCGGTGGTTCACAGTTAGGGGGCCCTTCCCGACGAGGTACATTGCAATAATGCTCAAAGTGAGCAACACTCAGACAACAAAGAGATCGTCAAAAGATAGCTTGGAACAAATGTTTAATTAGTTTTTAAGGGTTGTTCTTTTTTCTTTCTCTCCACACTGACCACCCAGCTATTCCTAGAACCGTGAAACATCGGAGCTTGGGGATCAATCAGTCAGTCTACAACAATAAAGAACCATGTATTAAGTGGCAGCTATGCAGTGCGATGGAAAAAGTTTCCTTTAGGAAGATCTGAATTCAAATCTTGCCTCAGACACTCCCCAGCTGAGTGAACCTGGGCAAATCACTTAACCTCTCTGCCTCAGTTTCCTAATCTGTAAAATAGGAATAATCAAAGCCCCTACTTCCCAGGTTTGTTGTGAGGATCAAATGAAATGACACATGCAAAGAGCTTTGTGAATATGAAAGCATTCAAGAAATGCTAGTTGTTAAATTATTATTAAATTCCTACAGGCTACTAGATGCTGTATGCTGAAATCACCCTATTCACTTCCTCAGAGCTCAGTTTCCTCATCTGTCAAATATGAAAATCCAAAGAAGCATAGAATTAGACAGAATTTTAGCAACCATCTAGGCCAACCCCTTCTTTTTCTAGATAAGGAAACTGAGACTTGGAGATTATCAAGTCACTTGCCCAGGGTCACAAAATCAACAAAAGTCTCATACTTTTGAAGTAGATTTTTGAATCTAGATTTTTATATTTATCCCTATTATATTTCATCTCCTAAGATCTGATCCATCGTTCTAGTACCTTAAGATCTTTGTGGATCCTATGTTAGAAATTCTGCTCCAATCTGTGTATTCTAGAAATTTGGGGAGCAGTCCTTTGTGCCTCAGACAAAGCAAGCATCCATGCCTTTATCCAAATCACTCCTAAAATTAACACAGAGCCCAGTACAGGTTCCTGTCATGCTTCACTGGAGTACTTCCCCTTCACCCCTCCCAACCAAGTTGTCGTTTAACCACTGACTCTTTCATTCTGACCATTCATTCAGTTCCAAACCCATCTAATTACACTATTGTCCAGCCTTGCCCCTTTCCATTTTTTTTACAGAAGAATAGCAGATGATGCTTTACCAGAAATTTTGTTAAAATCTACATAGAAAATTTCCTGGCTCAAATAGCTTGGGGATCCTACCCAAAAGAAAGTAGGGTTAGTCAGGCAAGGCTCACTTGTGATGAAGCCATATTGGCTTCTGGTGATTGCAACTTCTTCTCCAGGATATGGAGAATAATAATACATAATATATAATTATTATATATTAATAATACATAATAACACAAAGAATACATGTTTAATAATACATTCTTGAGTCATTCCAGGAATTGAAGTAAAACCACTGGTCTATAGTTTGCAGACTCTCCTTACTTGTAAATCAGGATAATATTGACCCTTCTCTATTCCTGTGGTACTTCTTTTTTCCATAATTTTCCTTTTGAATTCTTTTCATTTCTTTTTTTTGAAGGTAATCCAGGTTAAGTGACTTGGCCAGGGTCACACAGCTAGCAAGTGTCTGAGGGCTAGATTTATCCATGATTTTTCAAAGATTATTGACAGTAGTCATATGTCATTCTTCTTGGTCAGAAGGCTTTAATTCATCCGGGGCAGCTCCCTACTAGATCTGTGTGTAGGAAGGGATAACAACAGTTAACATTTTATAGAAACTACTGTGTGTTAAACACTGTGCTAAGCACTTTACACTTATTATCTCATTTCATCCTTAAAACTTTACACTTATTATCTCATTTCTTACTTACACTTTATACTTATTATCTCATTTCATCCTTAAAACAACCCTGGCAGGTAAGTGCTACATTTTACAGATGAAGCCACTGAGGGAAATGGAGGTTATATGACTTGTCCAGGGTCACACAGCTAGGAGTAATACAGCTAGTAAGTGTCTGAGACTAGATTTGAATTTGAATTCAGGTCTTCTTAATACCAGACCCTGACCTCTATCTGCTGTGCCACCAAGCTGCCTAAGGACAGAACAAACACATAAAAAAAGGATGAACAAACAAACAAAAATGACTTTTATTTTGACAAAAAAAGAAAAGAATTAAGCAGTCAGTTTTTCTCTCTGTTGTGAGTCCCATCCACCCTGGGCAAGGGTCCTTCATCAGCCTCGTCTCCATTATAGAATAAAATAGATAGGAAATGGATCTGTGATTTCACTGGCATAGGAACTCCCAGGTGAGGAAAATCCATCTACCAGTGCAGGGCAGCAGCAACATAGAAATTCTAAGGCATTCTAGGCACTGACAGCTTAAGTGCCTCTACCAGGACATGCAGTTTGGAAGTGTCAAAGACAGGATTTGAACCAAAGGCTTCTTGCCTTCAAGGCCAACTTTTCATTCCTCTGTACTACCCCCCCCCCAAAAAAAACCCACCCTTTAGGATGTCTTTAGCTTTTCTCGTCAGCCTCACCTTATTCTGAGATTGAACACTCCTGTCTCTGTTCTTACAATATGATATTACACACACACACACACACACACACACACACACACACACACACACACATTTCTTTTCTGTTCAGCCAGGATGTCCAGTTTGAAATATCCAATAGGGAATTAATGATGTGGGATTAGAGATCAGGAGAATGGGACTGGAGATATAGATCTGGGAGTCCCTGGCACAGAGATTATAATTAAACCCATAAAAGCTGATGAGGTCACTGAGAGAGAATGTAGAGAGTGAAGAGGAGGAGGCCTAAGATGGAGCCCTAGGGAACCACCCACAGTTTATGGGGCACAATCTCGATGATCTTCCCAATAAGGAAACTGAGGCCCAGACAAGGGGAGCAGCTTGCTCAAGGGATAGAAATGGGGCAATTCCCCAGATGTCCTGCCCCATAATCCAGTGATCTTTCCTCTAACCCCATCCTGACTAATGCCCAACTGGGTCCCCAATTCAGTTCTGAATCTGCTTCTGTCACTTTCATCCCGGCTTCTTCATTCCATCCCCATTTTCTCAAGTGGTTCATTTCTATTCTTGATCTTCTGTAGAAAAGCATCCCATGCTCCCTTTCAGTCATCTGCTCTGCTGGGCTACAATAAAATGTATTTGGCTCTAACAGTCTTCCTCATAAATCAACCCCCTCCTGCTCCTTAATCATTATTATCGCTCTTCTGTGAACGCCCTGCAATTCCACTCCATATTTCTCATATTGGCATGCTTAGAACTCTCTGCATTTTCTCCAGATCAGTCTCATTAGAGACCTACCCACCTCCTCCCCTTTGCACCTTGAAACCTCCCTTTCTAATTACCCTGACACTACTGACCTTTTTTGGCAGGTACTTCTATGAAGGAATCTCATGCCTGAGCTCCATTGCGACCTCTGGGCCCTTTGGTGCTCTGAATTTCTTTCTCACATTGGACAATGGAAGGCACATTTTTTTCCAGTCAGGGCATGTTCAAACCAGAAAACAGCTCCATTCCCAAGAACCAGGCAGCCCAAGAGCCAGTGTGCTGTGATAGAAAAAACACTGACTGGAATTCAAGAAAGATGGCCATTCCATGGTGAGCTAGAATGCTACTACAGCATTTTCTCCAAATGAAACATTTTGCTAAGAAGCAAACAGAAACATTTGATTCCTACATATAATAAAAAATGGGATTTGGCTAATAAATAATAACTAACATTTATGCAGCACTTTGAGGTTTAAAAAACACAATACAGACATACATTGATTGGCTTGACAGAAAAGGAGGGAGGGAAGGAGGGAGGGAAGGAGGGAGGGAAGGAGGAAGGGAAGAAGGAAGGAAGGAAGGAAGGAAGGAAGGAAGGAAGGAAGGAAGGAAGGAAGGAAGGAAGGAAGGAAGGAAGGAAGGAAGGAAGGAAGGAAGGAAAGGAGGAAGGAAGGAAGGATCTTATTTTATCTTTACAACCCTGGGAGGTAGGTGTTATTAGGTGAGGAAACTGAGACTGGAAAAGATTAAGTTACTTGATTAGAGTTCTGTTACTGCTTTGTGTTGTTGTTCAGTTGTGTCTGACTCTGTGACTCCATTTAGGGTTTTCTTGGCAGAGATACTGGAGTGGTTTGCCTTTTCCTTCTCCAGCTCATTTTACAGATGAGGAAACTGAGGCAAACAGGGTTAAGTGACTTGCCCAGGGTTTACACACCTAATAAAACTGTCCAGGCTAGATCAGAACCCAGGTCTTGGGATCTCCAAGAGCAGTTCTCTCCCCACTACAGCACCTAACTGCTTCTGTAGCAGGAGGCATTGATTTAGAGCTGAAAGAGAATTTAAGAGGCTATTAGGCCCAAACCTTTCATTTTGTAAATAAGGAGAGATTAAGTGTTTTGTCCAAGGTCACAGCAGTTAGTAAGGATCAAAGAAGAGGTTGGAAGCAGAACTTCCTGAACTTGTATCCCTGGGGGCATAAACCTTAGACAGATCATAGACTTAGAGCAAGACCTCGAAAACCATCTAGTCCTGGGGTTCTTCACTTTTTTGCATATCGTGCACTCCCATGGGCTTTCTGCCGAGGCCTATGGATCACTTTCCAGATTAATATTTTTAAATGCATAAAGTAAAATAAATTACAGAAGAAATCAATTAGATTGAAATCTAATTATCAAAATCTACATAAAAAAAAGTTTAAAGACCCCAGGTTAAAACCCCTGATCTAGTCCAACTGCATCATTTTCCAGATGAGAAAACTGAGGCCCATGGTGGATGGGTGATTTCCCCCAAGGTCACACATGTACTAAAGTGACCGAGCCCAGGGTCCTATCTGCTGTGTCACTCTACCTCTCATAGATATTGGGGTTTATTAACCAGAAGTCTTTCCTGACAGTGAGTTTGTTAGATACTGAGACTGATTAGCTGAGGAGGCAGGAAAATATTCTCCAAGCATCTTTAAACAAAGGAAACACAGCCGACTCATTAGGCTTGTCTGTAGGCAAGGGGATGGATGGGGTGACACGTGAAAATAAAAGCCTTGATTACATTCTTTGTGGCAGAAAATCTGGCTCACACACTCTCCTGATACCTTTAAACAGGTAAGGCATTAAAACGCTCTGAAGGGCCTTTCATTAGTGACCTATCCTCCTGTGGTTGATATTTAAAGTACTTTGAAGTATAAGATGCCAAGACTAGCTTAGAGTAGTTTGGCTAATAGTCCTATCTCACTGTGAACTTTCAGCAGCAGGTTACCCAAATGCCTCCTTAATCTGGCCATCTTAATATAAATTGCTCCACAATATTATTTTCTGAATTTACAGTATGCAATAACAAATAGTATCTTTTTTGATAAATTAATCTCAATTTAGCATTAACTAATACTAAATTGCTATGGAATTACATATTACATACACATTACTACAGAAAGAAGTTCATCATGATTAATGTTATTACAGCGAACACCAAAGGAATTAATAATGATTTGCCGTTATTATAAAGTGGTACCAATGTAGGGGAAAAAAAAGGTTAAGTCTAATTAAATTCTGGCAACCACTTTAGGGCTCTGCCACATTGAGGATGCTGAGTTTTATGTTAATTAATTCTATATGAAAGGTTGCTGAAGTGGTTTAATATTGTTCAAAGAGCCACACTTTTACTACCAGATTCTATTTTCGGTTTCTTTCTCCAACCCTTTCCCCTTGAGGACTGGCTGGCATGCCTGAAACTTTCTGGTCCTGCTCTACACATGAAAGGGCCAGGTTTTGCATGGCTGTCCTCTATGCCTGCAATGCATCCATACCTCCTCTTGAAGAATCCCATGTGCTGGAGGTGGTTGGTGGCACAGTGAAAAGAGTACTGGCCCTGGAGTCAGGAGGACCTGAGTTCAAATCTGGCCTCAGACACTTAACACAAAAACTTGCTGTGTGATCTTGTGTCACTTAACCCCAAATTGCCCTCCAAAAAGCAAAACAAAAAAAAAAAACTGCAATAAGAATCCCATGTCTTTCAAAGGTCAGCTCAGGAACCACCTTCCATGAGAGGCCTCTCATGGTTCCCTGATTAAGTTGGTGCTTAATAAATGATTGCTGATTGACTGATTAAAAGTGACCTAGCTTTGAAATACTCCCAACCAACATTTCCATTGTTCTGATCCAGGCTTTTTCCTGTTCCATCTTTCCTCTTTTGTTTCTGATCCTGGACTCAGTCTTCATTGATTGTTACTTATCTTCCACATGAATCTACTCTCTCTGCTAAGGGCATCTTTTCCTATTTTGACCCTCAATGAATGGTCTAATAATAACATTAATAATAACAATGATTAGCATTCATATAGCATTTAAAAGTTTGCAAAGCACGTTACAAATATCATCTTATTTGATCCTTCCAACAACTCTGCAATGGTGCAGACATTTTGGAGGCTTTTGCAAGCAGAGAACCAGGCCCAGTGACAGGCTATCCATCTGCCATCCAAGGCACTAAGTTCAGGAAGGCTTATCACCAAAAGGCCAGCCATCAGGCAATGAATTGTTTTGGCCACAGGTAGGGGACCCTTTATTAAGGCTTGGATGGGTTCTGCTCTGTATTAGTATAGAAAGCTCCCACATGAATCAGATCAGAGACTCTTGAAGTACTGAATGCTTTTTATTCACTGTGTTGCCTCTATCAATTCCAATTAACAAATACATTAAGCACATTTCTTTTTGTGACCAGATAGGACCTACACCTTCGTTCTGCCTCAGCCTTACATGGGAATGCTTGAATATTAGATCTCACCATTACCCACAAGGGTCCTCTTTCCTAATTAGAAACTCTGCTATCCCCCTATCTGACCATAACTTCAAACTTCCACCCCTGCCTATGTTGACCTCTTCTTTGCCCACAATGAGGCAGCCAATTCTTCTATTCCTCGATATGATCTCAGACACCTTCTCTGACTTCACTTTATTCCTCTCTTGTCTCAACCCAACAGGAAGTCATTTTAATTCAACATTCATCTGATCTCAAGTACCTTAGCCCATGTTCTATTGCTGTCTATCTCTTCCCAAATCTCAGCACATCGTTGCTCTCCCAGCAAACACTTCTTCAGTTTTATTCACTAGCTGCTTTGTCTGTGGTCCTCTTCTATTCTTCCTCTCTCAAATGATAACCTCATTAATGTCTAGGGTTTTAGTTACCATCTTTTGCTAATGATGCACATATATATACCCATACAAGTATATCTGCATATACACATAATATATGTATATACACATATGCATTATGTACACATACATGTACATGTAGCTATATATACAGACATAGACATAGAGACAGACATAGACACAGTCATAGACATAGGTATAGACATAGACACAGTCATAGACATAGATGCAGATGTAGACATAGATGTAGACGTAGACATAGACATAGACATAGACATAGACATAGACATAGACATAGACATAGACATAGATACACATGCAGCTCCCAGCTATCATCACCAATTGCCAGTTGGATGTTTCAGTCTGAATGTCTGAGCTATCTCAAACTTAACATGTCCAACACTGAATTCATATTATCTTTACCAAACAACCTTCCTCTCTTCCAAATCTCCCTATTTCTGTTGAAGTTACCTTCAATCTCTCAGGTAACCTCATATCTTTAGCATTATCTTGGACTCCTCGTTGTCTCACACCCCATCTATCCAGGTCATTTTTGCTTTCATGATGTCTCTCTCATCCAACTTTTTATCTCTATGCACTTAGTTAACACCTTAATTCAGTCCCTATAGCCTCTTGCTTACATTATTGCCACAACCTCCTAATTAGTCTCAAGTTTCACCATTTCAGTCCAATCCACATACTGATGTCAAAATAACTTTCTTTTAAGATCAGATCTGACCATGTGACTAGTTTATTCAATCAGGTTCCAATGTCTTCCTATTGCTTCTAGGATCAAGAATACAAACTCCTTTGATAGGTTTTTCAAGCCATACACTATTCGGCCATTACTTACATTTGAAGTTTCACTGGACATTGCTCACCTTCCCACATTCTGCTCTACAGCTAAATCAGCCTTTTCTCTGTTTGTCACATATCATTATCCATTTCCTATTTCTGTACCTGTGCCTGGAATGCACACATTCCTTACACTTCGTATAGTACCTTTTTTCTTTTAAGATCCAGCTCAACCAACATATTCTGCATGAAACCTTTCCTCATCTTTCCAATTGCTAGTGCCCAACATTCCAGACTACCTTAGACATCTCTATCTTGTACTTATTCACTTTATGTTTACATTGTGCATTTTTTTAAGAAACTTATTGCCTCTCCTCTCCCTACTCCCACCCCTATATTGTAAGCTCCTTGTAAATGAGGAGCTTTTCATTCTGCTTTTTATTTTTTGTCCATTCATCTCCAGTGCCTGGCACAGGGTAAGTGCTTAACAAATATTCATTAATTGATTGTTTGATAGGAAATTCCCTTACTCCTACACATGGGCATCTTCTCTGCAACTCAGACTTAGAGCCAGCCTGGGGCACTCATAAGCTAAAACATTTGCCCAGGATCATATAGTCAGTATGGCCCAGAGGCTGCACTTGACCCCAATTATCCTGACTCAACTGACTAATCTATATTACTTCTTGTTAAGTACCTGCCATGTCAATTAGTCAACTAGTATTTATTAAGTACTTGCTACGTACCAGACACTACGCCAAGCACCCGGAATACAAGGAAAGGCAAAACACAGTCCCTGTCCTCAAGGAGTTTACAGTCTAATGTGGGAGACAACATCAAAGACTAATTACATATGCAAAATAAATTGGAGATAATCAACATGTGCAAAGCATGGGAGATACAGAGTCAAAAATGGAATGGTCCCCAACATCTCCCACTGCATTCCAGGATAAGGTCAAAATAGGTACACAATTTAGACATAAAGGGTGAAACCATAAGCAAATTAGGAAATCAAGGAATAGTTGACCTGTCAAATCTATGGAGAAGGGAAGAATTTATGACAAGAGATATAGCATTATAAAATCAAAATAGATAATTTGGGTTATATTAAATTTAAAAGGCTTTACACAAACAAAGCCAATGCAACCAACAATTATTGGGTTTTTTTCTTTCTCATAATTTTTCCCTTTTGTTCTGATTCTTCTTTTACAATATGACTCACATAGAAATATGTTTAATATGATTTGACTATACATGTATAGCCTGTATCAGATTGTATGCCATCTTGGGAAGGGGAAGAGGAGAGAGGGGAAAAATTTAGAACTCAAAATCTTAGAAAAATGAATGTTGAAAACCAATAATTAATAAAAGGATCAAAGCATGGAACAGAAGGAGGACAATGAAGTCAGAGCTCCCGCATCAAAAGCTTCCAAGAAAAATATGAACTGATCACAGGCCATGGAGGAGCTCAAGAAGTATTTTAAAATCAAGTAAGAGAAGTGGAGGAAAAACTGGGAGGAGAAATGAGAATGATGCAAGAAAATCATGAAAAGTGAGTCAACAGCTTGCTAAAGGAGACCCAAAAAAATTCTGAAGAAAATAACACCTTAAAAAGTAGACTAACTCAAACGACAAAAGAGGTCCAAAAAGCCAATGAGGAGAAGAATGCCTTAAAAAGCTCAATTTGCCAGATGGAAAAGGAATTTCAAAAACTTACTGAAGAGAATAATTGCTTCAAAATTAGATGGGATCAATTGGAAGCTAATGATTTTATGAGAAGTCAAGATGCTATAAAACAGACCCAAAAAAAGAAAAAAATAGAAGACAATGTGAAATACCTTATTGCAAAAACCACTGAGCTGGAAAATAGATCCAGGAGAGATAGTTTAAAAATTATTGGACTACCTGAAAGCCATGATCAGAAAATGAACCTAGAAATCACCCTTCAAGAAATTCTCCAGGAAAATTGCCCTGATTTTCTAGAACAAGATGGCAAAATAGAAATTAAAAGGATTCACCGATTACCTCTTGTAAAAGATCCCAAAAAGAAAACTCCTAGGAATGTCATAGCCAAATTCCAGAGTTCTCAGGTCAAGGAGAAAATATTACAAACAGCCAAGAAGGAACAATTTTACCATTGTAGAAACATAATCAGGATAACACAAGATCTAGCAGCTTCTACATTAAGGGATCGATGGCTTGGAATATGATATTCCAGAGGTCAAAGGAGCTAAGATTAAAACCAAGAATCACCTACCCAGCAAAATTTGAGTATAATGCTTCAGGGGAAAATATGGTCATTCAATGAAATAGAGGACTTTCAGGCATTCTCAATGAAAAAACTAGAGCTGAGCAGAAAATCTGACTTTCAATTACAAGAAGCAAGAGAAGCATTAGAAGGTAAACAGGAGAAAGAAATCATAAGGAGCTTATTAAAGTTTAATTATTTATATTCCAACATGGAAAAATGATAATTGTAACTCATAAGACTTTCTCAATATGACTATAGTTGAAGGGAATATATATATGTATATATGTATACATACATGTGTGTATAAATATATGTGTGTGTTCCTATGTGTGTACATGTATACATAGATAGAGGGCACAGGATGGATTGAATATGAAGAGATGATATCTTAAAATAAAATTAAAAGGTGAGAGGAATATATTGGGAGAAGGAGAAAGGGAGAGATAGATTAGGGCAAATTATCTCATATAAAAGATTCAAGAGAACACTGTTGCAATGGAGGGGAAGAGCAGGAAGGTGAAAGGGAATGGTGTAAGGGTTATGGGATTTAAAGATCTTCCATGCCCCATTGGACTTGCTGACGTAGCAGGAAGGGGCGGAACAAGAGGAAGCGGAAGCCAAGCTAGCATTTCTGCGGTGGCTGGCGGTGGTGGCCACGGCGGTGCCAGCGGCAGCGCGAAGCCCTTTTTGAGTTAGGACTGCTAAGGACTTTCTGCTAAGGACTCCTGCTGAGGACTGCCAGGGGCCGGAGCTGCTGGGAGCGCACTTCCAGGACGCTGGGTGGTTGCTGTGCGTGGGGAGAGGAGGACCTTTGCCTGAGGTAGCCTGTTCTGTTTTAAAGGCTTGAAAATGTGGGTGCTTTCTACTTTATCTACCTGTGCCAATATCATAACTACTCTGATGGCTTTCACTTTCTGGTTTTGGGACTCAGTCTTTTGGTATCTTAATAAATTTTCTAGTTTATTTCCCCATATGGCAAGCATGATGTATTTTGTAATGGATAATTATATCAGCATATTTGTAATCTCCATAGGCATTGTGAATATGGCATTGCTGATACAAATGGTCAACCTTGTTCTCATTGAATTTGGCTTAGGGAGGGAATAGTGTGCACGTTCAATTGGGTATCTTACCATGCAAGAGGGCTGGGGGCAGGGGGATGCGGATAGGAGGGAGGTGTTAGGGGGGGAGGGCAGAATGGGGGAGAGGGTAGTTAGAAGCAAACACTCTTGAAAAGGGACAAGGTCAAAGTAGAAAATAGAATAAGTTGGGGGTGAGATAGGATGGAGGGAAATATAGTTAAGTCTTTCACAATATAATTGCTATGGAAATGTTTTGCATAACTACACATGTACAACCTATGTTGAAATTCTTGTCTTCCCAGTGGGGGTGGGTGAGGAGGGAAGAAGGGAAAGATTCTTGAACTCAAAGTTTCAAAAAACAAATGTTAATGCATGTTACATGCAACTAGGAAATAAGATATACAGGCACTGGGCTATAGAAATCCATCCTACCATACTAGAAAGTTGGGGGAGGGGAGATGGGGGAAGATATAAGAGAGAACAGATTGGAGGAATGGGAATTCAGTAGGCTTACTATTCTGGGGTGGGGGGTAGGGGAGAGACGGGGAGAAAAATTTGTAACACAAAATCTTGTGGAAATGAATACTGAAAACTAAAAATAAATTAATAAATTGGGGAAAAAAAGAAATAGACATTCAGAGGCTAAGTGACTTGCCTAAGGTCACACAGATAGCATCAGAAGAATAATTTGATCCCAGGTCCTCTGACCTGAACTAATGTTCTTTCCACTGTCTTGACTCCCCTACTGATGTGATTTCGGTCCTTTTTGAGAATGAAGGACAACAACGAACCACATGAGCTTTACATGGAATCAGGACAGCAAAAAGGAAAGAACACTCTGTTTAAAGTCGGAGGACCTGGATTCAAATTCTCTTTCTTCCACTTACAACCTGGAGCCAGGCACTTACCCTCTCCTCAGTTTCTTCATCTGTAAAATGTTTAGCCTAAATGTTCTGTAAGGTTTCTTCCAGCTCAAAACCCATGACCCATGTCCAGAGCTAGACTTAGACAAAGACAAAATAAGCTACCATATTATATGATACGTGAATGGTGACATGAAGGACTCCCTGCCCCCCCCCCCATGATACTTACTGAAGTATCATGGTAGCTGAAATTCCAACATTAGCAAGTCACAGATGTCACATTATCTGAAATGCCACTATTAGCAAATCATGCTTTTATGTTAATCGTTGTCCTCTCCAAGCTGCTTTTAAAATGCAGATACATACATACATATGTGGTAAAATGGTGGTTCTCACATTGTGGTTGTGGAAAGCCCTTGGGATTCCTAAGACCTTGAAAGAAGTCCACAAGGCCCAAACTATTTTCATGATGATGCTAAAAATTTTAATTTCTAGTATAGTAAATAGACATAGCTGTGACTCATATAAAGTAAAGTTCTTTGGGGGTCCTCAGTAATTTTTAATAATGTTAAGGGATCCTAAAACCAAAACATTTTAAAATTTTTGGGCCAGAGCAAGGGGAGATGAGAGTGAATGAATCATTATCCCTAAGCATTTAAACAAGGACAATATGAGATAAAAATGCTGAGACCCAGAGAGGAAGATCTGAAAATGAGGGCAATAGAGTAGAATCAGCAGAAAGACCTTCTTAGAAGAAGTATCTGAAAATAGAAAGAGTTCTTTCAGGAGGTGATCAGAGATATTCTAGTAGAAACTAGATCACTACATACTGGGCATGTTGTAGAGGAGACTCATGATGCATGTATGGGCTAGATTCGAGGATCACTGAGAGTCCTTCCAATTCTTGGGTTCCATGATGCTGTATAAAGATGGCAGAGATTATTTGTATGAGACTAAGAGACACAAGGCTATTTGGCTAAAGGTCATTAGCCATCATCACCATTATCATCTTTGTCTTTAGTATCTATAGACTGTTCATGCTCAAGGTATGTGACCAGGGGGAAAGAGATATCAGTGTTAATTTTATAGATGAAGTCCTCTTCCTTGGGAGCTTATGAATTAGACTACCAAACCCTATATCACAGGGGAAGAGCTTTGGAACTTTATACCACTATGCAAATGCTAGCCATTCGAATTATTACTAAAAATGTTAACCTAGTCCAGACTCTTCATTTTATGGATGAAGAAACTGAGACCTAGAGAAGTTAATTTTAAAATTGTTTTAGCTTTATGCTTTTTAGAGTTTAGTATACTTAAAAAAAAATTTTTTTAAAGCAATCAGGGTTAAGTAATTTGTTCAAGGTTACACATCCAGGTGTTTCTGGGTGGGTGCTAAGTGTCTGAGCCCGGATTCGATCCCCAGGTCATCCCGACACTGGAGCCAGTGCTCTCACTCACTGGCTGCCCCAGTTTAGTATACTTTTAAAGAACTATCAACCTTTGGTGGCAAAAGTTTTACAAGCCAATAAAAAACTGTAACAGACCAACAATGGTCCATAGATGAATGTTTGGAAATCATTGTCTTATACTTCCTCTCCACACTCAAGCATAGGTCTGTGCACTAAATAAATGATTGTTGATTGAAGCTCAACTCTCCCTTAGTTTCTCAATTATTTTGTTTTATTGTGTTGGGGCAGGAGAGACCAACATTTAGATGAGGATATAGTTCCAGGAACTCAATGTAGCCACACTAACCATAACCTCAGCACAGCTCTGATGTCAACACTGAAACATTAATCATAATAATCATTTTCAAAAAGCATCATTAGACAAACTTATTTATGCAGTTGATGTGAGAGGAGAGCCCATTATATCTCCTGCCTCCCTCACTTTGCCATTGTCCTAAAGTATAGGTTCCTGAAGGGAGCTTCTAGTAGAGTAAAAGTGAGATTCAAGTGAACTCTATCACCTTCTGTAGGAATAGTTACCCCATCCTGAACCAAAAATGAGTTGTCATATATGGTAGCATGAATAGTACATTAAGCCATAGCCACCTTCCAGGCTTTGTGGATGTCTTTTGGGGGATGTGGTCACCAGTATTCAGCAGTGAAATCCCCTCTCTAGACATGCCCTGAGTATTCATGATTTGGGGGCCTTTATCACCCCATTCCACACCCTTTTCATTGCTCCCCAACTGTTCAAACCCTACCCATCCTTCAAAGCTCCAGTTAATGTGTACCCCTCCAAGGATCCTTCCCAAACCACCATGTATCACATACTCCCTTCTCTGGGCTTCTTCAGACCTCAGATTCAGCTGCCACTGAGAACACACTGCTTTAGGCATCTCATTTCTTGTTTCTTCTATTAGTAGTTTCTTGTGCCTCATTTGCCCCTCCCCTCCCAATTAAAGTGTAAGCTTCATGAAGCAGATGATTACAGCTTATTCATCTTTGTAACCATTGTAGATTCAGATTCTTGAATGTGCTAAGTGCTCAAATCATTGATTGATTGAGGAGGCAATGGTAGTTACATGGAATGAAGAGTCAATGCAAGGCGGAAACCAGAATCTACAGATTCCCAGAATCTCAGCAATGGCAGGTACTGCAGAGGCCATCTAGTACAACACATTCATGATGGAGGACCCTTTTTCTAATATCCACCAAGAAGTGATTATGTAGCCTCGGTTTGATGTCCTTCAGTGAAGGAGAATGCACTTCCTCCTGAGATAACTCATTCCACTATGGGTAGTACTAATTAATTATTATTATCATTAATTGTTATTTTCCTTGCTTCCAATCTAAATATACCTGTCTGCAACTTCCATCCATCACTCCTACTTCTGTCATGACTGGAGAGAGACTGTTTGAGCACAGAGATAAAGGACTAACAGAATGTATTTCCTGAAGGAAAGGGAGATAAAAAGAGAAAATGCTATGAGAATGTCTTTGCTGGGAGACCAAGTTAACTCTTGGGCAGAAATATTATAAAAATAATTCTGTTTAGTGGTTAGACTGCTTCTAGAATTGAGAAGTCAGTAGTAGAAATTGTTGGTTAGTGGTCATTCTGGATATGATTTTTTTTCTCACTGAGATATATTGCTGAACTATTTAAATATACCTCTGTATTGCTTGTTACATTGTTAATAAATTACATAGCCAATAACATTGATGTCATTTAATAAAATAAAACTAGAAAGTCTGATGCTGAGAGAGAGGTTCAAAAAGAGTATGGGGAAAGAGGTTTGCTTCTCCAGTTCATATAATTACCTAAGGTAGATGCTCAAAACTAATAAGGTCCTTCAGTTCAACTCAATTGGGTTATATTACTCCAACATTTCTTGAAGACCTACTGTGAGCAGAGTATAGTGCTAGGTAGGACTAGGGGTGCACAAAGTTTAGATAACCCATAGAACCCAGAGCTCACAGTCTTGTAGGAAGATGCAGCACTTAGGAAAATAACCATGATACTGTATTAATGAATTAGGGAGTTACATCAAAGGAATATGTGAAATCTGAAGAAGGAAAAGATTATTAACTTGGGGCTACTAAGGTAAGGCTAACTAGAGGAGGTGGTATTCAAGCTGACTTTAAAGGATGAGTAAGAAAATGTCAGGTGAAGAGGAGGAAGGTGAGCATTCTAGGTATAGGGAACATGTAAACAAAGGTACTAGAGGTGATCATTATGGGACTTTGGACAAGTTACTCTATTCCTCCAAACCTCAGGGCAGGAAGAGACACAAATCTTCTCATGTATAAAGTGATGAGGTTGAAACAGTCTCAAACACTTGGACTCAGAGAGGTTGAGTTTTGGTGCTTATTTGCATTTATGAAATGTACTGGTCCTTTATTCCATGCAATTTAATAAGTATTTACTAAGTGCTTATTAAGTCCCCTGGATAGAGTGCAAGGCTTGGAGTCAATAAGACTCATCTTCCTGAGTTCAAATCTGGCCTCAGGCACTTAATAGCTACATGACCTTGGGTAAGCCACTTAACCTTGTTTGCCTCAGTTTCCTCATCTGTAAAAATGATCTGGAGAAGGAAATGACAAACCACTCCAGTATCTTTGGCAAGAGAACCCCAAATGAGATCCCAAAGAGTGATTGAAATGACTGGACAACAACAAAAGCAAGTGCCTACTATGAAGAAGCTACCATGTGAGACACTGAAATACAAAAAGAAGAGAAAAGGAATAAAAAAGAAAAGAAAAAGAAATAGAGGAGAAAAGAGAAGGAAGAAAGGAAAAGAAAGAGAAAG
>NW_027187339.1:6654824-6656717 GCF_028583685.1 Petaurus breviceps papuanus
AGAGAGAGAAAAAGGAAAAGAAAAAGAGAAGAGAAAAGCAAAGGAAAGGAAGGAAAAAAGAAAAGAAGAGAGAAAAAGAGAAGAGAAAACAGAAAGGAAAGAAGAAAAGAGGTCTCGCCTTCAAGAAGTTTATACTGGGGTGGAGGGGAGAGGTCTCCAAATTCAATAGTAAAACAAGGTTGTTTTTTACATGTAGGTGCTTCAGTGGTCTTGAGATTCTTTACCCCTTTCCTGAAATGACTATAAACTTATCTGTGTTCATATTGTTACATCTCTCATCCCCCTACCCCAGGAGACTGTAAGAACCTCGAGGGCAGGGTCTGTTGGATTTTTGTCTGTATCAGCAGCATCTTGCATAATGACATACCTATAGTAGGCTCTTAATAAGCACATATTTGTTGGATGCAATTGAAGGAGCCTCTCTGGACACTGACAGACCTTTCTCTTCTTGCCCCAGGTTCAGCTGAGCACACAGCTAGCTTCTGGTAACTTCTTAGTTAACTATTTAAAAAAAAAAAAGAAAAGTGAAATCAATGCGTGTAACCAGTTCCTGATTAAAAGCAAGCCTACTGTATGGAAGTTATAAAAGAAAACAAATAGCCTTTAATACATTGAACTCTACCTTTAAGGGAAAACTATGGCATCAGTTCCAAATCCATTTTCAATCCATTAGCGGCCTGAGTCCTGGCTCGGAAGCACCTAGACTCCCTGGAACCACAGCCTGGGCATCCCCAGGGAGCCAGCTCAGCTCTTTCTCCTTCCCAGGATAGATCAATTGGATTCTGTACAATGAAGTGCATCCAGGCTGTATCGAGAGACCTCAAGAAACAAAGTGGGGGGCCCTGCACTGGAGGGGGCTTATGGAATTCCCTTTGGCAGAAATTCTTCAGAGTTAGACCAGACACCAGCCTATGCAGAAAAGAACAATTAGTCAACTATGAATTGTTCATGAGCAAAATAGGCGTGAATATGGTACCAGGACCTGTGAATCTGACTAATAGTTCTTCCCTGCTATGACCCAATATTAGTTGCTGTTTCCTTTTTGTTTATACAAATGGCATGGCTAAAGGCTGAAGTCCATGAGCCAACATTTCCATTACCCTCTCCCTCTCAGATCAGCAGGACCAGGATTTAAGTCAGCTGGAGAGCTAGTCAGAGGACCCAGGCTACCTGGGTCACCTAAAGCCTTTCAGGACCAAAACAATGGTTCTAAAGAGCCATGGGAAGTCAAGTCCCCTTTCCAGGTGCTAAACATAGAAAATAGTCTTGACAGTGTCATTCAAACAAGAGGCAGAAGCGGGTCAGTCACTAGATCCCAAATCAGAGAGATCAGGGTTTTAACTCACTTTGGGACATTAGCTGTGTGACTCTGAGCAAGTCAATCAATGTCTCTGTGCCTTAATTTTCCCCTCCCCTCAGATGCTCAGTGGACTCTAGCTTTCCTCTTATCCAATGTAAAGTGCTTAATACCTGGAAACTTAATGGCAGACCTATCTTATGCATCCTCTGAGAAGCCCTTGAGAGAGCAGGCAGATATTTTTATTCCCATTGTGCAGGTATAGCAACTAAGAAGCAAAGTGACCTCACCAGGGTCACGCAACTAGTAAATGGACTCTACTCCTTGATCAAAGTCCTTCCCATGTACCTTTTCTGTCTGACACCACCCCCCAACCAGGGAAATTTACAAACAGCTTAAATGTGAATTAACCTAATATTTCTCCTCTCTCCCTCTCCCTCTCTCCCTCTCTCTCTCTCTCTCTCTGTCTCTCTCTCTCTCTTTCTCTGTCTCTGTCTCTCTCCCTTCTCTCTCTCCTGTGTGCCTCCTCTCTTTCTCCCTTCTCTTCTTCTCCTTCCCTCCCTTCTCCCCATCTCTCTCTCCCTCTCCCTTTCCTT
>NW_027187339.1:6656727-6662987 GCF_028583685.1 Petaurus breviceps papuanus
CTCTCTCTCCCTCTCCCTTTCCTTCTCACTCTCTGCCTCTCTGTCTCGCTCCTCTTTCTCTGCCTCTGTGTGTCTCCCTCTTTCTCACTCTCTCTTCTCTTCTTTTTTTCTTCTCTCCTCTCCCTCAACTTCCCTCTCTGTTGTCACCCTTGTCTCCTTCTCCTCCTCCTCCTTCCTCTTCTTCTCATTCTCCTCCTCCTCCTCCTTTCTCTTCTCCTCCTCCTCCTTCCTCTCCTCCTCCTCCTCCTCTCCTCCTCCTCCTCTCTTCTCTCTCCTTCCTTCTCTGTCCCTCTCCTCTCTCTCCCATCTCCCGTCTCTCCTCTCCCCTGTCTCCTCTCTCTCCTCTCTCTGCACAGTTCTGCCTCCCCACTTACCATACATTTTCAGGATCCTCTAATGAAGTACATCTTGAGTCTCCTTTTCCTGGCTAATGAGGAGACAACAAGAATTTGACGAATACTGGTACAATTACTGGAGCAGTGAAGCGCGGGCCTCTGATTAGACATGATAATTTGCAAGGCTGGGCTCTTCACATTAAGTTTGCAAACAGTTTAAAAATCACTTCCTCTATTTATCCAGCTAATCCCTGCTTAATGACTCCAGACCTGAAAAAAGAAAGAGGAAATGTGTCTTTAAAAAAAAAAACCCACATAAAAAAAAAAAGCCTGTACTTCCTTCTTGGGACATGGGGTAGATGGCAGAAGAGTCATTCATCTGCCCACATGTCACTGCATTGTAGCAAATTCCCATCCCAAGCACCATTCATTTCTGTTGCTAAAGTTGTCCAGTGTGGCTAATTTTTAATATTCATTTTATTAACGTCTTCTGTCATCATTGTTATTTCGCACCTACCCTTAGACCAAAACCTCTCTAGTGACAAAGAAATGCAACTATACAAAAATCTGCCATAGAAACCTTGTCTGATAGTGTATACAGTATTCTTTCCTAGTAATCTCCCACCTCTTGGGCATCCAAGAGGATCTATGGGCTTCATCATTATCTTTTCTCCAAAATCTTCAGTGGATTTTCCATTACCCAAAATTGTTCTGCTTCACTACAAGATTCATGTAAATCTTCCCACATTTCTTTGAATTTCTTTTGCTGGTCCTTTGTGACTGCACAATAACATTCCATTCCATTCACATTTCGTTATTTTTTTCAGCCATTTTCACATCCATGGATACCCACTTTTTACCCCTAAATCTTTGCTATCACAAAGTGTGCTGATTTTGACTGTTTTGATTTTGACTGAGATTGGACCTCTATTTCTGTCTCTGACTTCCTTGGGGAATATGTCCAGTAGTGGGTTTGCTGGATCAAAATAGACAGATAATCAAGTCACTTTTATTACCATTCCAAATTGAAATCCAGAATGGATGGCCCCCTCCACAGCTCCAACAATAATGTATTTGTGTGCCTGTCTTCCCACAGTCCTTCCATCATAGAGAATTCCCTTTTTTTTTTTCGCCTTTGACCATCTGCATAGAGCTGAAACTTTAAGGTTATTTTTAATTTGAATATGTTATCACAGTGATTTGGAGTATTTATATAACCGTTTGTAGTTTTCAAACTTTTTGAAAATTTTTTGTTCACAGATAAGCTAGTATTAATAAGCTGACTTACATGTGTGTAAGGATAGGGATCTAGCGTGTTAGATTGGGAGGTGGGGAGAAACATAAGGAACATTTATACAGCACTCATTGTATGACAAGCATTGTGCTAAGGCCCTTACTGATATAATAATAGTAATCACTAACATTTATATAGCATCAGGCACAGCGCTGAACACTTTGCAACAACCCTGGGAAGTAGGTGCTATTATTATCCCCATTTTACAGATGAGGAAACTGAGGCAAACAGAGTTTAGGGCTTGCCCAGGGTCACACAACTAGTCAGTGTCTGAGTCCGGATTTGACCTCAGAGTTTCCTGGTTCCTGGTCTGGAATTCTCTCCACTTCACAATCTATATGCCTATCTCATTTGACCAGGGCATAAGGTGACCTAGGTTCAAATCCCTTCTGGGACACTTTTATGCTATATGATCTTAGACAAATTACTTTACCTGTCCAGGCTCAGTTTAGACACATATAATATGATGATGATAATTACGGTTCTAACCTTACAGGGTTGTTCTGAAAATCTAATGGGACAACATATATAAAGCACTATATAAACAGTATCTATTATCGCAAATGTATAAATTAATATTAATAAATAGTAGGAGCATGTGTAGAAATATCCTATATATAGAATATATGGACTATATTCTACATGTAGAATATATAAAATATTATGTAGAGAGAATACATTCATATATTCAATATAACTGCTTACTTAACTTACAAAAACCACAATTGGTGTCATTGTCTTATTTTGATTAGAATTATTTATACCTAGTAGCTGTGTGGCCTTGGGCAAGTCACTTAGCTTCTGCTTGCCTCAGTTCCTTCACCTGTAAAATGAGGATTATAATCATGCCTATCTCCCAAGGTTTGAGAATTTGTAAAGTGCTTTGCAAACTGTAAAGCACTTTATAAATGCTAGCTGTTATAGGGCTGCCGCGTTTATGGTCTAAGGTTAAAGAGGTTGCTTGTTACATTAAGACTCATTCAAGCAAAGGATTCTCTACAACAAAACTCTTCTCTACTCCAAGGGTTAGTCAGTGCATACCGGTTTTGACTGTAATGAATATTAATTGCTGACATTTATAAAGCACCTTTAAGGTTTGCAAAGGACCTAACATGGATTAGCTCATTCTTTCTAAGATGGGCAGTCCTTGCTTACTGTCTCAGGTAAGGCTGAAGGGAGGGAGAGAGAGAGGGATAGAATTTGGAACTCAAAACTTTTTTTTTAATATATTAAAAATTGTTTTAACATGTATTGGAGGGGAAATAAAATATTATTAAAAATAAAAATAAAGTGAATGGAAAGTGAAAAAAAGAGATGGGCAATCCTATAAGACAAAGGAATCGTCCATTTTTTTAATCTATGCTGATCATTTAATCTGTTTCCTTCATCTTTAGGAGGAAGATGTTACACTAGATAACCAGCATGTCATGTCTGACTCTCCATGACCCCATTTGGGGTTTTCTGGGCAAAAATTCTGGAGAGATTTGCCATTTTCTTCTCCAGCTCCTTTTACATATGAGGAAACTGAGGCGAACAGGATTAAGTGACTTGCCCAGGGTCACACAGTTAGTGTCAGGCTAGTATCATAGGCAGAATTTTAAACTTGGAGGCATCAGGAACTAGGTTTGAATCTTACCTAAGATACTACCTGTGTGATCCTAGACCAGTCACTTAAACTTTCTGTGTCTCAGTCTACTCATCTGTAAAATGAGATGAATGCATTGAATAGAACTGAGGCTTTCACTGATGCATTCTGCCATCAACATCTCTCATACCTCTCCATTTCATTGTTCCTAGAAAAAATACCTTGACTCCCACTATGCCTACTCAAATAGAGTCCTCCTGGTATCAGAAGGAAGAGTTTAGGGACTGGAGGAGAAAGAAAAAGAGAAGGTGGGCTGGGTGGCTCATCCATCTTTTCCTTCAAAGGCTCCAGCCTGATTTTCCTTGATGATTCAAGATAGAGAGGCTGGGCATTGGTCCTGTTTGATCTTCAGTTCCTGCAGTTTGGAAATGTGATTTCTAGCAATGTGCTCAATTATAACTGCATTCTACTCCCCATGAAAAATGACAGTAGATGCCTCATGGAGGTTTTTATAATGGGAT
This sequence comes from Petaurus breviceps papuanus, assembly GCF_028583685.1. NCBI lineage: Eukaryota > Metazoa > Chordata > Mammalia > Diprotodontia > Petauridae > Petaurus > Petaurus breviceps. The sequence continues at coordinate 6,660,463 of NW_027187339.1, forward strand.
TTCACTTGTACGAGAACGGTTATCCTTTTACCCAGAGCACTCAGAATCTGACTTGTGGAAGACCAAAGCTGCAAGAGGCCTCGAGAAAGTATCCTCATAGCCCCCTTCTCACCCCCCCCCAGCCCCCCAACTCCCATAGAAGTGAATTAAAATCCTGTGAGAAGCCTGGGATTCTCTGACTCCAATCCCAGAGAGGAGAGACTTAGGAAGAAAGGTTGGGCAGTCCCTGAATGACTTGGACCCAACCCTGCTTCCTTCATTGCTGCCGCTTTGGGTTTAATTTCCTATAACTATGCTTGTGGAGAAAACACCTTAGCTAATTAATACGATTGAAATGACTGCCCAGGTGGGACACCTACCCTTGAAAGAAGAGAGGGAGAGGAGGAGACAATGCCTTAGAGAAGTTCCCAAATGAGGGGTGGATGGCAGAGGTAGGAGGCCCCTTTCTACTTCCAAGTTTATCACAGGAGATTCAAGTCACCTAATACCTTCATTTTACAAATGAGGAAACTGAGTCTCAAGGAAGTTAAGTGACTTGTCCAAGGTCATACAGGTAGCAAGTGGATTCAAACCCAGAACCCCTGGCTCAAGATTTAACATTCTTTTCATTATACCATGCTGATGCTAAAAAAGAATAATCAGTTATCTATGACCTTGGAAATGATTTAGTTCAAGTTCATGCTAAAGGTGAAAAATGGAGACCTAAGACTAGGCAGTGATTAGCCTAAGACCACATTGCTATTCAGTGGGCTCACTGATTCTCAAGGCTCTTTCCCTATTTTTAAATTTCATATATGTGTGTATATGTATACATATATATATTATTGTTAAGTTATTGATCATTATCAAACATAAGCTTTCAATGTCCCTTAGTACATTGAATAAGGAGGAATATAAAGAAATTGGAAGTGTTGCATTATAGTTTTGTTTCGTTTGGTTTTTGATATATGGATGTCTAATTTATGTTGAGAGGCAGCTAGGTAACTCAGCAGAAAGACAAGTAGGTCTGAAGTCAGGAAGATGTGAATTCAAATACAACCTCAGATACTTACTATCTGTGTGATCCTGGGCAAGTCACTTAACCACTGTTTGTCTTAATCTACTACCAAAGCAGATGACAAACCATTCCATTATTTTGCAGGATCAGGAAGAATCGGACATGACCAAACAAGAATCCAACAAGATTATATCAAAGCTGCTCTCTTTGTGCCCCTTTCTCCATTCTTTTTCTTCTGTGCATTTAAAAATATTCTATTGATGCTAATTTTTATTGTAAATATCATTACCAAATAACCTACTGTCACCTCCCCCCTTCCAAATAAGAGTGTTCTAGAACCCTGCCAGCTCTTGAGAGCTGATGGGTGAGCATTAGCACCACAGAAATCAGCAAATACTGCCTGTCAGGGCTTGTTTTATCGTTCTAGGCTTAAGAAAGTGATGGAGGAAGTGTCAATAAAGCAAATTAAATTGAAAAGTGAGTTGCCCCTCCATTTTTTTCTGAGAGTCAGTTGCTATGCATCGATCAGCACATTCCCCGTGTTCTCTGTATTGTACATAGACTGAAGCAAAACAAACAAACAAAAACCACATTGGCCATGTCTGAGAATCCACAGCTCTTTCTGCGCCCTTAATTGATCACCTCTGCCCTCAATTCATCACCTCCAAATTCGCCACCTCCAATACTCTTCTCCTAATTTATCACTTCCAACGCTTTACTTCTTCTTTTTTTTTTTTTTTGGCCAGTTATTTCTGGGTGTGGTGCTGAGTGTCTGAGCCCGGGATTCGATCTCCAGGTCGTCCCAACACTGGAGCTGGTACTCTTACTCGCTGAGCCACCTGGCCGCCCCTAAGCAATTGGGGTTAAGTAACTTGCTCAAGGTTACACGGCCAGTTATTTCTGGGTGGGTGCTAAGTGTCTGAGCCCGGGATTCGATCTCCAGGTCTTCTCAACACTGGAGCCAGTGCTCTTACTTGCTGTGCTACCTGGCCGCCCCCCAACGCTTTACTTCTAATTCATCACCTCCTATGTTCTACTCCTAATTCATAATCTCTTTCCGTTTTACTGAGTCAGCTCTCTGAGGTTACCCTGTGGTGATGGGGGAGGGGGCAGGTCTACTTCTTTCCCCAAGGAACTGGGCATACTGGGGAGCAAGAATCAGGAACTCTGGATCACAATGACCTCCCCTTGAGCCCAGGTCCAGAGTTCATTTTAGGAGGAAAATACTGTGGCTGTTTGGATGGAAGCAAAATACCTGATCTTTTTCCTTCTCTTATTTGGTTTTATGTCCTTTTTAGCATTTTTCATTCCAGCTGGTACAATCCGTCCTTATAACCTGACTAATGTATAATGTGAAAGTATTTACAGATCCTATACTTGATTATATGCCGCCATGGGGGGGAGGGGAGGGAGGGGGACAAAATGTGAAACTCAAGGAATTGTGGAATTGAATCCTGTAAACTAAAAGGAAACAAACAAATGAAAGAAAGAAAGAAAGAAAGAAAGAAAGAAAGAAAGAAAGAAAGAA
>NW_027187339.1:6662997-6667047 GCF_028583685.1 Petaurus breviceps papuanus
GAAAGAAAGAAAGAAAGAAAGAAAGAAAGAAAGAAAGAAAGAAAGAAAGAAAGAAAGAAAGAAAGAAAGAAAGAAAGAAAGAAAGAAAGAAAGAAAGAAAGAAAGAAAGAAAGAAAGAAAGAAAGAAAGAAAGAAAGAAAAGAGTTTTAGAGCTTTAGACCTTTTGAGTTGTCCCTTGGAATGAGAAGCTTCATCAGTGGGGATAGGGCACTGGACTTGAAATCTGGAAGATGCAAGTTCAAATTCCAACTCAGATACTTACTAGCTGTGTGATCCTGGACAAGTCACCTAGCCTTTCTTGGCCTCAGCTTCCCCATTTGTAATATGGGAATAATGATACCACCTCCCTCACAAGGCAGCTGTGATGATTAAATAATGATTACCTCCAGTGTGATTTACAAAACTTCAGCTGAGATTGGAATTTCCCTATCTAAGAATTTCCCTACATTTCTCTATCTATGAAAATGAAGGAATTGTACTAAATGGTTTCCAAAATCCCTCCCAATTCTACATCTTTTGACACCTTTAAACCATCAGAGGCCATTCTGTTCATCTTTCCCTAGCCTACAGAAACCAGACCAGAAGACTCCAAGGCCAAATGCCAAGGATTGCTTCCTAGGTAAGTCACCCCTGCTGAGCTTACTTAGTTCAGTTAAAAGGTTCTTGTCAATCTACTCTAACCCCTAAATTTCACAAATGATGAAACTGAAGCTGAGAAAGATGACATGACTTATTCTAGAGCACCCAGAGGATTCATGGAAGGGCTGGGCATAGAGCTTGGGTCACTGTGACTGCCAAGCCAGGGCTCTTTCCATCCTACTGGACTACTATGTTATTCAGTCATTCCAGGCTTTAGGACTCTTCATGACTCCATGGACCCTACTACTCATGGGAGTTTCTTGGAAAGGATGCTAAAGTGGTTTGCCATTTCCTTTTCCAGTGGATTAAAGCAAACAGAAGTTAAATGACTTGCCCAGAGTCACACAGCTAGCAAGAGTCTGAGATTAGATTCCAGGCTCAATGTTCTATCCACTGAGCCAGCTAGCTGTTCCCCATCTAGACTTCTATTCCAGCCCAAAATGACAAATCTTTGGCACACCTAGTTCGCATTGCCACCAACATCATCACTGGGGTGCAGTGAGAAAGGCATAACTTTCAGAAACAAAAAGTTGATTCTCCCTCTGTACTTGGCCTACCCAAACTACATCTGGTACACTGGGCTCAGTGCTGTATGCAACCATTTAGGGGGGTTATTGATGAAGGAGTGTCCAGAAGAGAAAAACAAGATTATAAAAGGTCTTGAGTTTAGAACATACAAGGATGGTTTGAACAAACCAGGATTATTTAACCAAAAGGGGGGAAAGTAGGGAATGATAAATATCTGTGACTATTTGAAGGGCTAACATATGCCAAGCAGTCTTAAAAATCATCTACTTGACCCAGAGTATATAACAAGGACCAACGAGTGGAATTCCAAGAAACAAATTTCAGCTAGATATAAGGACAAATTTCCCAACAGTTAGAGCTAACTAAAAATGGAATAGCCTGCCTCAAAGGGCAGTGGATTTGCCCTCATCTGAGGTTTTCATGCAGAGGGCAGATGGCCACTTCCCGGGCTTGTTGTGGGGCAGATGCTTTGGGGGGCCATGAGTTGGGCCAGATGTCCACTGAGTTCCTTCCCAAATTAAAATTATGTGACTCTATGTTTGTATTATAGGATTTCAAATGAGAAGAGACCTCCAAGGCCATCTATTCCAAATCCATTACTTAATGAGGAAATGGAGACCCTAAGACAAAATAATCTGTGTGAAGTCACAGGGAGCAAATGGGAGAGTCAGAATTCAAACTCAAGCTCTCTGATTCTTACTCTAGTGCTAGTGAAGCCATTGTACCCCTTTGTCGTCATTTAAAATAGAAGTAAATTAATACTTTGGGCTACTCTGGGTGGCTCTTATCTTTCAAAGGTGGAAGAGTTATCAGTAATGGGACTGTTAGAGAAACCAAGAGACTTCCAATGTCAATTTGATTCCAATGATTATGAAAGACATTTAAAACCAGAACTGGGAGTGGACAGAGCCTAATGAGTCATTGGGGAAATGACCTACAGAATTGTGCCTCTCTCACTCCTCTGATACTATCCAAACCATCTCTGCAATGGCCTTTTTAAACTTCCTGTTTTCAAAGGAGAAGGGAAACATATTGAAACTTTAGCCTTGTCCTAGATGACAAAGACGTTGGCTCTGACTTTGAAATGCAGACCAAAGGACTATCCCTTATCCCTAAATAGTCTGGACCTCTGCTTCTCTAGCTTTTTTTTTTCTCTACTCAGGCACCCTGTTTCTTATTGTATGTGCATGCACACACACACACACACACACACACTCATGCTCTTTGCCAGTGGTCCTCAAATCCTTTTTACTTCAGGACCCCTGTACTCTCTGCAAATTTATTGAGGACCCCAAGGAGTCTTTGTTTATGTGGGTTCTATCTACCAATATTTATCATATCTGAAGTGAAAACATTTTATGAAAATAGTTTTGATGTTGCAGCCCCCTGAAAAGGTCTCAGGGGCTTGGCAATTGCTGATCTATGTTGCTTCTGTTTCTATCTCTATTCATGATAGAAGATTCCCCTTCCTCCTCTTGCCTATTGAAGTCCTACCCATCCTACCATGCCTCCTCCTTAAGCCCCTTATTAACCTTCAAGTGCTTTATAAAATTGCATTATTATTATTGGTGAGTTGTTAGAATATCTAGTATTTCCATGTGGCACCATAGATAAAGTTCTGGATCTAAAGTCAAATCTTCATGAGTTGAAATCCAGCCTCAGATACTTATTAGCTTTGTGACCCTGGGCGAGTCACTTGACTCTGCTTCAGTTTCCTCATCTGTAAAATGAGCTGGAGAAGGAAATGGTGAACCACTCCAATATCTTTGCCAAGAAAATCCCAAATGGGATTGTGAAGAGTCATTCTTGACTGAACTACAAAAACATATTTATATACCCAATTTAAGGTAAAGAAAAGTGCTTACAAATATTATCTGATTTTATCCTTGCAACAGTGCTGGAAGGTAAGTGTATTGTTAGACTCATTTTATGGATGAAGAAACCACAGACAGTTAAGTGACTTGACTTCTCTAGAGTAGTACACAGCTAGTAAAGTATCTGAGGCTGGATCTGAATTCAGGGATCCCTGACTCCAAGCTGACCATTCTTTCCATCGAACCACCTACTACTATTAAAACCAATCATCTCTTCAAAATTCCTACTCTGAGGGCCCCTGGGTTGTAAAGGTGTATGGGTTCTGGAAGGTCTTACCTTAAAATGTTTTCAAGGATGGGTAATGGCAGAAGATCTGTTTGTTCTCTGAAGATCAGCCCAATGAAGTTCAGAGACACTTATCCCCAGACTGGATTCAGAGGGTTGAACTTTCAGCTTCATCAATTACCAAAGACCATCGGCTTTGGGGAAGATGACGCCCACCCCAGACAAATCACAAATCCTTGAAGTCTCGACAGGCCTTATTAAATGGGAGCCCTCCCATCCTCCTTAGGTTGGCCATTCCCAGAGGTACTTGGGCCCTTTTTCATTGATTGGGTGTTTTCCTCTAATTCCCTAAATATCAACAAGCTCATCTTTACTGTTGTTGTTGTTGTATGGTTTTCCAGTTTGTGTTTGAACACAATATTTCTGTGTCATATGAAGATGTTGGCACCAGGGAAAAGGGAAATGGCCATCAGGTCCCTGAAGCAAAACCCTAACTCGGTCATTTGTGACATTAAAGACTGGTTTCGCCCCTGAAAGTATGATGTATGTAACAACCCCTCTGAGGCAGAACAACCCATATCCAATCCCTCTTTATAATACTTAGATGGGATTTAGAGCAGGAAGGGGCCTTAGAGGCCAGACTGTAACAGACCAACATCTTCATTTTACAAATAGGGAAACTGAGGCCCACAGAGGTTGGGATTTTCCCACAATCACACAGCTAATAGTTGGGTCAGAGGGTGAGTTTCAGATCCAGACCTTTCTAACTACAAGTCCAGCACT
>NW_027187339.1:6667057-6745205 GCF_028583685.1 Petaurus breviceps papuanus
TAGGTCCAGTAGAACTGAGGTTCCCTGATAGAAGAATAACAGAACAGTCAGGAGAAAGGGAACAGAATGTAGCTTCTGCAAATTCAGACTAACGAGAAAGGAGGTGCCCAGATTTGGAGGTAGGGGATGTTTAAATCCAGATTCTACCACTCACTATGTGACCCTGGGCAGATCTCTGTACTACTCTGCACCCTGAAAAATAAGGTCACTGGAGGGATGGGACCTTCCAGCATTAAGTCTTGTGGGTTCTCCAGCATCAAAGTCTCGCTGCTTTTTTTTTTTAATTTAAGAAAGATGAAACAGACAGGAGGAAATGGAAACACAGTACATCTAACTCCTTGAGGAGTCGTTCTCTTAATTGCATCCATACCTTGGGTTGGGGAGTGTGAGAGAGTAGGGAAGGCTTCTGATCCCATCTAACACTAAGCTCTCTTGCTCATTTTCTTGCCCCCCACCCACCTCCCCACCTCCAGCATGCAGAGGGTTGGTGCTGCCTCTGATCCATCCACACTTGGGTGTGATGATGGAGATGGCCTTAAGGGATGCTGCCGGAGGGCTAGCTCACCAAGGCTCTGGTCATCTCCCCTTCCTCTTCCTGCTAAGTAGAACTTCACCAAGGTGATCTCTTTCCCAAGCAACCAAATATGAAGCCCCTAAAGTCTAGGGGGAAAAGGGGAGGGGGCAAGGAATGTGGACACTGAAAACTGTGTATTGAATGGACTTCTTCCAAGGATGGAGCAGTTGGGCCCCATCGAATGATGTCAGGGAACAGGGAAGGGCCCTTCTATCCTCCAAATGCCCCCTCCTTCTTTTCCCTTCCTACCCACTGATGCCTGAAATTCCTCTACCAGGGGACAAAGCCTGTCATTCCAGTGAGAGATTAGGCTTTAAAGTGTAAATCCCCTTGGGAGAAAGCTGAGTGACTTAGATTCCCAGCAAGGGGTAAATGATTCCTATCAGAGCCTTCTCTGAGAGCAAGCAGGTTTTGCTAGTGGAGGGAGGAGGGGATGGAGCGCAGGAGGGAACCCGGCTCCATAAGTGGAAAATTGAAAGCAATGGGATTCAGAGGGAGAGAGAAGACAGGAAGGAAAGTTAAGGACCCCAAAGACAAACTTTGCCAACTTTGCATTTTTGCCAAGGGTCTACCCCCTTCAGGGCCAGTTTCTGGATGTCAGAAACTTTCGCCTTTCTGAGGCCCCTAGCATTCACTTCAACAGAGTCCTCCCTCCCCATTCTCCACTTTCAAGGGTGATCATGGCCAGGGAAACCATTCCCCAGGGCAGGAAGTATCTTGGAAAGGTCACTTGTGCCTGCACTGCAGTCTGTTCTCCCCTCAATAATTCCCATTTAACCTTAACAAAAACCACTCAGATGCTGCCTTATGCAACTGGTTTCTTAGCTTTGAAAAGTGGGTATAATTAACCCATTCATAAAAGAGAGAAACTGGTGGGGCCGAGCTCAGCCCATGGCGAACAAAGGTTTCATTCATTCCCCCAGAGCAATTTTTCCACAAGCCCTTTCCTCTTAATATTTGGCTAAATATTAGGGTTCATGTTAGGCGATCTGTCAGAGCCCCGCCTCCCCACTCCTTGAAGTCGGTTGTATTGTGAGCACCCCTGGGGCAGTCGGGGTGGGGGTCGACTTACTTAGCCGTTCCCTGTTGAAAATGAAGCCCTTTCTTTGAGTCTAAGCTCTGACTGAATTGAAGATGAATGTCACTCATTTCCCTTGGGTTATCCTAGGCTGGTGCTAATGAGAGAGCTGGCCCCCTGAAGTTAGAAGGAGGCCCTAGGAGGCCAGTACCCGTATACTGGCTGCCATGATCTTTTTGGCTTCCGGACTGTTGTTTACATCACTCCCATATCTCAGAAATGCCCTCCCCACTCCTCTCTGCCTACCCATCCTTCAAGCCCGAAATCCATTCCCACTTCATCCAGGAGGCCTTCCCTAATGGCTGCTCTTCTTGCAGCATAAATGACACTTTTCACAATAAGTGCTAAGTTCAATAGAGCTGGGAAGATAGGGTGGTGTGGAGTGGACCACTCTGACCAGGCAAGCCAACAAAAATGTGTTAAATACCTACCATGTACCAGGCACGGGCTAAGTTCTGGGCATGCTCAAGGACTCCCACTCTGATGGGGGAGACAACACGTGCAAACAAGACACAAAGTTAATCTGGTGTCAGAGAGAAGGCATGAGCCAGGAAATGGAAGCCAGGAGGAGGGAGAAGATTCCCCAGTCTGGCTGACAGAATGCTAAATTAGAAGCCAAATGTGGGATCAAGCCCCCAGTTCTATGGCTCACTCTATGTCCTTAGACAAGTCATAATTCTGTGCCTCAGTTTCCTCCAACTGCATCTTATTTCACAATTCCTTTGAGTGTAACATGAGAGAATGTTTGTGAGTTTCTGGGTGGTTTTAGAGAGCCATATAATTTATTGTGAGTCAACTTTACATGTGTGATTTTCTTGTCTGAGGAGTTTCAGCCAGATATTCCATTTCTTCCCATCTCCTTCCATAATGAGTGCTGAGCTAAGAAGATAATCCTTCAATATATACTTGTTGAATTCAATTCAATATTTATTAAGTACCTACTATGTGTAAAGCACCATACTAGGAATGAAGGATAGATGAACAAATGCACTAGGTCTCAAAAATCATACAGTTTTTGAGTTGGAAGGTTTATTAATGGCCAATAGTCCAAGTCATAATCAAAAGAAACACCCACTTTACCCCTTTTCCCTAAGGAGGCAGAGCACACTACCTCCAAGGTGGCCAATTCCACTTTGGGATATTTCCAATGGATAGGAAGCTTTTCCTGAGCTCAGACTTGATGAGCACCGCCATTTAGGCCACTGATAAAAATTTAGAAAAAAAAAATTTTATAAATGGAATCATCCTTTTTATTGTGAACCTAACAATTATCAACAAACACAAAAACTTTAATATACAGAGATGAATAAGAGATTTGCATAATAAATAGAACTTAAGGTAATTACTTTTTTAAAGAAAGATGTGCATATGCACATATATAATTCTAAGATGGCAATAGTAATAAAAGGTACTCTGTTTTTCCTTTTGAACTTATTTTTGTTTTATTGTGTGAATTTTTAACAACTTTTTTCCAAATTCACAATTTTCCTTATTATTTTTTTCAGTATTTTTTCATCTTCTTGTGTCTGCCTTATTTCTTTTTCCTTAACTATCTCCTTCCCCAGAACCCTGACTTCAGACACACATTAACTACATCCATTTTGGGAATCTAGGTATTCCTACCCTCCCTCCCCCAAGACCAGGTTCAAAGTTTTCCAGCATCAAAGACAGAGTTGGGAGCGATCTCTGAGATCAGCCCATACTCAACAAAAATACCTTCTAACCATCTCCCCCAAATGGTCATCCAGTTTTTTACTTGAAGACCTTCACTGACAGTGAGTCTCCTGGCTCCAGACTCAAGCTATGCCATTTGGTTTAACTCTGTTACTTTTTCTCACATCAAACCTCAACACTATTCATTACATTTAGTATTTCCCTGTGGGGCCAAGCAAGACAACTCAAACTTTCTTTCACATAAGAGTCCTTCAATTACTCTGTCTCTGTCAATACAGATGAGCACCTTATCTGCTCCTTAGAGACTTTAAAAACTGCCTAGGGAACTGAAAGAATCAGGAACTCACCCAGGATCTTGCAGTCAGGATGAAATTAGAGAAGCACCATTATCCCTTCCATCGCTGGAAACTGGATGTTTTTAGAATCCTCAACCCTTTCCTTCCTTTGTATGGTAAATCAGACTCTCAGACTCCTGAAACTCTGGTGAATGTTTTTTACAAAGGTCCTGTAACCTCAGATGTCCAGGGTTCCACATACTTAAGATTCTTGTGGGGGAAATGGAGAGAGTTAGACAATAGTACAATTATAGGTGATCTCAGAACTGGCTGAATGGACAGTTTAATGGTTGTTAGTTATTCCACACCAGTTTGGAAGGAGGTACCGAGTGGATTTCCCCAGTCCATCAATGAGCATTTATTCAGTGCTTACTACCGTGTTTCCCCGATAATAAGACCTATCCCGAAAATAAGCCCTCCCCTTACTGTGTAAGATTCCTCTAAAATAAGCCCTCCCCCGAAAATAAGCCCTATTGAGATTGCTACTGTAGTGAAGGTGATCCCCTGCGCTACACGCTACATTATGGTACCCTCTGTATGCACCGTCCCCCCCCCCCACCGTGAAACGCACGCTATGCTCCGAGCTGCATCCAATCAGAGCTGCAGCAGTGAGCGCGTCATCCTGTTCTTCCCCAGTGATTTGCTTATTGAATAAAGGTACATTTTTTTGTTCACATTTACCTGTTTATTAAAATTGCTGTCAATGTTCATTAAAATAAGCCCTCCCCTGAAAATAAGCCCTCTGGTGTTTTTCTGTCCAAAAAAAATAACAAGACAGTGTCTTATTATCGGGGAAACATGGTATATTCCAGGCATTGCTAAGTGCTGAAGATGAGAAAAGAAAGAAAAGAGAGCCCTTGACCTCAAGGAGCTTTTGATCTAATGGGGAGACAACATGCAAACAAGTTATAGTCAGGATAAATAGGAAATAATTAAGAGAGAGAAGGCACCACGATGAAGAGGCTTGGGAAAGACTTCCTGTAGAAGATGGGGTTTTAATTAGGACTAAAAGGAAGACTAGGAAGCAAGGTAGCAAAAACAAAGGGGGAGAGAATTCCAGATGTGGAGAAACAAACAGCCAGAGAAAATGCCTGGAGCTGAGAGATAGAGACCCTTGTTCTTGAAACAACAGGAGGGATTGAAGATTATGTGTTGGAGAGCAAGATAGAAGAAGACTGGACTGTGGGGGATAGATCATAAAGGGCTTTGAACACCAAACAGAAGATGTTGTATTTGTTCCTGGAGGCAACTGGGAACCACTGTTGTTTACTGAACAAGGGTGTGACACAGCCAGACCAGAACTTTGGGAAAATCACTTTGGTGGCTGAATTAAGGGTGAATTGAAGTAGGGAGAGACTTGAGGCAAGCAGATCAGTCAACAAGCTATTGCAATAATCAGAAGTGATAAGGACCTGTGGTCAGGGTGGTGGCAGTATCAGAGGGGAAAAGGGGGGCATATCCAAGAGATGCTGCAAAAGTGAAATAAACAGGCTTTGGCAAGAGATTGGAAAGGGTGGGGGAGTGGTAAGAGATAGTGAGGAGCTGAACATGGCACCTAGGTTGCAAACTTGGATGACAGGAGTTTGGTGCTGCTCTCTATACTAATAGGGAAGTGTGTTTTGAGAAAGGGTATAGGGGGAAGAATAAGAGTTCAGTTTTTGGGATATATCGAGTTGAAAATGTCCTCTAAACATCCAATTCCAGATACATGAAAGGAAGTTGGAGATGTGAAACTGGAGGTCAGCAAAGAGCTGAGGTCTGGATAGGTAGATTTGAGACTCATCAGCATAGAAATGGTAATTAAATCCATGGATATTGATGAGATCACCAAGTAGTATAGAGGCAGAAGAGACATGGGTTCAAGATTTAGCCCGGTGAGATATCTAAGATTAGTGGGTGAGATGAAGATTCAATAAAGGAGATTGAGAAGGAACAGTCAGATAGGGAGAGAACCCAGAGAGGGTAGTACCCTGAATACCCAGAGAGAAGAGAATATCACAGAAATGGGGAGGGGGGTATCCACAGTGTCAAAGGCTACAGAGAGGTCAAGAAAAAGAAGGATTTAGAATAAATCATTGGATCTGTTAATGAGGAGACAAGTAGAAACTGGAGAGAGCAGTTTCAGTGGAATGATGAGGTCAGAAGGTGGATCACAGGGGGAGAAGTGAATGAGGGGAAGAGAGTGAGAGAAGAAGAGAGAAGAGTATTCATGCTTGACCCTATGCTGTTTTTTGTTTGTTTTTTTTTTTATTTTTTGTAGGTCATCAGGGTTAAGTGACTTGCCCAAGGTCACACAACTAGTAAGTGTCTGAGGCTGAATTTTAACTCAGATCTTCCTGAGCCACCTAGCTGCCCTGTCCCTGTGCTGATTAACATTTTTAATAAATGATCCAAGTAAATATATAGAAAATATATTTATCACATTTACAAATGACACATAGATGGGAGGGATAAATAACAGATTAGAAGAAAGAATTAGTTTCCCAAAAGATCTCCATAAGCTAGAATGTTAGGCCAAATAACACAAGACAAAATTGAATGGGAATAAATATCAAATCTGACACTTTAATCCAAAAGACTAATTTCCCATGTACAAGACTGGGAAGATAGAGCTAGATAGCAACCTGCAGACTGGTTAAGAGTGCCCTGGAAAAAAGAGCTTTGTATGGATAGCAGGGGAGACAGTTTCTATTTTTGTTTTGGTTGTATCCTTTTACTTTTCTGCGTGTAAGTACAAACTGTGTAGGATTAAGCCAAGCTTCAGGACATTGTGTCATGTTTACAAGATTGTGGTTCGTGGATATACAGTAAGCCAGAAAGGTATGCATGGATTTCCCAGTAGGTGGGGCTTCAATTCAAGATTCTAATTGGATAAACCAGAAGTAACTGCACACTCCTGAAATAACAAGGTGAGCAGTTGCCACTGACTAAATGGAAGAGTAAGGGGATAGAAATAACGACCCATTGAGGATCATAGACTGGCATTCACCCTGTTGAATGGTGGTACACACAACTGCCAGGCTGACTGTGGAATTGCCAGTACCTGAGCACCCTCATCATTAAAAAGCGTCAGGGAACTGGGAAGAGTGGGTCAAATTAGGAACTGAGAAGCTGGAGAAGGTCCAGAGGAGGACAGCCAGGTTGGCAAAGGACCTCAATATCGTGCCATATGTGACTCAGTTGAAGGAAAGGGGCATGGTTAGCCTAGAGAAGATTTAGGGGACAGATGATAATTCTCTCAAGTATTTCAAGCACTCTCACATGGAAAAAGATAACATTTGTTCTCTCAGACCCCATAGGGTAAAATTAGGAGATATGGGTAGAAGTTGCCAAGAAACAAAAGTCCACTCAATGGAAAGAAACACTGGGAAGTGATTAGAAAGATATGAAAATGGAATGGGCTGCCCTCGAAGACTTACTTAAGGTCAGTAAACCAAGGCTGGATAGCCACTTTTCAAGTTTGTTATGGTGAGGCTTATTTTTCAGGTATAGGTTTGACAAGATGGCCAATAAAGTCCCTTCCAACTACTCTGGATTTCTGTGATTCTGCAATTTGTAATGATGTAAATGTAATGTATATAAATGTAAAGCATCCATATCTTCATTATACCACATAGCCAATGTCACTCCACCCACCATCTTGGACATAGGAAGCTCATTTTGCAAACTCACATGTAGGATGTTATCTCTATTAGACATTCCATCTTCTTGCACCTGACTTGTTGCACTAGCCTGTTGAGATCTTTTACATCCAGTCTCCATCATCCAACTTATTAGCTATCTATCCATTCTAGCCCCCCAGCTTCTAATCATTCAAAAATGGAATACACACGCCTTCTATGACCTCCTCCAAGTCATTGATTAAAATGTGAATCAGCACAGATGCCTGGGGCATTCCACAAAGAATTTCTCTCCAAGTTGACATAGAGCCATCTGTGATGACTTTTTGGATCTAGTCATTCAACCAATTTTGAATTCCCTCCAACTGTACTACATATCACCCTCTTCCCCTCCTCTCCCATCCCATTAAAACTTCAATGCCGGGTCAGCCAGGTAGCACAGTGAATAAGAGCACCGGCCCCAGAGTCGGGATGACCTGGGATCGAATCCAGGCTCTGATACTTAGCACCACACCCAGAAATAACTGGCCATGTAACCTTGAGCAAGTTACTTAACCCCAATTGCTTTAAAAAAAAAAAACTTCAATGCCTTGTTGCCCTTAGATTGGCTTATAACATTAATTTCCAACATGACAGCTAGCTAATTCATGCTCAAGTGCTAATGACAACAACTTAATGTTCTTTTCCTCCTGGAGTGCTGACATTTGTTTGGAAAGGAGGTGCCTTAACCCAAAGGAATGAATTGTGGCTTATGGTAGGATTTAGGGCTATCTAGTTGCACCCTGCTGCCCTGGTCTTTGTTCTGTTGAGAAAAGATAGGACACATGAAACTGTACCCTCAGGATCTAAGACTACAGAAAGTTGAGTAGCCAAAGGACCTATACACCATTGTCACAGAGCTTTGGGAAGAGAAAGCAAAGAATAGCAGCTAAGCAAGAATGATAGAAGAAGCCTAACAGCCTTAGCAGATCTTTGCCCCCTAGGAACTTGTGCCTTTTGGCTACGTGCCCTTGTATATTGCTGACAGCTAATACTCCTGGAGAGGGGTCAGGGAGCATAAGTCATAGCTGACTTCCTCATGATGTCTGCTCCATTCTGGGCCACCCCAAGAAGAGTTGGGCATTGATGTCCGAGATTCAGCTTAGAGCTGCTTGCCTGACTGTGGTAACTGCACCCACCCCCATATCCTGAGATTCATGCCCTGGGCAAAACCAGTGAGATGTAACAGGATCAGCAGGTAGATGGTTGAGGCCTCCCTCTCCAGCAATGACCATTTTCTATACCCATGTATAATGCCTGGGCTTTGGGAAAGTTGTAAATGCATGTACCAAGTATGTGATCTTGGGTAAATTACTTAATTTCTCAGTTCTTCATTTTCTTCATCTGTGAAATAAGAATGATAATAATAGCTGTACCACCCACCTCACAGGGTTGTTGTGAGAAAAGTGCTCTGCACACATCAAACTTTATACACTATGTTATTAAAAGAATAATAGAAATCATTCCTCCTCCTCCCCCCTCGACTCCAATCGACACCACCCCTCAGACTTTTGCCATAAAGAAATACACAGAGGTTACTATTGCATTGTTTTTATATATCCCAAACAATGATCAGAAACAGACCTATAATTTTAAATATGCCTAGAGACTTACTAAATATTTCCCAACAACTTTCTAGTGTGGGATTCCTCCCCAAAGAGGACAAAGGTCTTTTCTCCGCCCCCTCATCTTTGATAAGGATGGTAGAGCCTAGAGCACCAGACTAGGAACCAAGAAACCTGGGATTCTGATCCAACTGCACTTGCTGTGTGACTCACCAAATCACTTTATTTCTGTGTGTTTCAGTTTCTCTAGTCATAAATGTAAAATGAGGGAGTTTGAGATAATCTTGTCCAAGCATCTCCAATAATTATAATATTAATAATAATGCACACATATATGTGTGTGTAGTTCAATAGTGGGTTGGGTTTTGTTTTGCTTTTTGGAGGAAAGAGGGCAGGGCAATTGGGATTAAGTGACTTGCCCAAGATCACATGGCTAATAAGAGTTAAGTGTCTGAGGCCAGATTTGAACTGAGGTCCTCCTGACTCCAGGGCCAGTGCTCTATTCACTGCCACCTAGCTACCCCAATAAATAGTGTCTTGATTTTTGAGCCCATGAGGTAAGTACTACCTATTTTAAAGGACAAGAAACTGAGGCAGAGAGCAGGACTTGCCCAAGGTCACACAGTTAGAAAGTGTCAGAGGTAAGATTTGAACCAAGATTTTCTAGCTTCCATGTCCATCACCATCTATTACATCATAGTGCCTCTCTAAGAGCTTAGATCCTTTCCAAACTACATGGCCCTATAAGCTAAGTCATAAAGACTCAGCCAGAACTACTCCCACTTGCTCAAAGTAAAGTTGTCAGGGATTGAAAAAGGCAATGATGGCCAGCTGTTAAAATCTGGGGTCAGGAGGACCTGAGTTCAAATCTAGCCTGAGATACTTACTAGATGTGTAACCTTAGACAAGTCACTTAACTTCTCTCTGTCTGTGCTTCCTCATCTATAAAATGAAAATAATAATAGTACCTATCTCCCAGCATTGTTGTGAGGACCAAACGACAACAACTGTAAAGCACTTAGCACAATGCCCAGCACATAGTAGATGTTATATAAATGTTAGTTATCATTATTATTATTATTTCCATTGGTGAAGGGAAACTTACCATCACCCTCACCAACACCAACACCACCATCCCCAGACCTCCCAAACCCCTCTGTGTTTTACTTGTATTATAGCTCAACCTGACCCCATTCCCAGGAAAGGAGTTTCCTATTTGAAGTTCTTTTTAAATTTACTGTTCTGGGAATTCCCACTCTGGCAGCCCATCAGCTCCATGAGCAGCCATTTATGACCCAATTTCACCTCTTTACAACATGGCGATGCCACTTGGGAGTCGCCGAGGCCACTGCAGCACAAACTCTGTTTGGACAGCCCAAGGCAAGAGGCTAAAAAGTGGGGAGAAAGGGAAGACTGATGGGGGGGGGGACAGGCAATATGTACCAGGGAAACTGAGAAGGGAGGGTCATAGGGACTTTATAGGAGAAGCGAGTGAGGCCCAGAAAAGTTACCTGATTTGTTTAAATTCATAAGAGAAGTTAGTGGTGGAGACAGGGCTTGAACCCAAATGGTTCTATACTCTTTCCACTTATTCTTTCCTTTCACACCTATTTGTTAAATTTATTTTTAATAAAAAATCATTATATATCTATGATGAACAAGGTAATGAGTGATCTAGCATCTAGGGGCGGTATAGAAATCAGATAAAATAGTTCTGGGGAGCTAACCACCTCGTAAGGGGATATGACACTAACGTTTTAATGTTTAAAGGAAGCATAAGTTCCATGGGTCTGAGCATCCTTCCACTAATGAAGATTGCAACTCGTCCTAATAGATGCACTTTGAAGATTGTGTTGGCTAAAAAAACCCATCACCCCATTTCTGACCTAGTGGTGAGACTCTGAACTTAGCTACCAGATTGGCCCTTAGACAGCAGGCATAAAGTCTGTGATCAGAAGTGTATTTGAACCCTTTCCAGTGTGGTAGAACCTGTTAGAGCCTATGTTCCATTGACAAATTCTTTGAGAAGCCAAGGTCACCTTCAGATCACAATGAGGTCTGTGCCATCCTCCACAAATGGTACAGAACTGTTGTTGCTGCAGACCCATGATTTCATCAATGTAAGTCTGATATAAAAACTTTCCCCAACAATAAAACAGGGTGGAGGGTGGTGAAGGGGAAGGATGGAGACTGAAGGAAAACAGACACACTGATACATTATTGGTGGAGCTGCAAATTGGTCTATCCATTCTGGAAAGCCCTTTGAAACTAAGCCTCAAAAGTCAAGAGACTATGCATACCCTTTGATCTATATACTAAGTCTGAACCTCCAAAGAGATCAAAGTCAAAGGAAAAAGTTTTATAGGTACAAAAAATATTTTAGGATGGCTCTTTCATTATGGCAGAGGACTGAGAAATGATGAGGCATCCATCAATTTGAGATTGGCTGAATAAATTATGCTATATGGGTAATGGTATTGCACCTTAAGAAATAAAAAAAGACAAGGTTTCATAGAAACCTGGAAAGACAAATATGAACTGGTAGAAAGGGAATTGAGTAGAACCAGGAGAACAATTTATGCTATAATATCAATATTATAAAAATGAACATTTTTGAAAGACTTAAGAATTCTGATCAATGCAGTGATCAACCATGATTTTAGAGGACCAGCGGTGAAGAATACTACCTATTTCCTGACAGATGGATAAGGGTCTAATATGCAGGATGAGACACACATTTTTGGACATGACCAACGTGGAAATTTATTTTGTCTGACAGCCCATGTATTATAAAAGTGTTGTTTTTCTTTCATTTTTCTTTTCCCAGTTTGTTTTTTGGAGGGGGGGGTGGGGACAGGACAGGGGAGGTAAGAGTGAAAAAAATGTCTTATAATTTTAGGAATTTTTTTTTTTAACTGTCTCTATTAACTCAACAAGTCGACTTGTCTATGACTTAAGAATTGCTGGGAGGCACTGATGGGTTTAATGACTTGCTCAGAGTCTCATGGCTGGTTTTCAAGAGAAACAGTCCTCAAACCCAAATGTTTCCAATTCCAAGGGTAAGCCTCAGTTTCCTTATCTCTAAAATAAGGGCCTCTGGAGTCCCTTCCCAGCCCTATAAGAGATATTCTATGATCATAAATATGGGCTACAAACTTATATAACCATAGATCACTATTGCATAATGAGTGCATTTAAGAACCAAATAGAGTGCTTCATGAGGTTTGAGGCCGGAGGTCATAGCACTGGCCAATCAAAAGATACTGAAGGCTTCAAGCATTTGCCCAGACCCACCTTGAGGCTACAAAATATAGGACAAGTTCTTGTATTCAAAGAGAAACAAAATAAAGGGCCTCCCAGACGTCATCTGGCAGCTGGCTAGGCTTCTCTCCCTTCCTCTGCTTCCCCTCCCTCCATTTCTTTTTTCTCTTCCTTGCCTGGGCTGGGAAGGAGGGGGGAGCCCCATTAGGTCTTCTGCAAGGTGCTCTGAGGCCCACTTGGCTTCTTTGAAGCCACAGCTTTGTCTGAATTGATCAAAAGTGTCATTCAAAGCGGCCTGAACTCCCTGGCGCCCCCAGCCCCTTTCTTCCAGGCTGGGTGGAGATCTCTTCCCCATGGCAGGCCAGGGCAGCCTGAAGCCTTCCCAGTTTGATGTCTAATCGCGGTGTACATCTAGAGCTGTGTGTGAAACAAACATACTCAACCTGATAATGGCCTTGTTAAAGCTTTTATAACACTGGAGCATTTACATTTGGATCAGCTCCAGGAAAGAGGCTGAGGAAATGATCCCGAATGGAGAAGCTTCACCCACCATCGCTTTCCCTTCCCTGGCTTGGGGATCTCTCAGTCAAGCCTCCAGTACCTCTGCCACTGTCTCTGCATCTTTCCATCTCTGTCTCCCTTTCTCTCTCTCTCTCCCCATCTCTCACAGACTTCTCTTTTTTCCTTCCTAGGAAATTCCTTTCTCCCTCACTCCCACATTTGCCCACTCCCCCGCTCTCTGTCTCTTTCTTTGACTCTCCCTGAATTAAAATTATGAAGGAGAAAGGCAGGGCAAGTAGAGAGCTCCTGACCTTCAGAGGTCTCTCACAGAGAACTCCTGACCAGATTAACCTAGAGAATTAGTTTAAAGGGTCACACAGGTAGGGAAGACCTGTGACCGGAATGCCCTCATGGAGGAACACACATGTAAAGGGTATGTGTGGTCAGAGAAAACATACACAGAAGGGCAACTACCCTCTAGAAATCTGCCCAATGTATAAAGCAAATCAAATGAACAATTTTTTTTCTCCAATACAAGATAAATGTTTAAAAGACACGTACATAAAAACCTCCCAAGTGTACTGAGAGATATTTACAACATGAAACAACCTCATCCCTCCTATTATAGGATACAGGGAAGTTGATGCTCAAAACAATAAGACATAAAACTCTTTGTGGGACTAATGAACAGATATCTCATTTTTCACCTTGCAACTATATTGTCTGAGCAACTTACTCAAAGTTCATGTCTTTGGGCCAACCAAGCACATTTTACTCATCTTCCTGGTGGTGGTCATCTCCTCTGAGAAGTTGTGAAGACCCTCTCAGCTGTTCAACCAGCACCAGAATGCAGGAACTGCCATGCCCTTGAGTTCATGAAGTAGCCACTAAGACTAACAATATCCGATGCAAGATTGCCGTTTGGTCACCTGTTCCCAAGGAAAGAAACACAAATCAGAAGCAGCAGCTAAGGGAGTCTTAAAATGCAGTTTTAACCCATCTAAGCAAACACATGTTCTATCTGCCATGTTTATGAAGTCATCACTGCTGCTATGGGAGAGGGGAGAAAGAACTCACCCCCTCCTCTCTATACCCACTGAAAGTCTGAGAGAGAAGCTGCCTTAGTCCCTCGTCACATGTTCCAGACAGAGGAAAAGAGAAAGCATAAGAGGGTAGTTTTATAGATAGCTCTTCCTGGCTCAGTGGCTAGTCCTCTCTGGCACCCTTTCTTATCATAGGGGACCAATATGGGATTGTTATGTCATTTCAAAGCAAAAGTCTTTCAGCAATGAACCAAAGTGCACATTTCTGAGCCCCAAATGGAAGAGATCAGGAGTTTCTCCTGATTACCTCAATCACATGAAATTCTGTGTTTCTTTGGCTAGAACACAGTTCTCTTTACTTTCAGTCTAATGTACTGCTTTATCAGATTTAAAAAAGAAATTTCTTTCCTCTTCCTAGAAATATCCATGTCCTTGTCTCAGTCCTTTATATGATTTAAGATTGGAAAGTCCTTGTACTGTCTGCTTAATTTTTTTTATAGAATTTCATACTCCCAAGCCTATTTGGGGGTAGTTTTCCAAAGAAACCCTATAAAGTTACAAGGTATTGTGCCCACATGGATTTTTTTCTAGCACTCCACTGAAAATCCTTTGTCTCTTATCATTGAAAAACAACAGATCAAGAACAAACATTTATGCATAAATGGTAATCAACAAACCTTTGTGGCTTCGAGCTACTCTTGGTGACAAAGATTGAGAACTATATTCAAAAACTCAAATACTTAAATCAACTTATCTATATTACCCATAGTGTCTGAATCTTATTCATGTCTGCCTATAGTTAAGTATCATTTTATGGGATTCATCTTTGTTAAATCTGTATGTTTGAACTTGGTAAAAATTTCTCTTAAAGTTCATGTTCCTCATTAAAAATCTCTCTCTCTCTCTCTCTCTCTCTCTCTTCCTTTCTCTCATTTCATTGTCTATTAGCTGGAAAAATTCAAGTCATTGGTTAGGAAAGAGAAAAGGAATTCAGTTTTTCCCCTCAAAAAAAAATTTTAACAGGGAAAAAGAAGGAAAGAAACTGATACTGAATTTATTGTATGCAAAGTGATGTCAAGAATGTCATCAGTGTCTATGGGTGACAGGAATGGTTTCAAATTTTCTACCTATAGAAAACATTATATTATCTATATTATTCTATGAATAATGTACATATTTCTATGTGCAAGATATGTATCTATAAGTAAGTCTTTATGGGTACACGAGTTACTGAGCAGAATATGTGGATGCCTTTCCTAATGAATTAAAAATTCTCCTCAATCATTTTCTTTAGTGGCCCTAATGACTTTGGTCTTGTGTAAGCCTAGCTCTGCTCTTGGGTGGCTCTGACCCAGATTCCTTGCAAGTACTTAAAGCCAACTCATAAGGGATGGTGAGTATCTTAGTCTTATAAAGTGGAGGAAAATGACAGTAATGACGATTCCTGGAAATGGTGCATGACTGCTGCCCGGCATTGCATGGGGAGGGACGGTCACAGACTGGAGCAAGAGGACTTAGGGAAGCATCCAGCAGCACACACTGCTGTTCAAGTAGTAGTGTTCTTTAAAGAGAAGCTTAAACCTGAAACAAATAGGATTTCTTTCTCATCAGCCTTGAATGTAGGAAAATTCACAGCAAACTAAGGGAGTGGTACTATATAAATATAAAATGTAAAATAAATATATTTTATCTATAAATAAATATATAATATAATTATAATATATTATATATAAATAAATATATTAAAATATAAAATATAAAAAACACATTTTCCTCCTCTCCTCCAACACCCAAAAAAGATTTTAAAAAATTCAGGGGGGAGGGAAAATAGGATTTTACTGAATTACTAAGTATGCTTCAGGCAAATCCCTAAACTTTAATAAAACCTGGAAGTACATCCAGTTCCTTCAATCAATTAGTCAATTAATAAATCAACAAGCATTTATCAAGTGCCTACCATATGCCAGACACTGTTCTAGGCACTGGAAATACAAAGAGAAAATTTTTTTAAGTTTCCAGGGGGAACTAGGTGGTGCAGTGAATAGAGCACCAGCCCTGAAGTCAGGAGGACCTGAATTAAAATCCAGTCTCAGACACTTGACACTTAACTAGCTGTGTGACCTCGGGCAAGTCACTTAACCCAATTTCATTGCCTTCCCTCTGAAAAAAAAGTCTCTGCCTTTGAGAAATGTACAAAACTATATACATAACCTCTACCTATATGTGTGTATATGACATATATACATGTATATATCCACACATATATCAGTATACACAAATAGTGCATACACATATGTGTACACGTGTACACACATGTATACATATGCATTGTATACACACATGTATACATATTATATATATACACATATGTGCATACCTATAGCAGATATAATATAATTTGGGCAAAAGGAAGTACCACAGCTAGGAGAAATAGAAGAGGTTTCCTATTTATGTAGCAGGTAGCATATTTGAGCTGAACTTTCAATGAAACTGGGTCTTCTAAAATGGAGAGGTGAAGGGGGGAGTGTGTTTCTGGCATAGGGGATGCCCTGTTTAAAAACCCTGAAGTGGGGGATTAAGTATCATTTAGTTCCCAAAGAAGGAGAATGCTGAGCTGGAAGGGTGCTGAAGCCCCACATGGTTCTTGGGTTTTTAACTTAATATTTAAAGTATGCAAGGCCCCCTCCCCCCATCCCTCCTGCCTCTCAGGATCCCAAGCTCTAAAGTCTTAGTTCAAGTACCATGTCAGTTCTAGAACTGGCCAGTTGTCAGTGTTCTCTCTTTTCTCAATTATCTCTTTTCTACTTCTCCGGCTACCCTGGTGCTCCCCAGATCCCCAGTAGAAAGTGTGCTTCCTTAAGGAAAAGGACTATGGTTTAGTTTGTCTTTGTGTGGCCGCACAGGATTAGTCCAATGATTTACACATAATAGGCCCTTTATAAATGCTTGCTGTTATGACTTGGGCGGGCACTTGTCACTATTAAGGCAAAAGCTGAGAAAATCCAGGCCAGTGAAATAATTGGTTGTTGAATAGGAAATGGAGTGATTGTGTAAGAAGATGGAATAGGAGAGGGCCACTGGGGGTGCCACATGGGTTACATAAGTCATATGTTATTCTTGGGACATCTTGGTGGCACAACAGACAGAGCTCTGAGACTAGAGTCAGGAAGACCTGATTTTAGATCTGTTCTCAGACACTTACTGGTTGTGTGACCCTGGCCATTTCACCTCTATTTGCCTCAATTTCTCCATCTGTAAAATGGGGATAATACCTTGCAATGAAGATCAAGTGAGGCAATCATTGTAAAGGACTTTGCACAATGCCTGGTACTTAGTAGGTTCATTATAAGTGTTGTGGCTATGATCAGATTTTGGCAAGGTGCCTTAGGAAGCAATGGAGTTCCTGTGAATTCTTCCCTGCAAATAATCTTAGGCAGAGCTAGCAATTCCAGAAGGGCCCCCCGGGAAATGTGAAGGTGGGAGATGATATCTCTGTCACTATCTGTGAGACCTTGGGGAGTTGGTTAGGTTCTCTAGGCATTTGCTTTCTCATCTGAAAAATGGGGTGGCCAAGGCAGACTGTACAGTCTCTTTTCCAGCTCTAAATTTGTGCTCAGATTCTTCTCTTTAGTCCCTTAAAAAGTGGGGAGTCCCATGTGTTGGGAGTTCCTTGAGGGAGGAAGACTCTATCATATTCATTAGAGTGGCCATTGGTATAAGGGAGATCACAGAAAGCTAGGAGTCAAGAGATGGTTCTAGTCTCAGCTTTGGCCTCACAGGACATTGGACAAGGTAATTCATCTCTCTGGGATTCCAGCTTCCTTGTTCAACTCTGCTGAATAAACATTTGGCAAGCATCTTCTACGTGCAAGGAGCAGTTAGATGCCACGGTCGATCAACCAGGCTAAGAGTCGGGAGGAACTGAATTCGAATGTGACTTTAGACACTTGCTAGCTGTGTGACCCTGGGCAAGTCACTTAACTTCTCTTTGCCTTTGTTTACTCATCTGTAAAATGGGGATAATAATAATACCAAATTCCCAGCGTTGTTGTGAGGATTGAATGAGATCATCGTAAAGTGCTTAGGACAATGCCTGACACATAGCAAGCATGATGTAACTATTATTAGCAATTAAATCATTAAGGAGGGAGCATATTGAGGGCACAGGGAGCAGCTGGAATGTAGAGCAGATAAATGGGAACAACGAAAGGAAGAGGAAAGTGAAGTTGGAGCTGCACTGTGTTGTGGGATACAAAGAGGGAAAAATTAGATTCTGCAAGGCCTGACATGCTGGGCTAAGGTGTTTGGTTTTAATTCTAATCTCAATTGGGAGCCACAGGGATGTTTTGGAGCATTCTGACACAATCAGACCTATGTCACAGGGAGATCATTTTGGATGATGAAAGGGGAAAGGCCAATTAAATTGCACATGCTATTGATGACTTGGGAATATTGATAACTGGGGTAAAGTTAGACTGAATTGAGAGCAAGGGATAAACTCCAGACATGCAAGATGAATGCAGACTAAATGATTTACAAAGTCCCATCCAGTTGTAAAGCCCTATGGGAACATCTGATTTTTCTATCTCCCATTGTCCTAGCGTGGTACCTTTCACACAACAAGGTGCTTATCAGATATTTATTGAGTTAATGAATGAATGGGCAGCTAGGTGGCACAGTGAATAGAGTGCCAGACCTGGAGTCAAGGTCAAATCTGACCTCAGACACTTACTAGCTATGTGACCCTGGGCAAGTCATTTAACCCTCTTTGCCTCAGTATCCTCATCTGTAAAATGAGCTAGAGAAGGAAATGGCAAATTACTCCAGTATCTTTGCCAATAAAACCCTAAATGGATTCACAAAGAGTCAGACAAGAGTGAAAAACAACTGACCGACAGCAATACATGAATATCAAACAGGATCTTTCAAAATCTGTTTGCAAACAGAATTCCTCAAAAGGCTACTCTGAATTCCTTGATTCATTGGGGAGGCTATTGGCTGCTGGCCTGGAAGTCAGGAGACCTAGGTTCTGGCCTTAGCTCCAAACCCTGAGACCACAGAATTAGACCCCTTCCTTTTGTAGAGAAGAAAACTGAAGCCAAGAGAAGTGGGCATTTGTTCAAAGTTGCATTGCTGGTATGTAGCAAAGGTGGGATTTTAACACAGGTTCATGGATTCTGTATCTGCCAAGTTTTCTTCTGCCCCACACCTCCATGCAATGATGGCTCCCTGTCCCTCCTCCTATCTATGCTCTTAGCTGTAGCCACAGACTTTGCACACAAGGTGGATATGCTGGAACCAGCTCAAGCCTGCCAGTACTGATTATTAAATTTTCAGTGTGAATATTTCACACTGTAGAAATTGGCAAAGGCTATAAATCAGGACTGAATTTATTGCTTTGCTGATTGTCTAGATTTGAGAAAATGATGTAGAAAATATTAACAATACAGATTAAACTTAAAAGTATGTGCCACCTTCCTTTTGGGGGGTGGGAGGAAGAAGTAGGGAAGACCTGGTTGTTAAACATTTACCAAAATACCCTTGGTTGAATATTCTTTTGGATTCCAGCTAAATTCAACTGAATTAGGATGGATTGCACCCCTAAAAAGGGGACAACATGGTGGGTGCTGGATTTCAAATCAGAGAAATTGGGTTCAGATTCCAACTCTACCCCTTATTAGGTTTCTCCTCATTCTAAGATCAATGGTTTTTCTGTGAGACCATACCACCTCTCTGACACTTTTTAGCAGAATTCCCCCTTTACTTATAGGAACTTCTTTGAGTTTCAAAATTGACAATGATATATCACATGCCTGGTTATGGCCTGCACTAGCATAAACTCAGGGTCAAATCATAGCCCCCAAGCATAACTTCAAAATAGTAGCATGATATGACATGGCCAGCTGAGGGTCTCCAAAAAAATCTCAAAATAGAGTCCTGGAATTCAAAGCTAAGATTTCTATCACTATCTATGGGCTGGAACCCTTGGGGAACAAGTGATTTTTAGAGGATCAGCAATAGTATGTGACTTTAAAAGATCTGTAGGGCCAGCCCTTCCTCCCACCCAATGTGTCTCCCAAGCAGTTTCTCTCAAACCACCTTCCATAGCCACTAAAATCCAAACCACTTGTGTCTCTCCTCTGGGTTTAACCACTGAAGGTCTTCCAAAAAGTCCCCTCTGTTAACTAAGAGTGTGACATATGACTTTAATCAATCAATCAATAAGAGTCTGATGTGCCAAAAGAACTATGCTTTACAGTGGCTACAGAGACAAAATCCAAGGAGTTTATATTCTAATGGGACAACAGCATGTACTTGTATAGGTACAAAGAGGACACAGACAAGGTAGACACAGGGTAAGCTTGGAGGGGAGGGCACAAGATTCCTCTTGTCAAAGTTTTCCCTTGAGCTTGATTCTTGAAAGAAATCAACAATTCCAAGAGCAGAGATGAGACGGGAGAGCATCCCAGGTGTGAGGGAAGCCTCTGTCTCATGGAGCCCCTTCAAGGCTTGGGTCAAGTCTCACTTTCCACAAGACCACTACTGATTTAACCAGTTATGTGTGTCTATCACAGAGTGTGCCTGCCATAGAATAATAATACTCATTAATAACTTTCTATTGGATTAAATTGAGTTGAGTTGAGTCAAATTGACCTGAGTGCAGCTGAATTGAAAGTTTGGAGGTGGGAATCATGGAGAGGGGAACAGAACCTTCCATTTGACTGAAACAGAACAGAATCTTCAAACAACGGCTAGAGAAATACTCATAGATGTGCTTGTTGGTCAGAAGCAGCTGTGACTAGAGGTAATTGAGTTGAGTTGAGTTAAGTTGACCTGACTGGAGTTGAATTGGTTTGGAGGTGGAAATTAGAACACAATCTTCAAGAAAAGACTAGAGAAATACAGATGTGATTGTTGGTCAGAACCAGCTGTGACTAGATGGCCTTTGAGATAATTTCTAAGCCCTGAGATTCTGGGATTCTGGGAACTATAAACATTGATGAAATATTGGCATGTCTCCCTTAATTTCTCACCCTAAAACAGCATCTAGATGGTGAAGTGGATAGAAAATTGGATCTAGGGTCAGGTAGACATGGTTTCAAATCCTGTCTTAGACAATTACTAGCTGTGTGACCTTTGGCAAGTCACTTAATCTCTGTGAACCTCAGTTTCCACATCTGTAAAATGTGGATAATAATAGCACTTACCTTATAGAGTTCTTGTAAGATTAAAGTAAGACAACATGTGCAAAGCATTTTGTGAAACTTAAAATGCTACATAAATGCTAGCTATTGTTTTATTATGAAAATAACCTTTCTTTATAGCAGCAGCAATCAACCATGACCTTCCCTCATTCCCTTTTGTTGGTGTTACCCACGACTTTTTTCAGACTAGCTCAAATGTGAATGCTAAGTGGATGAGCTTTCCCCTATATGTACTGGTATGTACCAATGGGGGAAAGATGTAAACAGTAAGGGCCAGTCCAAGGGAGGGATGGGGAAGGAAGTGTCTAAAGGTCAGCATGAGGACACTGGCTAAAGGAAGCAGGAGAAATGAAAGAGAACCTTCTTCACAATCTTGCCTGGCCAAGAACTTCATGGACAGTCAGTAATTTAAGAGTGTTAGGAACATTCTCCTAGAGACATAACCAGCATTTTCTCTTCCCATGGTATTGCACCAGGATAAGCATCATCCTCAAGTCAACTTCTTAAGATAAATTCATCTGCAGGGGGGAGAAAGAAACCCAGGACACGAGATCATAAGAAATAAGGGAGAAGGGGGGCGGCCAGGTAGCACAGCGAGTAAGAGCTCCGGCTCCAGTGTTGAGAAGACCTGGAGATCGAATCCCGGGCTCAGACACTTAGCACCCACCCAGAAACACCTGGCCATGTAACCTTGAGCAAGTTACTTGTAATGTAATGCCAAAAGAAAGGCAACTTCCCAGGTTCAAAATACCAGCATAGGTGCTCTCTATTTTTATTCAGTGACCAACCAAGAACAGAGAAGATTAAAACATGACATCATTCAAAATACAACATTTACTAAGTGTGATTAAATAATCTCCAAGGACTACCCCACCCCAGGACCTTCCAATCATTCAATCAATTACAAAGTCTCTGTTCTAAATACTTCTCCACCCCTAGGCTATACCTTAATTAAGTCCACCACAAAGCCCCTCTTCTCAAATGGAGATTATTTTCCAAACATAGGTAAAGTACCTTCATTTGTCAATCACAGAGCACAATAAGGTCAAAAGTTCCCCACCCCTAGGATCACAATTGAATCTACCCCAGAGTTACATCAAGTTTAAACACAGCACTTAATACCCAAATGGAGGTCTTTTCTTCATCTTGACAAGAGGCAAGTTCTCAGCAATCTTAGTTCCTGGGGAGACAAGGCTTAGCAAGGCCATAAGATACATTGCCAGTCCCTTCATGAATTTATCCTCTGTCTGTAGAACAGTCCTAGAACCCCTGAACACATTAGCAAAGCCCTCTCCCAGGATTTCTGTAAACATACAACAAGAAAATCCTTCTTCAGGGCTTCTGAACCAACAGAAAGGCTCCCAGACCCCTGCAACAACAGCACTGTCCCTCACCAGTGGACAGTATTCATTCTGTCTGCAGGACAGTCTCCAGACCCCTGCAACAACAGTACTGTCCCTCACCAGTGGACAGTATTCACTCTCTGTCTGCAGGACAGTCTCAGGCCTTCTTAGCGAACAGCCAGGTTCCAGGACTTCTTCAACAAAAGGACAGTCTTTCACCAGTGGACAAATCTGGCAAAATAACATCAAAACAGACAGACAAAGTACCAGCAAAACAGCCATGTCTCCTCAGTCCTTGGCAGCTCAGGGGGCAGGTCTCAAAAGTCCAGGGCAATTCAAAGCGGCCACCAGCAATTCTCTTAGTCTCTCTCTCTCCACGAGGTGCAGCTACCAAAAAAGATCTTCCGCCTCTCTCTTGTGTCTCCAAATCTAAGTCACCAGCTCCTCCCAATTCAGGACTTTCTTTTCACATCAACAAGCCCATCCCACAGGTGGGATTAACAAACTCTGGGTTTTAACACAATCAATTTGAAAACCAAGCCAATACAGGGGAATCTTTAATTGCCATTACTATCACATTACTTAACCCCAATTGCTTAGGGGCAGCCAGGTGGTTCAGCAAGTAAGAGCACTGGATCCAGTGTCGGGATGACCTGGATCAAATCCGGGCTCAGATACTCAGCACCAACCCAGAAATAACTGGCTGTGTAACCTTGAGCAAGTTACTTAACCCCGATTGCTTTAAAAAATAAATAAATAAAAAAGAAATAAGGGAGAAGTAAGCCAGTTCACGCTCGGTGCAGCAACCAAGAGGAGAGAGGAGGTCATCTGATAACTCCATATTTTGACTACTTAATCCTGCCTACTAGAGGCTAAACACAACGCTTTCCATACTGCTTGAAGACTGCAAGTATTGTCAGTGCTCCCCCCCCCCAAAAAAAAAAATCAGCTCTTTGGAGCAAAGTCCTGGTTGTCCTACTCTAGGGCAACTTTGTCTCTTGCCAAAAAGAAACCTACTTTTAGAGAATTTCAGCCTTTCTTTATCTTTGGGCTTTGTCTCCAACTCCCTTAAAGGAATTCTTTCCCTGTTACTACTGGTCAAGCCCACTTCAACAAAACCATAACTCCAAGAAGAAAGGATCCCTATGAACAGGAACAAGGCTCTGAAAGGGAGAGAGATCCCATCATTCTGCTGAGGATTAGCCCAACTCAGGGACAAGAGTAGTTGGCTAATGGAGAGGTTTCATCATGGTCAAGAGCAAGGAGCACTTGGTTTGCAGTAAGAAGGTCCATCATTGAATCATAGGTTTTTGACCTTAGGAAAGTCACTTTCCCCTTCTGGGCTTTGGCTTCTTTCCCAGTAAATTTGACAGTGAAATACCTACACTGGCCACCTGACAGCATTGTTGGAAGACTGATGGGAGCTGTGTAAAGCACTATGTAAATGTCAGTCCTTATCAATGAAGAGCATAGCCTCTCTGATCTCTGACTATCAGGGAGCCAGAGCCAAGAGCATGGACAGAGGAACAAAGGGCAGCCTTGAAATCAACATGGGATGGTTTGAGTTCCTGATGCCTTTTCTCTATTAACTTGCTCTATCTGCCAGCGTTTCATGTTTTCCTCGGGTAACAATTCCCAAATGGGGGATGGCCAAGCACAGCAGATGCCCCAAATGCTTTCCAAAGTCCGTGTCTCTGAGGAACATTTGGAATTCATTGAAGCGGAGGATGGGAGGGGACCTTTTATTAGTACTTGGCGATATGATCTGGCTAATATTATTGTGGAATTTTCTGGGACCTAGAACACATTGCGTTGACCGCATGGTGGAAATGGGATCCATGTGAATGACGGTCATTGCAGCTCCAAGGGAAATAATGGTGTCAGGTACCCAGAAATGTGAAAGGGCATGGAAGCGGAGCTTAGATCTCGTGGCCATGACTCCCAATACATGGATCTCCATCTGGACTACAGACCCATGACTTTGGTGGGGAGGGGACAAACAGTTAAATTCAGTTTCCAGATCTTATCTGTGGACCCATCTGCCTAGTGTAAGACTGGGGTTTTTATTCATTAACTGCATTCCAACCTTATATAGATTCCTCGAAGGGGAAGTAACAGGAAGGCATAGTATAAATAACTGCTTCAATAAGAATGGTCCCCCAATGGAATGAGCTGTTTTATACCATAGTAGGTTCCCTCTGGAGGTAATCTGATAGAGGCCAGACAACCCCCTCTGGGAATGAGCTCCCACCACAGAAGAGGGTCAGGTAGAGAAAGGATGGCCATCTATTAGGTTATTATAAAGAGAATTCATCCTTCAGGGGGTTACACTAAATGACCTCCAAAGTCATAGAATCATAGATTTCGAACTGTAAGAGCCTTAAAGAATCCTCTAACAGCTGGAGTTTATAACCTGAGTTGCATGAACTTTTAAAAAAATATGTTTTCATAACTATATTTCAACATAATATGTTTGTAATCCTGTGTGTTCTGTTTTATACATTTAAAAACATTTTTTCTGAGGAATCAATAGGCTTCACCAGAATGACAAAGGGGTACATGAAACAAAAAAGTGTAATGCCCCCTTGATCTGACGCACCGCCGTCATTTCACTCACAAGGCCCAGAGGAGGGAATGACCCTGACACAACATGGCTTAACGTACAGAATACTGAACTTGGAGTCGGGAAGGCCAGGTTTCTGAACTCTGTGACCCTGAGTAAGGTACTCCACTTCTCTTTGATTTGGCTTTTTCATCTGTAAAAAGGAAATAATTTGGGCTTTGTCTACCTACTCAATGGGGTTGTTGCAGGTAACTAAGTGGTACATTCCACAGAGTGCTGGGCTTAGAGTCAAGAAGACCCATTTCACCCAGAAATAACTGGCCGTGTAACCTTGAGCAAGTTACTTAACCCCAATAGCTTACACACACACAAAAAAAGAAGACCCATTTCAGATTCTGCTCCAGTCACTTATTAGTGACTCTGGGCCACTCACTTCACCTCTGCTTGCCTTAGTGTTTTCATTTATAAAATGGGGATAATAATAGCAGCTACCTTCCAGAGTCATTGTGAGATAGCATGAGATAGTAAAGCATTTGGTAAACCTTAAAGCCCGATATCAGGGGTGGGGAAGCTGCAGCCCCAAGGCCTCTTGTCTTAGGGCCACACTTGAGGACCTAGAGGGCCACATATGTCCTCGAGGCTGCAGGTTCCCCACTTGTGCCTATGTAAACGTAATTATTGTTGTCGTTGTTGTAGGACTCAAAGGAGTGGCTGTGAAAAAAAAGTGCTCTGAAAACATTAGAGTGATCTATAAACATCAGCTGTTGTTTCAGATCACACAAGCAATTAGTAGCAGAGTCCTAGTTTGAACCCAGTTTGACACCCAGGGCAAGCTACACTGTACGTCATAGATGAGCCAGACATGAGAACTTGTCAAAAAATTCCTGATTTTGCAATCTTGGGACCACATCATGACAGACTTCTCAAAGAAAATCTGTCATTCATTCCAAGGATAAAATCATTTTAATATCTAGGTAGAGCTCCATGTATGTAATCCTAAAAACAATAACTCCAATTAGATGGAAATTTTTAAGGTTTATTTTTAAGATATTTTAAGATATCAAGAATATTTTTTAAATGTTCATAAATGGGTGAATCTAACTGGAAAATCTTTTCTTCTCCCACAATTAAATGACACTGGTTTTAAGCTCCAGGGAACACTATTTTCCTGTATTCTGGGAAAGAAAACTATGTGATGGTAGGGTGGTCCCATTGTGGGAACTCACTCCACCAGCACAATTTGACACCAAATCTATTTCTCCAGAGATAAGAGTTAGGGTATGTGGTGAGAGGGTTAAGCAGATTTGCTCAAGGTCACACAGCCAAAAAGTAGTAGATGTGGGATATGAACCAAGGTGTTCTTCGCTAAAAGTCCAACACTGTCCACCTTTGGCCCATTTCTTCTGCTAGCAAATATTTAATTTTATTTACATTGCATAGTTCTAATGATAAAGAGAATGGCTGCATAGAAGTGTCTATAGGTCTAGCAGGAGCAAGAGTGTGAATTTCAATGCTTGTCATATTGATCTTGTTGAAATTGATTTGTGTCCCTTCTATGCCCCATCCGCCTTCATGTTCCTTAACCCTGTTCATTAGGGCCAGTGACTGTTTATTGAGTGTCAGCCATTGTCCCTATTCATCTGATCAGTCTTTGTCTAGTCTCCACTTCTTTATGGGGTGCTCCAAAAGGGTTCTACTTGGTTGACTGCCTGACGAACTGCCACTATCTTCTTCTCTGAGGACCCAGACACCTCCACAGTCACAGACAGTAGATGTTCATGAATCCCCATGGTGTATGTGAAATACAGTCCCAGAAAATTCACCCTCCATCACAATCCTTCCATAACTTAGGAGATAAGTCAGTTGCCCAGGGTCACACAACTTGTTAAATGCCAGAGATGAGATTTGAAGTCAGATCTCCCCAAGTCCAATCTTCTGTATTCCCTGTGTAAAGCTACCTTTCTATAGACATCAGGGTACCTCTGGAAATAGAGCTTCTTTTTCAAAAGAAAATCAACTCCCAAGACCACCACCATCACCACTACCCCTTCCCTAAGGAAAAACTTTGGAGGAATTCAGCTAAATGCTAACAGGCTGACCAAATTTAAAAAAAAAAAAAAAAGAGACAGAAATTTTAAATCCCTTCACAATTTCTTTAAGGGCATGTAACAGAAAGAAGAGAGAAACCTTTCAAAGTACAAAATCAAAGAGGCTGAGACCAGGCAGGGATCACCCTTGGCTCCCTGCCGCCAACAAAATGGCTTATGCATGCCCATTAAATTGGGTGATTTTAATCTGGTGACAGCAGAGTGGAGGGGTTGCAGATTAATTATTCCCCACTCCTCCCTGTCCTGGATTCACAAAGGAAATACTATTTATCTGGATTGTAAATCAGGAGCTGCAGGGAGAGTGAGGGGGGCTTACCAAGTGCCCAGGAATATTTTACAAAACCAGGCAGCAAAAAAGCATTCTTCTTTGTAGCACCGTACTGCTAGAGCCTAGAGGAGCTTCTGGTAGTCAGTCCAACTCATTTCATTTTACAGGTGAGCAGAGATAAACCAAGATAGGGTGACTGGTGCTTTTCCCCAGGGCACTGAAATTTAGAAGGCACTGATTTCACTTAATATAGCTACATTTAGTTAGCAAGAAAAATTAGTTAAAATCAGTGACCATATGGCACACTTCTATCTCCAAAGGACTGGTCTTATTTTATCTCCTCCCCAACACTACCATCCACTGGAATTTACTTCAAAAGCTGATGTGAGGGTACTTTTCACTCAACTTAGCCAGCTTGTGTTTTGTGATGCTTGGGGCTGAGATGAAAAGTGTTAGTTCTGACTTTGCTGGTAAAGTAGTAGGTACCCAGGAAAACTGAATAACTGACCAGACAGTCAGTTCTAGCCTGTTCTAGCCCTGGCTCTGTCACCATCTCCCTGCCAAAGTCACTTCCCATTGTATGTGGTGGTATGCTGATAAATGTTTAACAATCAGCTCTGCCGGGGTGGGGGGGAGGGCACAAGCAAGCATCCATGACAAACTTTTAAGTGTATTCTGCATTTCTAACACTTTCTCCATCACTTTCTTAAGCCTAGACAATCAATGAAACAATAAATCAAGCCCTGATTTGTAGCATTTAGCCATTTCTGAGATGCAAATACTTACCTGGAATATTTAATGATCCACTCTCCTGAGATGGTAGGAGCTGGCTCCAGCACATCCTTCATTGTACTATGCTAGATTGAGATAAATTTCTGGATAACAGATCCATAAGAAGTTATTAATCAAACAATTATTTATCAAGTGGCTCCTGTGGGTTCAACCCCTTTTGAGGTTATATGAGGAATAGAAAGGTAGGAGAATACATTACAGGTACCTGCTAGTATATTCCAGGGAAGAGCTCACAGCCTAGTTGAGTAGGCAAGGCTCAGAAGCAAAAATAGTGAAAACGCTTTACATATGTTATCATACTTGGTCTCACTTTCAAGGCAGGGTGTCATGTTGATTTTGCAGGTGTTCAATTTACAAATGAGGAAACCAAGGCACAGAGAGGTCTAGTGACTTGCTCACAGTCACCTAGCTGTAAGATCCAAGGTAGGATTTGAACTCGGGTCTTACTGACTCCAAGACTAACATCTCTAAATCTGGCTCTCTACAAAAAGAACAAGACAGTAAAACAAGATAGAATCTGAGCCCCCACAAATTAGTACTAGAAAATTAGTACTCATTGTTTCTCATATCTCTCTCTCTCTCTCTCTCTCTCTCTCTCTCTCTCTCTCTCTCTCTCTCTCTCTCTCTCTCTCTCTCTCTCTCCTTTCCTCTTTGTCTCTCCTGTCTATTTCTGTGTGTGTCTCTCTGTCTCTCTCTCAGAATTACTTTGCATTGCTTTGTACTTACTTTGTATTTATTTGGCTATGCACAGTGGGCTTACCAGCCTACCTCCATTCCAGTCAGAATATAAGTTATGTAAGCATTTCAAGGGAGAAAATGGTTGGCTTTGTATCCCAGCACCTGCCACAGTGCTCAGGCAAGGCAGGTGCTTAAGAAATGTCGGATTCAATGACTTATATGCTACTTCCTTTATCGAAGGATGCTTAAAGTATATTGAATAGCAAGCAACA
The DNA here is from genome assembly GCF_028583685.1 of Petaurus breviceps papuanus. Lineage (NCBI taxonomy): Eukaryota > Metazoa > Chordata > Mammalia > Diprotodontia > Petauridae > Petaurus > Petaurus breviceps. Next base: position 6,695,977 of record NW_027187339.1, read on the forward strand.
CTCAACAACCATTTATTGAGCACCTACTGTGTGCCAGATACTATGCTGGACAAAGCCAAAAATTGAACAGTCCCTGTCTTCAAGGAGTTTCTGTTCTACTGGGGGTGGGGCAGAGGGAAGGAGACCAACAAGCACAAATTTAAGTAAATACAAAATTTGAAGAAAGGACTTGGGGCTTCAAGAGGAAGATGCCTTCTTCTCTTTCCATGGCTTTCCTTGAGTTTTAATAGTTGTCTGGTCTTCACTGGGTACAAGGTAAGAAAATTGTTTAGACTGATGAGAATTCACTTCTTCGTTCTCAACTGCTCAGGACAGAAACTTAATGGGAAATCCAATCCAGTCTCTCAGGATAGTGGCAGAATGGAATGGAGCAAGAACTTGATCTTAGTTCTAGTCAGACAGTCAGTCAATGAATATTCATTAAGTGCCTACTATGTTCCAGGCACTGTGCTAAGTGTTGGGGATATAAAAAAAAAAAAGCAAAAGACAGACCCTGCCCTCAAGGAGATCACAACCTAATGAGGGACAACATGCAAAAAACTTATGTACAAACAACCTATATGCAGGCTAACTAGGAAATGATTATAAAAAAAAAAGAAGGCACTAGAATTAAGAAAGGTTGGGGAAGTCTTCCTGTAGAAGATGGGATTTTAATTGGGACTTAAAGGAAGCCAGGGAAGCCAACAACCCAAGCATAGCCACAGATTAGCTGTTGCATCTTTGGAAAAGTTCTTCAGCTATCTAAGCCTCAGTTTCCTTTCCAGCTGTGCTTCTGACCCTAAGGACTTTGCCACAACGACTCAGCTGTCCTCTCACCTTAGAACTTCCTTCATTGATTGGAGTCTTGTCAGCCTGGAATATGCTTCCACCATGCTCACTCCCTTTTCCCATTGGTGAGTTCCATTACTGAGCCTCCACAAAAGCCAGTCATGCTTCATTCCCCTACTGGCTTCCCTTCTGACTCCAATTGCCATCATTCCCCTGTGGCTACTTTCCATCAGCCTCACCCTCCCTCCCTTTATATATTGTCTTATTCTATTAGAATGTAAGTTCTTTGAGAGCAGGGACTGCCTTTTTGTTAGTAATTGTATTCTTCGCATTTAGCATAGTGTAAGTGTTTCATAAATGCTTGCTGTCTCATGAATAACATGTTCATCCTTCATTTTCAAAGAAGACTAATGATATCACACTCTTGGGGTAAAATAGTGAATGATAGGTGACCTTGATTCATGTGTAAGACAAGACAAGATGCATAATATGAGAAGCTTGGGGAAGAGGATCTCTGAAGTCCCCTGCAGCTCAATATTCTATACTTCTCTTCAGGGATCACCTTTCTTTCCAAATGTTTTGCAGACATTAGCTCATTCCTGCTTTAGCCATTCCTTATGAGTGCAAGTCACAAATAGCAAGGATGGACAACAGAAGAGAAAGTGAATAATCCAGGTTCAAGAGGCTGGTACAGAGCCCAGAAGTCCTGATGTCATTAGTCTGTCCTAGTGAATAAACCTAGGTCTGAGTCTTGCTTCTGCAAACAATTTGCTATATGGATTTAAAATAGGTAATATTGTACCCATTTTACAGCAAAAAAAAAAAGCAACCCACCTTTGAAATCTACAGAAGTGCCCTAAGGATGCAATAAGAACAGATGCATTCCAAAAATAAGAGGATACGATTTTAATTATAGAAGTACTGACTTCCATCAAAGTCCTGCTTCAATGTCTCATGAAGGTTTGGAGGTAGTGGTTGATTTCTTAAGGTTATTCCAGTGAAAAAACTATGTTTGAAAGTTTCTGAGAAGTTAGAAAAGTTTCAGCTTTTGCTTGGAGTTATGGACTGGATGTCTGAAGAGCAGCCCAGCTCGGTCTCGGGCTGCAAGGTAGAACATTTGGCCACAATTCTCGAAGACCATCTATTAAGTGATATAGATGCAGGAGTCAGGATACATGCTGTTTGAAGGAGTATCCACATTATAAAAGGACAGATTTTTGGAGTACTGAAGAGTCAATACATTGGTGCAATCTTGACTAGAAAAATTCTGGAAAAACCAAACGTCTTATTGTCCAATGCAGACATGTACGCACAATAGAGTTGTGATCAAGTGTAACTCCAATGCCGATGGTGACTATGAATAAGCCAGCATAATTCTGAATTGAAAAATACTACAGACTTAATATCATAGAAGATAGAAGCCAGAAGCCAGAAGCAAAACATTTATTCAGACACTAGAAAACCAAATCCCAACAGCAGGAAACTGAATCCATCATAGCAACAAAGAAGTTAACACACCATAGCACTGCAGGAAATCACACCATCCTTTGGCCTTCCCACAAATACTCAAAAGCCTAGGTGTCACTGTGGAGAGCAAACAAACACTCACAAGCCTAGCTGTCTCCTTAGGTGTGTCCTCTCCTCTCTCCAGCTCTAACTGCTATGACTCCCAGCTTCCTGTGGGCTTTGTTCGACCCTTCAGCAAACTTCCCACCACAGGTTCCATGCTATTACATTTGGACTATTAGGGGACAGGGGAGATCTTCAAATGACCATTACCATTACATCAAATCTTAGGGAATCCAGTTTTCCCTGCACTACCTTGCTAGCATTACCCCAGGTTCATTCTCAGCTAGCTCCCCCCCCAAAAAAAAAAATACCTTTCTCCTTTTAGATCCAGTTGTTCACAACTCACTTAGACCTTAGAGCATAGTCAATCCAAACAGTTTATTAGGAAAAGCTTGGTGATATCAAGCAGCAGCAGCAGGCCCAAGTATCATAAGCTGCAGCAGACACAGTCCTTCCAAGGTCATGATCACCACAGGAAGAAGAGTGAAAGCAGACAGTTCAACTCCTTTCTAACTTAAATTTAGCATTAACAACAAACTATAATCTTCCCCCACCTCCACTCCCACTTCTTAGAGTGAAGTCTGATCTTTCTACTCAGGAGCGACAGAAGGAGAAATCCACCATGAACTTTCTGCTTCCCAACCCAGCAAGAGGAGAAAATATCAGTCACAGCTACCAAGGAAGTGGGCCAGAACCTAGGGTGCATGGCAGGAAGTTCCAGTGATGCTCTGGTGCACAGCCACTGGGTGAACGAGACGTCAGGACGGAACATCCCCGGCTCTCCTTCTGTGATCCTAGAAACTCCAGGCATCCCTCCTGTAGCCCTAGCTTGAGTCTTCCCAAATTAGAAAGGCACAGCCTGATACAGAACCACCAGAATGAAGGGGATGGGGGAAGGTGGGAGGCAGGAGAAAAGGACACAGAAGACAAAGCTAACAGGAGCCTCCTGGTTTCACATGACCATTAACCTCCCTTCTCTCTCTTTCTCTTTCTTCTTGGCTTCCTGACTTAACCTTGATGCCACATTTCAGCGTCTTCTTGTCACCAGCTCCCTCCTTAGCCTAGTCAATGAAATCCAGGCCATGTTTGTTGTGAAGCTATCCTGACAATGTCCCAGGAATGGCAGTCTCTGGGGCAGCATTATCAGATACTGTAGGGCCACATCATCTAGGTGTGGCACTGAGGACCTAAAGTCCTGGTTTTTGTACTGACTGTTTCTGATATCATAGCTAAAACTGAGTTAGATACTGCAGTTAGCAAATTCACTTAAAAAGCCACACCCATATGATAAAAATATCATAATCAAGATGATCATTTTAAAATTATCTGAGAATACAATGATCAAAACAAGATAATACACAGATCTTCAAGTGACTGAATGTGGAAAGAGAGGCAATATTTCAAAGATCATACTGTGCCTTCTCTTCATCCTGTGAGTCTTAGAATGACCTTTGGCCTGAAGCAATAGAATTCAGATCTGATTATGCTTTTCAAAAAGGTTTTGACATCCATTAGAGTATGGCACACATGGAAAGAATTATTATCAACTGGAGATCCAAGGACCATCTAGCTGAGATGGGTGGTTCTCAGGGTCATGTTCTCATCACATTGGGTCAATCTCCACAGTCGCAGTCCTAAGGGCCCCTTCAAGAGAATGCAGAGGCAGCTGGGTGGGAGGAAGGTAAAGCAGAGGGTGGAGGTGCTATGCTTCCAAGAACATCTGGCAATTAATCTCCCCTTTGGGGAGTTCGGCAATCATTGGCAAGCTCTCTTCCAGCTGGCCCGGGGACTGCTGTTCCTCTGTGAGCAGGTAAATAGACCAGATGGTCTGGGCTTTTACTACTGTTTCTAGCACGGTTGATGGACTCCAACCATCCCCTCCTCATCCCCTGACTCTCAAATATGATCCCCCATCTAGAAAATCTTTACATCCAGATTATAGGCTTTTGGACGGACCACATAGAAAGTGTGTCAAACTCTCAGAACTTGGGCGTGGCTAGGACTTTATATACATGAAGTGATCAGCCTGGCCCCACTAGCAATGACTTCACTTAATAACAGCTAACATCTACATAGTCATTTGAAGTTTACTGGGGATACATTAAATCAACCCTGTGAGGGAGGGAGTAAGGTATTTTCATCCTCATTTAGATGAAGAAAATGAGAACCAGAGAAGGGATGTGATCTTCCTGTTGTAACAAGTTAGTAAGAGATAGAATTCAAACTCAGGTCTTATAAACACCAAGTGTAGTACTCCATCCACTGGGTCATATTGGGTTCTTGTCATGATGATGAGTTGCTGTTCTTGCAAGGAAAGGAAGGAAAGAATTGAACACAGGGTATTTTAAGGGTATTTATAATTAAGACTAGGTTAATATTAATATTTGCCATATTCACATTCATTTGGGGGAATGTTGGATTTGAAGCACTTGTGGGATATAGAAGGGAATGGAAAGATAAGGGACAAACATTTATTAAGCACCATGCCAAATGCTATACAAATAATATCTCATTTGATGAAGAAATTTACACCAGGTGTTTGGGAATGAAGGACTCAGGGCTCAGGGAGAGATTGAGGCTGGGTATTATCTCTTTGGGAATCGCATGCAGAAAGTTCATGCCTTCAACCTTTGGAAGTTGATGAGATCATTAAAGGACAGAGTATAGGAGAAGAGAAAAAAGCCTTCAGGCCTTGAAGGACCTGAAGGGCCTTCACATTTAGACAGTGGGAAGAGGAAGATGAACCAGCAAAGAATACCACGGAATGATCAGACCAGGAGAAGAAGAAAACAGAAAGCAGTTGCTGAGCTGCCAAGGTAGGAAAGAAGGAAAGAATATGGATAAGGAGGAGGTGATTGATAATCTCAGATGCTGCAGAGGGGTCAAAGGGGATGAGGGCTAGAGAAAGACCATCATATTTAGCAACTGAGAGATCACCCTTGATCTTTGAGAGAGTTCTTTCAGCCAAGTAGTGAAGCTGGAAGACAGATTGAGTGGTTGGGCTATGGGGAAATGAAGAGATTTCTCTTTCTAGAAGTTCATCAGAGACCATAGAGGGAGAAAATAAGGGCCAGGAGGGGTGGTCTTGGTCTTGTTTGTTTCTTTAAGAATAAGGGAAACCTCTGTAAGAATGATAAGTCAGAGGGCAATGATATGACTGTGTAGAACCAAATTTAATTGACATTGGAATTTTGCTTTTAATTGTTGTTTTATTCCTTTGTCTACATTCACCTGTAGTTCACAGCTGTAAATAAACAGAGCGTAAATGGAAAAGAAAGCTGGAAGCATGGAGGTCTTTGTCAATATGGATTCTCCTTCAAAACACATGGTCTTCAAAAATTGCTGTGTACAAAAACATAAAACCTGTTCAAAACCTGGTTCTTCTACTTAAAACTGTGTGACCTTGGATAAGTCACTACATCTCTGGGCCTTAGCTTCCTCTTTTGCAAAATTGGCCTAAATTATTTTTAAGGTCCTTTACAATTCTAAATGGAACTTTCACTACTAACATGATACACATCGCAGGTTGGCTGTAGGAAGGCTGCTTTGTAAATCACAAGAACCCTCTAGAACAAGAAGTTCTATAATTAATATATAACTAGTGATATGTTAATAATATAAATACAAATACATGTTTGTTGTTGTTCCGTCCTTTTTCTGTTGTGTCCAACTCTTTGCGACCCCATTTGGGATTTTCTTTCTTTTTTTTTTTTAAAGCAATCGGGGTTAAGTAACTTGCTCAAGGTTACATGGCCAGTTATTTCTGGGTGTGGTGCTGAGTATCTGAGCCTGGATTTGATCCAGATCATCCCGACACTAGAGCCGGTGCTCTTACTCGCTGAGCCACCTGGCCTCCCCTAAGCAATTGGGGTTAAGTAACTTGCTCAAGGTTACACAGCCAGGTGTTTCTAGGTGGGTGCTAAGTGTCTGAGCCCAGGATTTGATCTCCAGGTCTTCTCAACACTGGAGCCGGTGCTCTTACTCGCTGTGCTACCTGGCCGCCCCCATTTGGGATTTTCTTGGCGGAGATACTGTAGTGGTTCACCATTCCCTTCTCCTGCCTGCTTTACAAATGGGGAAACTGAGGCTCGCATAGGTTTCAGTGACTTGCCCAGGGTCACACAGCTAGTAAGTGTCTGAGGCAAGTTTCCAACTCAGACATCCCTGACTCCAAGGCCACAACTCTATCCCTTGGGCCGCACGGCTGCCTGTCCTTAATCTTTTCATCCTCCTCCCTTAGCCTCCCCGCTCCTGTGCTTTTGCTGAGGCTTTCCCTTCTCCTCTGCTGATTAAAGCCCTAACTCCTCTGTGAAGCCTCCTCTTTCCGCTCCAATCCACAACGTTCTTTTCTGAGACAAGGCTGACCAGTGGAAAGAGCAGGGGTTTTGATTAAGCAAATGACCTGAGTCAAACCCCACCTCTGACACTCGGTGTGTGTTCTGTGTGACCCTGGGCAAGTCACCTAACCTCCCTCATCTATAAAATAGGGAGGGAGGCTCGACTCACTGACCTCCGAGGTTTCTTCCAGCCTTGGAGTTATTATTGTCTTAGATAAACAGGGAGTCCCACTTTGTTAGGGCTTAATTGTTACCTAATTGTTTTCATGTTCCCATCTTGTCTCCCTAACTCTGCTGTATAAACTCCTAGAGGACTAGGACCACATCTTCCACATGGTGCCATGAACTGAGCACTGGATCTGGAGTCAGGAAGATCTAACTTCAAATCCTGCCTTGGACAGTGATCCTGAGCCAGTCACTTAACTTCTGCCTGCCTCAGTTTGTTGTCGTGAGGATCAAATGAGATGTTTGTAAACTACTTAGCATAGTACATGGCACATAGGCTTTAAACATAATGCTTGTTCTCTCCCCTCTTCTTATTCCCCATAGTAAGAACAGAGCTAAGCACACTTGCATCTCAACCAATATTTATTGATTATTTGCAAAGGAAGACGATTGGTAACAAGGGTCCTGTCAATAGGACAAGAGAGGAATTGGTGTGAAGTTTGGGGACTTAAGGAAGGATATTAACCAATGGGAGAGTGACCAAAGGATGTCAACCACAATCCAGAGGGAGGCCAGAGACCATGTTGCATGTGAGGGGATTGGTCAAAGGGATTGAGGTTATTCAAGAAGGGACATGATGGCTATTTTTAATGAGGAATGAGGTTCCAACATGAGACCTGTGGTGCCTGGGGTTGTTGAGCTCTCTTCCTTCTGAAATCATTTTTGTATTATTTCAAATCCATCCTCCTGCTGTCAAACTGATCTTCCTAAAGTGCTCCGTTCTTAAATTCATCTTCCTGACCATGTCACTCCCCTATTTAAGTTCCCCAAACCTCCAGAATCAAATATAAAAATCCAGCTTGTCATTTAAAACTCTTTATAACCTGGTCCCATCTTTCCTTTTCCAGTCGTCTTGCACCTAACAGCCCCCTCATACTCTGCCATCCAGTGACACTGGTCTTCCTTTGATACTTCTCTCACAAGACACTCTGTCTTCTGACCCTGGGAATTTTCACTGACTGCCTCTCAGGAATGGGAGTGTCTCCCTCCTCAGCTCTGTGTCCTGGCTTCTCTGGCTTCCTTCAGTCTCAGGTAAGAGCTCACCTTACACCTGGAACTTTTCTCAGTCCTTATTTTTAATGCCAGTGCCTTCGCTCAGATGACAATCTCCAATTTGGCCTGTCTATACCTTGTTGTTGTTATTTTTTTGTTTGTTTCCATTTGGAGCATTTTATTTGCATGTATGTTTTACGCCCTTAGAAAAAGAATCCCAGGATTTTTCCTCCTGTGTGTTTTCATCTTGTTTCCTCAGGGTCCATGATGTCAACTGAGGTCTAAGCACAATAAACCCAAACTGACGGGATGGTAGCAGATTATTCTGCCACTTTTCCAGATCTTTCAGTTGAATGTCAAATCTGGGGCTGATTACACCACACTTGTTTAATATGCCCATGAGATTTATAACAATTTTTCCTACTCTGTGATCATCAATGATCTCAAATCCATCAATGTAATCATCACATTTAAGAACCGAACAATTACTTTAGAATCCAGTGTTTTCCTTGCTTTTCTGCCAGGATATTCATACACATCATGGTGAGAATGCTGAAAAAAGGCTTTGTTTACATATAATTGTTTGCCTGTTGCCTCCCCCATTAGACTGAGGACTTCTTGAGAGCAGGGCTATCCCCTGCCTTTCTTGGTATTGCCAGAGCTTAGGCACTCAATAAATGCTTCTCGACTTGACTGATTACTCATCTGTTTGACAATCCAATCTCCTTTTTTGTTTTTCTCTTGGTATCTCCAGAGCTTAGAACTGTGCCTTTCACTTACAATCCTGGTTTATTAGATAAAATGGAGTAGAATTGGTCCCCAAGGACAAATATAAGGACATGGGTAGAAGCTTCTAGGAGGCACATTAATGCTCGATGTTGGGAAAAACCACAGGACAATTGAGCTGCCCAGTCTGAAAAGGGTTGCCTCAAGGGAAAATCAGTTCCTCAACTGACTCCTTTAAATAGAATCTGAATGGCCACATGTCAGAGATATTATAGAAGGCATTCCAACTCAGGTAGAACTTGGAATAAATGACTTCTGAGATCCCTTCCAGGACTAAGAATCTCTAAACCTCAGACTTATCTGCTATAGTTTAGGTTGTACTAAGTGGTAGCATATAGGTCTATTTGACTTTTCTCAGTACTATAATTATTTCTTTTCACCTCCCACCCCCACCAAAGTTGACCAGAAATTCAATCTGGCCCTAACTTCCTGATTCTAGCCAAGTAACATACTCAACATGAACCTGGACACATTCCAAGGAACAATGACCTCCACACTGCCCAGGAACCGGGGCTAAGATGGATACAATTACCTGTGGGTGGAGCTTTGAGATTGATTGCAGGCATTAGAACAAATAATCCTTGCCCTAGACCAATACTCCCCAATAAGGGCTCCCAGCTCAGCTCCCTGAAGTACCCAAGTGCTCTGATTGGTCGCATTTACCCATAAATCAACTATTACTAAGACTCAATAACATGCAAAGCACTGCAGGAGGCATCAGATTGGCAATCCTCACTTTTCACCTCAATGTGTTCTTGGAAATTGCATCATAAGAATGAAAAGCACTTCTGTCCTCTTGGTCAGGAGGTATTATAGGTGCAGAATATTACCTTCATTGTCAGATGAAGTTTTTTTTTTTATCTGTTTTGCTCAATTTTCTTTTCTTTCTTTTTTTATCAGGAAGGGTTTAATGTGGGGCAAAGGGTGGGAGGGATCTATTTAGAAATGACTCGGTTAAAAAAAAAGAACCAAAAAACACTAGAAAAATAAAATAAACTTCATGAAGCTTAACATCACCAAGTGACTATCTTCTCATATGAACAATGCTTCATTGAGGGTTTTCAGATCTGACTGTTTTTATCTAGAAGAATTATGAGAAGGCAGAGACAACCCTTGCATAATCTTCTGCCCTCCCCCTTGCAGAGAAACTCTGGGCGATGCAAATCCATTCATCAGAACTGGTCACATCTGAACCTGGCTCCTTATAGCTGCCCCCTGACCACCCATGTCTCCCTTCTCCATGATAGTGGCTTAACACAAACTTCCAAAATAGATTTATCATATCTGAAACTTGAGAACCATGTCAAAAATAATCAAACAAACATGAAAATCAAAGAACAAAAGAATATGTACAACCCAGATCATATTATGAACACATTCAGAGTTGAACCAACCAGATCAACAAACATCAAATAAAAAGTATTTACTCAATGCCCCATTATCTGAGCCTACTTCAAATTCCACTTCCTTTGTTTCCACATATATGTCTGTGTATAGATACACATGTAAATAACATATAATAACATGTACATGGTTTATGTGTATACAACAGACACGTTGATTATAGCTTTATTTTATGTGTACATATATTCATATCTACGTATACATGCATATGTAGCTGTAATCAATGTGTCTGCTACACTACTTGACCTTTCATTCTCTAACACTTCTTAGCAGCCCTTCCATATTTCTTTCTAATATTCAGATTTATTGTTTGTTTGTTTTTTTAAAAGCAATTGGGGTTAAGTAACTTGCTCAAGGTTACACGGCCAGGTGTTTCTGGGTGGGTGCTAAGTGTCTGAGCCTGGGATTTGATCTCCAGGTCTTCTCAACACTGGAGCCGGCGCTCTTACTCACTGTGCTACCTGGCCACCCCTATTGTTTTTTTTTCTAATACAATAATATTCCATAATACTACAGTATCATAATTCATTCAACTATTCTCTCGTTATTGATTGAATGGGCAATAGGTTGTAACCAATTTTTTATGTCATAAATAAGGCAAGTATGAATATATTTGAACCTGTCAGTCCTTTCCCCCCATTTTCACAGTAATAATGGAATCACAAGGTTAAAGTAAATAGTTTTCTTTCGAGATACCAAAAGATCTGAATTCAAATCTTACATCAGATACTTCCTAGCTCTATGTAACCCTAGTCTAGTCACATAATTTGAGTTTCTTCATCTGTGACATGGGTATAATAATACCTTAGTCCCTATCTTGCCAGATTATATCTAATACTTTATTTGATTCTCCAGTGCCTGGCATAAAAAAAAATACTTAATAAATGCTTACTGATTGGATAATTGACATAAAGCGCTTCACAAACTCCAAACCACAATGGTTATATTATATTCATTATATTAGCATGAACTTCTTAAAAGCAATTTAAAAATATTTATCCCTGAATTGCCAAGATGAGAATAATATAGTGATTCCAGAAGACTCCATGGCTATAAATAGATTCCTGCTTTCTATCAGGAGAAATTGTTATAGGAGTGGATAAAAGTGAGAATTGAAGTTATATATTATATATGATATCATATTAAACATAATACTAGGAAAACAGTCAATAAGTTAAGACACATATACTAAGCACCTGGTGATACAAAGAAACTGGGCAGCTAGGTGGTACATTGGATAGAGTGCCCGGCCTAGAGTCAGGAAGACTCATCTTCCTGAGTTCAAATCTGGCCTCAGATATTTACTAGCTGTGTGACCCTGGGCAAGTCACTGAACCGTGTTTGCCTCAGTTTCCTCATCTGTTAAGTGAACTGGAGAAGTAAATGGAAAAGCACTCCAGTGTTTTTGCCACAAAAATTCCAAAAGGGGTCACAGAGTCAGACACAACTGAAAAACAACTGAACAATACCACAAAAAGAGCCCCTGACCTCAAGGAGCTCACATTCTAATGTGGGAGACAGTGTGCAATGGAATGAGTGGAGGGGTGAAGGAGTAGTCCCACAAAAATTGTTTGCCTCGGACCCCTCTTCTGTAAAATAGGAAAAATAATAGCAGGTTTTAGTGAGGATCAAATGAGAGAATATTTGTAAAGCATTTCGCAAAGGGGATATAAGTGCTATATAAAATTAGGCATTATTATCATTATTATTATATGGTACAGCTATGATCTAACAGGGGAGACACGCTATATACAGACATACCAAATGATCACAGTTGTCATTGATCCTGTACTCCTTGATTCTGAGTGATGTAGACAGATTATAAATGCTAGAAAAACCCAAAGGAGGGAGATACCACAGTGGAAAAGGAAGGAGAGCTTCTGACGCCTTTGGGGAAGGCTTCCCAAAGGAGGAAAAACCAGAGTTGGGCTCTGGAGGGTGAGCAGAGTTAGATCCCTGTAGGGGATTGAGGCAGAAGGGGTTATACAAAGCCCCTGTTAAATAGAACAGCACAGGCAAATGTGCCTAGATATGGATATATCAGGGCCATTTCAGGCTACAAGGAGGAAATCCTTCAGCTGGGAAGCGGTGCCTAGAGAGATCACCAGGGAGGGGCCAGACTAGGGAGGGTCTTAAATGTCAAGCTGGGAGTATTGTCGCAGAAGGAAGGAGAAAGGAACAAAGGGACTGGGCTAATCCACACTGGGGATAAGCAGACAAGAGTCCTCAGCTGGACCCTGTTGGGATCCTTTTTTCAGGTGCAAGGATCCAAGTTGCAGTTAGCAGGCCGTCTCCTTTTCAGGGCATGGCACCCTGGAGGAGGAGGGGGCAGAACAAAAGGGCAGACTAGGGAGTTGGCAAGTCGCCATCCGAGGTTCAGGGAACAATGGGTCTCTGGAGGTTGGTTGGTTGGTTCCTGGTTTGCATTTGCATAATGTCTAGGGCAGAAACAGGTGCCCGGTCAATAGCTGATTGTTAGCATATTCTGTAAAAATAGAAGGGGCTTGTACTGGAGACGAATCCTCTATTGCAATGCAAATGGAATTGGGGGGTGGGGGTGGGAGGGGGACAGGCCCAGACTGGGACTTGTCAAGGAACACTCCCTTAAATGAAAGGGTCGCTGAGGAGGGGGGTGGGCAGAGCAAAGCCAGTAGCTGGCTGCATCTGTGGACTGTTAGAGATACACACTGAGAGGCTGGAAGCCCTGTGAGAGAGGGGCCATGGTCCTGGTTGGGCAGGGCCATCTGGGGGCACTTCCACGAAGCCTGGATGGGTGAGCAGCAGCTTGGCATGGTGGGGGAAAGGTCATTGAATGTGGAGGCAAAGTACCTGGATTTGGCTTTACTGCTTAATACCTGTGGGAGCTTGGAAAAATCACTGAAACTCTCTAGGCCCCATTTTCCTCATCTGGAAAATGAGGGTGTTGGAGTAGATGGCCTCTGAGATCCTTTCCAATCCCAGATCTATGATCCTATAACTAGATGACTCATGAGGTACCTTTGAGATCTAAATCTGGGAGTGCTATGAAGTCAGAAAGACCTGGGTTTGAATCCTGACTCTGACCTGTCAGTCAAGTCACTTAATGATGATGATGATGATGAAGATGACTAGCAATTGTATGGTGCTTTAAGGTTTGCAAAGTAAGTCACATGTATTCTCTCATTTGATCTTCACAGCCCTGAGGGATAGATGCTATCATTGCCCCCAAATTATAGATGAGGCACAGAGAGATTAAGCCACAGGAAGACCCAGAGTACAACTGATGGACAATGAGAAGCCAGTCCATTTGGAGCACAGGAGTCTTCAGATGGGGCAGCTAGGTGGCACTGTGGTTAGAGCGCTGGCCCTGGAGTCAGGAGACTCATCTTCATGAGTTCAAATTCAGCCTTAGATACTTACTAGCTGTGTCACCCCAGGCAAGTCACTTAACCCTTGTGTATTTCAGTTTCCTTCATCTGGAGAAGGCAATGGCAAACCACTCCAGTATCTTTGCCAAGAAAACCCCAAATGGGGCCAGGAAGATGCAGATATAACTAAAAAAACAACTCACCAAAGTCTTCAGAGAAGCAAGGCTTTCCATGCAACGATGCCTGTCACAAAAAGACAGTGGGGTCTGTAAATAGAGGGGACTGTGTAACTTACAGTGTTGGTGACACACTGAAAACAAACGATTGCATCCACCCAGGCTTTCCAAAGGAAAAAATACAGCACATTAGATGCCACTCTTTCCAAGGTCTCTGCCTGCTTTGCCACCTTCAGTTAATCACTTGAGTCTAATGGGTCTGCATGCATGCCAAACAGGTCTCCAATCATCTGAGAATCAGACTGTGTCTGCTCAGAGAAGAGGGAGATTACTGGTTACCAGAGCAGTTGGGTTTGAGCTGGATCTTGGGGTGACATTGCACATCATGGTGTGTGACCTTTGATGAAGCAGACACACCCAAAAAGCCACAGGGAGTGAGAGACAAAGGCCCTACATATCTGGGCCTTTGAAGAAGGCCCACTGCTCTGTTTCTACCTCCTCTTTGGGGGCCCAATTAGTCGGCTTCTCTTACAGAAAAGAGGTCATCAGGGGGTAGTGTTGGGTAATCAGAGACAATTAGCTCGCTTGAGCAGTCTGGGAGGATTGACATTGTTTGAAGTAAAGTTATTAGAGATCCCCATCTTTCACAATGCTTGGAAATTCAACTTTTTGGAACAAATACAGTTATCCCTTTTACATCATGAGGGTTGGGGGAACAGTGCCCCCACAACCTGGAAAATCTGCATAAAATTTTTTGGCCCTTCCATTGTGCCAGAGGAAAAGTCTGAATTATTATGGTATTAAAAGATAAAATATATTGATATTACACAATATTAAACACATATTTTACGCATTTCCTAGTTTCTAAATTTTTTCTGTGTTGTCTTCCGGCCTTTGCAGGTGGTCAGCAACTTCCACAAAGCTCCCAAATAATTCCCATTCAATTTCTTATGCCACTCTGTAATATATCAAAACCGTGAAGGGGAAAGTCTTGATGTGAAAGAGATAGCTGCACCTTTTCCTGGGAGATTGGGCACTGAACTCTACTATTTGGTCAAAGTTCTTTAGAATTTAGAGCTTCTCCCCTTATATATTATTTCTTTGGGAATAATAGTAAAAACCCTTTCATCTGTTCAGGCAGAATTTTTGCTGTTGTTTGTTCTTCTTTAATAAATTCACGCCCCATTGCCTTCCTGGGAATCTTTCCTTTCATTTATTTGTGATCTTCTTAGGAAAAAGACATAGGCAGACAGATAGACAAAGAGAGAAGCAGAGACAGAGTCAGAAAGATAAAGACATACCCATAGAAAAGGAGAGACAGAGGCAAGAGAAATCCGTGATAGACCCATAGACTCTTTTGGAACTGAAAAGGAGATATCAGAGTTCGTTGAAAGAACCTAGTCCATTTTTGCAGATTAGTAAACTGAGACCCAAAGAGATTAAGTGATTTTCCCAAGATCACATAAGTTATAAGTAGGCAAGCTGAAATTTGAACTCAGGACAGGCCATTTCCAGTTCTATTTCCACTATGCCCACCAAGAGGGGTCTCAGAAAATTGAAGTGACTTGTTCTGGTCCCACAGGTATTGAGTGCATGAACCAGGAATTAAAGGCTGGCCTATTGATGGCAGGTCCTGGGACCTTTCTACTTGTCTCCAGGATAGTCAATAGGTATTTATCAAATGCCGGTTACTGTGTGTAAGGCAAGAGAGGCAGCTAACTCATTTTAGCTATATGTCCATGGACCAGTCACTTAGCCTTTCAGTGACTCCACTCCCACCCCCCAGGAAACTCTCTAAGATTATATATTATAGATTAACTGCTGCTGATCTGTATGGGTGAGAGGTAATTTCTACAGCAGGAGAATTACCCACATGAATGAAATCACTTTCCCTTTGAGTGAAACTTTGGAGACACGTAGATCCCACCTCTGCTGTTAAACTGCTCCTGACTGCCCTAGTCCACCACAATCCCCTCCCTCCTCTGAACACCAAGGGCATCCTTCACTTCTTTTTGCCACAGACCCCTTTGGCAGCATCTGGTGAAGTCTGTGAGCTACTTTTCTGAATGATATTTTTAAATGCAAAAGATAAAATTACATAAGAGACATCAGCTAGCTAGGTGACTCTGTGGATGGAGCGATACAACTGGAAGATCTGAGTTCAAATCCAGCCTCAGACATTTACTAGCTGTGTGACTCTGGGCAAGTCACTTGACATCTGTTTGCCTCAACTAATGGGGAGAGTAATAGCACCTACTTGGAAGGGTCATTGTGAAAATCAAATGAGATCATTGCCAAGTGCGTAGCACCCTGCCTGGCACATGGTAAGGATGGTACAAATTAGCTGTTGTTGTCTTTTCCTCAGCAGAGATCTAAACGGAGTATAAATGACAGTAGTGGGGAGTTCCCCTTCACTTGAGGTCTTCAAGTCAAAGCTTTAAACCAAAGGAATCACTGGATCTCCAAGGGGGAGGGACCTACCTTAAAGGTCCGTCAATCTTTGCAAGTTTCCTCACTGACATTTCCCTACACTCAGGGCTTCTTAGCTCTTTTTATGTCACTGACAGCCTGACAGTCTGTGGACCCCTTCTCAGAATAATATTTTTACAGGCACAAAATAAAGTATATATAATTGCAGAAAAGTCAGTGAAAATAAGGACGCATTTTTTTCCCATTCAAGTTCACAGACTCCCCGAAATCTATACTTAGATGCCCTAGCAAGAATGTGCTGGAGGTACCTTAAAATGAACTCAGAGCTGATTGTTAAATGTTCAGCGTGAGCATTTATGTTTCAGAAATTAGCAGGGCCTGGTTTTGATTTACAGTTTTGTTGATTTCTAGACTTGGGAGATGATGGGAAAATTGTTAGTAATAAAAAATCAACTTTAGAATATGTGTAGTTTTGGGACGGCTAGGTGGCACAGTGAATAAAGCATCAGCCTGGGAGTCAGGAGGACCTGAGTTCAAATTTGGCCTCAGACACTTAACACTTACTAGCCATGTGACCTTGGGCAAATCACTTAACCCCAATTGCCCTGCCTTCCCCCCTCCAAAAAAAAAATACATATAGTTTTTCTGGAGAGCCAATCATTAAACATTTACATTACACTCTTGTCTAAAGCATATTGGATCTCAGGTTAAGAACCTCTATGTTTAAATCACAGACCTGAACAGGGGCATTCGAGTATCATTAGAAATACAAAAATGCCTAAGTCATGGTGTCTGCCACAGGTCTTGTTGATTCTACTCCCAAAGTATCTCTCGTATCTGTCCCCTTCTTTCTATTTAGACTATAAATTTGGGACCAGCCCTGCCCACCGCACCACACTGCCTCTCTCAATAGATGGTTGTAGGATACATCACACATAACTTTATATTTATGTGTCAATCAGACCACAAGTCAACACGCACATATGAAGTGCTTTCTACATACCAGTCATTGTAGTTGTAGTTGTTCTTGGTAATGACACCAAGGGGTGATGTCTTAACTATTCATTGCAGTAAGCACTAGGGAAGGAAAAGCAAAAGGTAGTACCTGCCCTCAAGAAGGTCCCAGTCTTACAGAGGAGAAAACATGCAAACGACAATAAATGAGCAAGAGGTTAACAGCAGAGATTCAAGGTCAGCACTAGGAGGGAGGCTCTGGCACTAGGGCGGATAGGCAGGATTTACCTGGGATTTCGGTCCTTTTGACTCTATGTCCCTGTCCTTTGTCCTTGAAGAAGCCACCACTGATTTAACCTGCCCTCGTGCATTTGACCAGAAAGACCAGTTCTCACCCCAGGCCCCTCCCCGACGCTGCCTACCTTTCCTGCCTGTGCTCACGTTTGATGTACAGACAACCTGCCACTGATGGCAGGTGGCCTTGTCTCTGCCCACTCCCAGCCCCCGCAGCGTTGCTGGAGGAGAGCATCTCTCCCCCACACACACTCCACAAGGTCTCTGATAGCTCCACACGCGGGCAGCCTGCCTCCTGCCGCTCCTGTTTCCCAACTGTCCACACACAGCTGTGCTACATTCTCTTGAAGTCGTGCCTTTGTGTGTGTTCCTTTAATTTTCTGGAAATGCCACAACATCACTGTCTCTTGTTAAATTAGCTATTGTGAGTTGTCTGAGCCTAGCTTCTGACACGTCCCAGCAAGGGGAAATGGGATCATTTGCCAGAGGGTCTCCGGGGCAGAATCGCCACTGGTCCCTGGGTCAGGGACCTTGGACAGAGATGGAAGGTCAAGCAGCTCCCTCCAAGAGGTTCCTACCCCCATCCTTCAGTGCATCCTGACTGTTCATCACATCTGTGTCGTCCTCTCTGGCCTCTGGTGCTGTTTGGGATTGTTACCTGGCAACCAAGTGGGCGCGTGCACACACACACACACACACACACACACACACACACACATGCATCACCTGGCCTGTCAGAGTGGAGAAACTCAGCACTTGCAAATCTGACTACCAGCTGGATATACACAGAACCACTCAGCACCAAGATAGGAGACTGTCACCAAGTAACCAACTGTAAAGAAAGTCACTCTTTGTAAACAGGCTGTGAAATTGCAGACTCCTGAGCAGATAAGACTTTCCACCCAGCTGCTCTGGGAGCACGCCATGAACACACCCAGAACATGGGCATAGATTTGTGCTCATTATGGGTGCTAATGGAAGGGAACTCAAGGAGAGCCAGCTCCCTTTTCTCTAAACCCCATGTACGTGTGAGCAGGATGTCAGATGAAAGCAGATCAACTCACATGGCACTGAATTTCATCTTCCAAAGCTAAACATTTGTTTGTATGTGTCTCATTGCTGTGTCTTCCCAAACCCTCCGAAATACCATTTTCACAGGTTACAGAGTAGCTCAGTTTGATTCTGTCAACCAAAGCAGGCAAGAAACAAAGGTCATTTTATCCCCAGCAGCCCCAACAGCTGGGAGACAGAACCCACAGTCCGTGGCTCATCCCCATTCCTGGCCTCTGGCCTTTTTCTCCTTCAGTAGACCTCCAAGAAGGAACTATGCTAACAACTCCTTGATGCATCATCTTGGGAAATAGGCCATTTCAGGTAAGGGACTTTTCCTAGGAACAGAAATTTCCCACCTTTAAAGCACAAAAAAAAAAAAAAAACTAAATATTTCATGTATATGCAAATATGGATGAAAAACCCTTTAGAAAAGTGAGCTGTGTGACTATAAAGCCATGAGACTTGTTTTCCAGGGGGGAAGAGTGCATGTAAGGACAAGGCCAGCTTCTGGGCTGTGTGCTGTTTCCCTTGTCCTGAAGCTCTGTAGCTGGGACACCCCCAAGCCATGGGCTCTGCCGTGGGCAACCTGGCCTGGTCTGGTAGAGGAGTCTGTGCATGCTGCTTCTCTGTTGTTGATACAGAAGGCTGACAGGAATTGCGTGAGGCAAAAGGCTCAATTCAGTCACCCAAGACAATCAGACCCAAGAATCAGTCAGTCAACACTTATCATGTGCACTATCAAGGCACTATGCCAAGCACTGGGGGTACGATGAAAGCAATTCTTCCTTCAAGGAGCTCACATTCTAGTGAAGGAGGAAAAATGTAATATGTCAAGAAGTCAAGTTAATAAATATATCTTGAGCACCTATTATGACGGGTAGGTGATACAGTGGATAGAGTGCCAGGCCTGGAGTCAGGAAGACACATCTTCCTGAGTGCAAATCCAGCCTCAGACACTTAAAATCTGTGTGACCTTGGTCAAGTCACTTAACCCTGTTTGCCTCAGTTTCTCATCTATAAAATGAGCTGGAGAAGGAAATGGCAAAACACCGCAGTATCTTTGCCAAGAACACCACAAATGGTGTCACACAAACTCAGATCTGACTGAAAACGACTGAACAACAACAACACACCCATTGTGCAGCAGGTACTGTGCGCTGGGATACAAGAAAGGCAAAAAAAAAATATATATATATATATATATATATATATTCTTGCCTTCAAGGAGTTTACATTCTAAGAGGAAAAGCAACATACAAAATGTGTGTTCTAAAACAGAGAAGATGGAAGCAACCTTAGAGTAGGAGGCTCTCACATCTGGAAGCACTTCCAGAAAAGGTGGGAATTGATCTGAGTCTTAAAGGAAGCCAAGGATTCTAGGAAGCAGCTGTGAGGATGGAGAACATTCCAGACTTTCCAGAAATGGTCAGCTCCAAGGAATGGAGGTGGAGGTTGGAGTCATGCTCCAAGGGAAGCAAGGAGGCTAGGATGGCTGGATCCTAGAGGACAGCAAGGGGAGAGAAGAAGGACAAAAAGATCAGGAAAGGTCAGAGTGCGATGAGCTTTAAATATCAAAGTAGAGGATATTGTATTTGATCCGGGAGGTAACAGATGGCCACTGGAGCTTGGAGGAGGGGACAGAAATCAGACATAAAATAAATAAACTTTGAACACAATCAGATCTCAGGGGTCAACAGGAAAAGTGGTGCAAGGTCAAGCAAAATATCCAGACTCTAGATGTCCAACGAGTCAATTGTGCTAAGTACCGAGGATACAATGAAAAGTGAAAAATGATTCTTTGGCCTCAAAAAGCTCACATTCTGATGTGTAAATAATTAGATATGCACACATCAAAAAGCATTTCTTAAAGTGCCTACTGTGTTCCAGCCACTGCTAGGCACCAGAGATACAAAGAAAGGAAAAAAAATGGCCCCTGCTCTCATGGAACTCACAGTATAAATGAGAGAGACAACACAAGAATGAGTATGAACCAATAGGTTATAACCAGGGGCAAAAATTGGTGATCGTCTGCAGAAGAAAGCACTAGCATTAAAGGAAATTGGAAAAGGCTTCCTGTAGAAGGTAGGTTGCAAGATATCAGAGAAGTCAGGATATGGAGATGAAGAAGGAACACATTTAAGGTGTGGGGATAGTCAGTGGAGATGCCTAGAGTTAGCAGATGGAGTGTCTGTGCAAAGAACAGCAAACTATACACATGTATACATACACACATCTATATGCGTATACATACATAAGTGTGTAAATATGTCTATGTATATGGAAGGGAGACTCAGAGCTAACAGCTGGTGCAACCAGAAAAGGTCCTCTGTGGAAGGTGGGCTTTGAACTGAGGGAAGTGACTGGGAAAAGTGTTCTAGTCATGGGTGACTTCCAGTGCAAAGACACAAAGATGAGGGAATGGTGCATCATGGTCCAGGAACTGCAAGCAGGTCGGGAGGGCTGGATTGTAGAGTGTGGGGAAAGTCATGACAAACAGAAGGTCTTATATTTGGTCCTGGGGATAATAGGAAGCCGCTAGAGCTTGTTGAGTAGGGGGGGTGACATGGTCTTTACTTTAGGAAAATCACACTAGAGTGAGGGAATACAGTGGGAATGGAGTGATCTGGGGAAAAAGCTGAGACAATTAGATGGCTATCATGATAGTCCAGAGAATAGGCAATGAAAGTTTCTTCTAGGGTTATGGCTTTGTGAGTGGAGAGAAGCAGGGATAGATGAGAGATGTTATACAAGATTTGGCAAGAGATTAGATTTATGGGATGAGCAGGAGGGAGAAGTTGAGGATGACATGGACATTGTAAAGCTATGTGACTGAGAGTTTCCTCAACAGTCATTGGGAAGCTCACAAGGGTTTGGGAGGAAAGATAATGGTTTCTGTTTTGGCCATGTTAGTCTGCAATGCCTATGGAATACCCAGTACCAGATGACCAATAGGCAGGCCATGATGCAGGACTATAGCTCAGGAAAGAGGTTAGGGCTGGATATAGAGATCTGGGAAATATCTGCATAGAGGTGATAATTGAATCTTTGAGAGCTGATGAGATATCCAGCTTAGGGAGTATAGAGGAAAAATAGAAGAGGGCCCAGGACTGAGCTTTGGGGATTATGTGTGACTGGATAAAGAACCAGCAAGAGACTGAGGAGTCATCAAGACAATAGAGACCCCAGGCCACTGAGACACCACTGGTAGGGGACCACCACCCAAGTCAGGAGGAGATCACCTGGTACACAGGTACTAGGCAAAGGAAGTCCCTATCTGGTCACTTCCTATTTTAATTAATTGTTCTTACTAATCTGGCACTAAGCTGGTAGAATCTCAGCTTATAGAGTCCATTAAAAATGCAAGGGGCAGAATTTTTAAAATCACTGTTTAGCATTGCTGCCTTCTCTAAGTTGCTTTGCCTTGCTACAATTCCTTGATCACACCCATCCTGGTTTTGGTCTTAATACACATGTATGCATAGATAAAGATACCCTGTATGTATATGTTTATGTAAGAGGCAAATGGGCACAGTACATAGATAGCTGGTCTCAGCCCCAGGAAGACCTGGTCCAAGTGCCTTTTCTGACACATACTGTCTATGTGACCCTCAGCTGGGTACTTAACTTCTCAACAGTCAAGGCAACTCTATAAACCTATAAGCTGCAGAGAAGGCATTGACCTGAATTGATAAAAGGAGGTTCTTCACTTATTGGTTCCTCTGTTCCAGTGAAATCATGGCTCCAGTCATAACCACTGCTTCTGTGTGTATGTGTGAAAATATATGTGTATAAATGTCTAATTATATAAATATATAGGCATGTTTATGTATATGTATACATATATGCATGCATATATGTGTGTTGTGTATATATGGGGAGGGGAACATATCTGTGTTTGTGCAAATATGTACAAATCATGTGTGTATGTGCATGTATGTGAGTCACACGCTGACAGCTGAATGGGATTCAGCTTTTGGATAAGGTAACCTGAATATATAGTGGACAGAGAGTTGGCCTTTGAGGTAGAAAGACCTGAATTCAGGTCAACCTCAGATATGGAAGGACGGAAGGAACTATGTATTTATTAAGCACCTAATGCTAAATACTATGCTAAGCGCTTGACAATTGTTATCTCATTTAATCTGTATAACAACTCTGCTTGTTTTACACTTGAGGAAAACTGAGGCAGACAGAGGTTCAGGGATATACCCAAGGTCACATGGCTACTAAGTGGCTGAGATTGTATTTGAACTCAGGTCTTCCTGACTCCAAGGCTCCCCTCTACACACTACAGCTACCTAGCTGACAGGGAGTAGATGTGTGACCTTGGACAAGTCTTATAACCTCTAAGTGCTCTCAGGTGAAAATCGTAGAGAAGTTTCTGCCCCTTATTGGTAGAACAATTTTCTCTACCAGGAGTTCCTATCAATGACATCATAGTCCAGTCCCCATTCAAGCATGTTGCATATCAATCACACATATACAATTGTCTTAGTCTCCAGTGATTGTGTTTAATTTAATTCTTTAAATATCAGAGAGACAGGTCCGGAATCCTAGACATTTGAGTCCTTTACTGAAGTTGAAAGCATACTCTCTATAACTAAACAATCAAAAGAAAACATTTTCCTGGTGAACCATGTCCAGAGTTCCCCTTTAGTCCCCAAAACCCATCTTCTGTTTGCTGGGACCTTCTAGGACCATTCCCAAACAACAGGGACAGAGTCTGAACGCAGCTTAGGGGCCAAGCTTAGGGATCTGGCCTCCTGTCCACAAGATAGGAGGGACACCTAGAGAATGGGTCACCTCTGAATCTCCTCTCTCCCATAGAGACCTCTAGCACCAGCCGAAGCACCATAGAGCCAAAATTGGGGCAACATCCATTATGGATTTTATTTCTCTCATCAGCTTGTCAGAAACCAAAAATTTATTGCCTCAGTCACTTTTAGCAAAATGTATTCCTAGAGGTTTTTATGACTAAAGAGAAGGAAAAGAGTAAAGTGAGGGTGGAAATGCTTAAGGAAGGGATATGGACTGGAATAGCTAATCTCACAAAGTAGAACTTTGGCTCAGGACATCTGAGGTTTCTTCAATAACCTTGTACTAGAGATGAAGTCAGCTCACCTTATCCTGCTGGGGGGGGGGGGTGGAGTCTGCCTGCCTCAAGTGTCTCCCCACTCTAGTCTGTCCTACATTTGGCCACCAAAGTGATTTTCCTAAAATACAGGCTCAATCGCATCACCCCCCCAGCCCTTACCCAAAAAACTCCAGTGACTCCCTATTGTTTCCAGGATCAAATACAAAATCCTCTGGTGTTCAAACCATTCATAACCCAGCCCCCTCCTGCCTTTCAAGACTTTCTACCCCTTACTTCCTGACATGTACTCTTCCATCCAGTGACACCTGCCTCCAGGCACAAACAAGACCCTCCATCTCTTAGATTCAGGCATTTTCTCTAACTCTCCTCTATTCCTAGAATTTCCTCCTCTATTCCTAGAATCCCCTCTATTCCTAGAATTTCAGCTACACATGCTGACCTCCCTGGCTTCCTTTAAGTCCCAACTAAAATCCCAGCAACTCCTCTTAATCCAGCACCACCCCCCTTCCTATTTATCCTGTATAAATTTGCTCACTTGCTATGTCTCCCATTAGTTTGTAAACTCTTTGAGGGCAGGGACTGTTTTTTGCCTCTTTTTGTGTCCCCAGAATTTAACACAATGCCTGGCATGTAGGAGGCTCTCAAAAATTTTTATTGAATGATTCATCCTAGGAAGAGCAAGATCATAGGATTTAAGCATAGACAGAATTTTAGGGATCACTTTATCTACAAGTGAGGATTGGACCTGTGATCTCATTGATATAGAGAGCTTCCAAATGAGGAAAGTCCATATATCTACTTGTATCCTGAGAGGATTTGTGATTTTCTGGATTGCAAACCAGTATGTGTCATAGGCAGGACTTTGAATTCCTATCTTCCTGACTTTAAGGCCAGCATTCTATCCACAAGGCCAAGCCGCTTCCTGCAGTGAGACTCACCTTTAATTTTACAAGGTAAACTGAGGCCCAGCAGAGTTAAGTGTCTTGCCCAAGGTCACACAAATTTTAAGTAGCTGAGCTGAGACTTAAAAACAATTATCTTTCCCATTATTTACATGATTTAAAACTCAACCAGGCAAGGAAGACCCTCTTACTCTCTGGCTATAAGCAACCTACTCAATTCAATATTCCATTAAGTACTCTTCTGCTGAACGAGGGCAGAGGTTTCATGTTTCTCTCTCTTTCCAGAATCCCATGATCATTACTGAATCTACTCCTCTGCTGCTGATGTTTCAGATAGCTTAGAATTCCCTTCCCCTCCTAGGCATATCCTACTCACCTGTCATGGTGCAATCCTTTCTCTGTAAGGCGACTCCCAATTAATCCAGCATGTTCACCTTACACGCCCTCTACCTATTCCCTGAGCTCCTGCAGAGTTCACTGGCTCTGTGACTTACCCTCTCATACTGCTCTCTCATGTCCTGCCCTGGGTGACGACTGTCTTATCTCTCCAACTAGATCTGGGGGTGCAGACTGTATTTCTTCTGAATCCCCTCCCAGAGAAGGCTCAGTACTTGACACATGAGGTATTTCAAGGCTTCTCAAACCCTTTCTGATGGGCATTTCCTTTTTTTTCTGTCAGCTCTGCCACTCAGCAACTTGGGGTAATTCCCTTACCTGCTCTCAGCTATGATTTTCTCATTTTGCAAAAGGAAGAGTTGAATTAAATGATCTTCCAAGGCGCGGTTAAGTCCAAAAGTTTATGATTCTACCTTTTAAGAAAAAAAATTACTCCTCTTCCAAATGCAATTTTCCCCCAAGGATGGGGGTGCCATTATCATACCTCTGGTCAAATCCAGATCATTCTTTTCTCTTCCCTGCCCCCAAGCCTGTCACCATCCCTGTCCTTTCTAGGTACACACTTATGTCTGGAATACCTGTGACCTTTGGGATTCAAATGAACACACATCCTTGACTGATTGTACAGTTCATTTAAAAAAAAATTTAGAAGAGATTTAGTTGGCTTCTTATGGCAGAACGTGATTTAGTGCAAATAAGTAGGCAATAGTTGCATGGTAGAAATGGGCTGTTTCAGTGGTAGCGAAATCCTTCAGAAGCTCATCTCCAGATGACCTTACATATATTTCCACCCCCCTCCCCAGTGCCTCAAGATTGATAGAAAGTGATCTGACTCTGCTCAGATGGGTTTGGGCTGTCTCCCATAATAAATCTAGCTGATGGACAGCAGAAAAGAGATTACCTAGATTGAAAACCACTAGACTCCATAGGCTAGAAAATCAGAAATGTTATACAAACCCCAAGCAGGTTAGAGTCCCCACTTTAACACCAGAACCTTCAGCTGGTTCTTACGAAGGCAATATGACACACTGGTTAGCCAGAGTTTGAATTTCACCTCCCTACCCCCCACCTCCAATTTGGTAAAGGAGAAAGGAATGTAAACTTGGAGGCACAGGATCTAATGTGGAATCCCAGTCTTTGCCCCATATTTACTGGGTGACTAAATCATTTAACCCCTCTGGTGAGTCAGTCAGTCAATCAATAAACATTAATCCCTTACTATGTGCCAGTCAATGTGCTAAGCTCTGGAATCCAAAGAAGCAAAAGACAGTCCTTGCCCTCAAGGAGCTCACAGTCTAATTAAGGGGGGGGGGAGGGACAACAAGCAAATACTTATGTACAAACAAGCTATATGGTAGATAAAAAGAAAGTGAATAAGAAAGAAGATTTTAAAATTAAGAGGAGTTGGGGAAGGCTTCCAGTAAAAGATGGGATCTTAGCTGGGACTTAAAGGAAGCCAGGGAGGTCAGTAGAGAGTGGAGGAGACTGAGCACTCCAGACAGGCAGGACAGCCAGGGGAAATGCCCAGAGCTGAAAAATGGAGCTTCTTGTTTATGGAACAGCTAGGAGATGGGTGTCACTGGACCATGAAAAGGAGAGTAAAGTGTAAGAAGTCTAAAAAGATAGGGGAGAGGTAGGCAATGAAGGACTTTGTATGTCAGGCAAGGATTTTGTATTTGATCCTGGAAACATTAGGAAGCTGCTGGGGTTTACTGGATAAGGGGGTAAGGTGATTGGACCTGTGCCTTAGGAAGATCACTTTGATGGCTGAATGTAGGGTAGATTGGAATTGAGAGAGACTTGAGGAGGGCTGACCCCCAGCTGGCTATTACAATAGTCCAGGTGTGAGAAGATGAAAGCCTGCACTAGATTGGTGGTGTGTCAGAGGAGAGAAGGGGACTTCTCCAAGAGATGCTGCAAAAACGACATCTCTAGGACCTGGCAATAGCTTGGATACAAGGAGTGAGAGAAAGTGAGGCATCCAGGATGACCCCTACATTGAAAGACTGAGGGACTGGGAGGATGGTGTTGCCCTCCATAGTAATAGGGAAGGTGAGTTCCTTTTTGTATATGTTGGGTTAAAGATGTCTACTGAACATCCAGTTTGAGATGTCTGTAAGGCAATTAGAGACATGAAATTGGAGGACATCAGAAAGGCGGGGGTAGGATAGGTAGATGAGAATCATTGGCATAAAATGGTAATTAAACCCATGGGAATTAATAGGATAACCAGGTCAAATAGTGTGGAGGGAAAAGAGAACCCAGCCTAGGACAGAACCCTGAGGGACATTTATAGTTAGAGAGCATGATCTGGAGGAGGATCCAGCAAAGAAGACAGAGGAGGGGTCAGAGAGGTAGGAGAACCAGGAAGTGGGTGGGGGTCCTAATAACCTAGAGAGAAGAGAATATCAAGAAGGAGAGAGCAATCAACAATGTCAAAGTTTACAGAGGGGCTTGGGAGAAAAGATCCTGTTAGCCAATATGTAAAGTGAGGAGGCTGCATTGTATGACCTCTGAATTTCTTTGAGATTTGGACCATGATCCTTACTAGCTGTGTATACTCAGTTAAATTAGTTCACTTCTTGAGCTCCGGTTTCCTTATCTGAAAAATGGGTTTAATATCTGCCCTTGTTTCCCTCAACAGATTATAGAGATGAATGTGCTTTGTAAAATCAAAAGTGTTATACATCAGAATAGGTGAAAGTGGCAAAGAGGTAGATTTATATTCAATATCATTAAAAAATTTCCTAGCATTTAGAGCTGTCCAAAAGTGAAGTGGGTAACAAGCATTTACTCCCTTACATGAAAGGAAGGAGGGGAAAGAGGGGAAAGAAAGAGAAAGAAGAAAGATAGTCCTTGTCCTCAAGGGGTTTACATTCTAATGGGGGGAACAGACAGCAAAAGGGAGCTGAAAAGTGAGGGAGGGTAAATGTACCTGGTATAAAGGTTCTGTGTTGAAGTTCAGAAAGTCAGGATTGGGAAGTCTGGGGTTTCCTATTCATCGGAAACCTTTAAGCGAGGGCATCTCAACCATTTGTTTGAGATGCCATAGTAGAGATAGATCACTTTTGGGTCTGGGCCAGACAAGGTGGCTGGTGAGGCCCCTTCCAATTCTAATTCTGTGATAGAAATCCACCCTTTTACTATTACTTTATAGTCTTCCTATTTGTCTTTTTACAAAATCAGTGCAATGAGAGGAAAAACAAAGACAAAGAGTCATCCACATCATCACAAGTCTCTTGCTTTCTCTGCCCTTCACTACCTGCTCAGAAACTGTGACTTTGCCCCATTTGGAACTGGGACCTCAGCTGTCCCAACCACACCTGGCCACTAGGGGTGCACTGATCCACCTCTCTATTCCTACCAAGGTATGAGTGAATAAGTCCCTCTTCCTCCTGGATCGACCAAGACGTAGTTGGCTTTTTGTTTTGTTTCATTTTGTTTTTTGTTTTGAGGAACTTTTGCTAGGAAACCAAGAGAAAGGAAACAAAGACGAAAGCGTGGAAATGAACAAACATGGCCAGACTCCACAGAGCACGGATCCCTCGCCCTAACTCAATTTCAGATTGGTGTGTCTGGCACAGCCATCAGCCAGCCGGCTAGCTGTCTTCTTTCCTCAACCAGAGACTCCAGGCCAAGCTTCTCAGGCTTCTGGGCTGAGGCAGATTGGACTTGGCACTGCTGCCGGATCTGATGAGATCCTCAGTCCCTCCCATAAACCTGCTTCCCAAACTTCTCTCTGGCTACTCAATCATACAAGAAGCATTTATTATACACCAATTGTGTGCCAGGCATTCTACCAAGCATTAGATATGCAAAGAAAGGCAAAACAGTCCCTACTCTCAAGAAATACATATTCCAATGGGAGAAACAACGTATAAATTACAAGGAAGACGTAAGACACATATTCACAAATATACAAAGGGCACATACAAAGGCATTTGAAGCTAGCCTTCCTCTTTGGCCCTGGGTTTTGTGACATTTTGGTTCCATAGTTGTCCAATACCTGTCAGGTCCTAAAAACTCCCTCATCTTTTGGACTGCCAACATTCCTTCCTAGGGCTTAGGATAGCCTGCACCAAGAAGGACCCCGATGCAGTAGAAAGCAAAATCGATAGAAATATATTTAAAATCTACTGTACCACTGTGTCCTACCTGGCCTTTGGGGGCTCACTGACCCACTTTACCCCTACCAACATGTGTGGATAAATGCCCTTTCCCTTTACAATAATGGGTATTATGATAACACTTGCCTAAGATATTATAATCTAAATAATACATGAGCTGGAAGAAACAAAGATACCTAGCTTACATAAGACATGGTACTTGACCTGATGGAAGTTATCAACCCCTAGGAGTTCTTAACCTGGGGTCTGTGAGCTTTTTAAAACCATTTTGATAACTGTATTCCAACACAATTGGTGTCTTTTGGAGGTGTTGGTGTTTTATTCTGTGCATTTAAAACATTATGCTGAGAAGGAGTCCATAGGCTTCACCAGGCTGCCAATGGGGTCCATGACACAAAAAAAGGTTAAATACCAAATAAGGAAATAAGATACAAACACAAAAACATATTGTGATGTGTATTAGAGAGAGACAAAAGAAAAAACTGTAATGTGGGGTCTGAGGAGGAAAGTTATTATTTTTTTTAAAGCAATTGGGGTTAAGTAACTTGCTCAAGGTTACATGGCCAGTTATTTCTGGGTGTGGTGCTATGTATCTGAGCCTGGATTCGATCCCCAGGTCATCCCGACACTGGAGCCGGTGCTCTTACTACGCTGAGCCACCTGGCTGCCCTGGAAAGTTATTATTAATGGGGATGGGAAGATGGGGAAGAGGAAGTGGGTCATCAGAGAAGGCTTGGGAGAAGAGTAAGCATTTGAATATAGATTTGTTTAAATTTTTTTAAATGAACTAAAGAAACATCAGTGAAGATAAACACAGAGAATACAGAATAACCTTTGAAAGAAACTCATATAAATATGAGCTAGAAGGGACCTGAGAGGCCAGAGTCCAACACCTCATTCTATGGATAAGGAAACTGAGTCTCAGATAGATTGCGTACTTACCCAGGCACACACAACTAAAGGTCTAAGGCAGGATTTGAAGTAATTTCATGTCAATGTGACTCCACGTCTGCTGTGCTCTCCACAGAGCTACCTAACTGCTCTTGCCATTTGAAAGCATAGACTCAAACAAATTTACAGAAAACAAGCAATAATATCGATAGCTGACACTGGTATATTGTGCTTAGAGGTATGCAAAACATGTTTAATACAATATCTCATTTTAGCAAAAAATCCATTTTCTCTGGGTTTCTTTGTATGTCGAAATGAAGTTCTTCCACATCCCCCCATTTTGGGGAGTTCGACATTGTTGCAGGCAGCAGAGATAGAATCTGAGCTCTTTGGGGGAGAATTGAGCTCTTTGTGGGCATGGGGTCTTTCAATTCTGTCTGTTTGCCCTGTGCCTAGCAGAGTGCTTGTGTACTAATTGACTGATTGACATTAGAGTCAAGCAGACCTGGGTTCAAATCCTGCTGTGTGAACTTGAGCAAGACCATTTAATCTTTTAATGCTATCATGCAAATTTTGAAGGTTATAAATTATAGATGAGTTGGCATAAGAAAGAGTTTCCCATAGCCATGGAATCATAATCCTGAACTCCTCTCTATCTTAGGCACCTACTAAGGTTCCTTTTACCAAATGAGGCTGTCAATGGTCATAGAGTTTCACTCTTTATAGAGTTCAACATCACTTCATATAGATCTTTTTCCTATTTTCTTTTATTCCTATTTCTCATTCTATAATGTATTATTCAACTACAATGATAGGCCATAGTTTATCCAGCAATTATCTAACCATGGGAGATAAAGATTGTTTCTGGGTTTTTATTATTGTAAATAGGAAAAATATTTACTACAATTTAATGTAGTGAATGAATATTTTTGTGAACTTGAAAACAAGCATTGTCTTTTACCTTTTGTTGTATTGCAGCACTTCAGCGTGTGTCTGGGGCAGTGTGTGTTTAATAAATGTTTATTGATTGACAATAAATATTTATTGTTGTAGAACTAGAAAATACTTAATTCCCCCAAAATTCATCCTTATTTATAATATTTTTAGGGGAAAGCCCCAATAAAGGAATTTCTGAGTCAAAAGGTATGATCAGTTTTGTGATTCTTGTGATATACATTCCTGTATATCACCAGTGAAATCACAGGTCCTATCCCCACCCCTATCCCCATCCCTACTCTGTCCCTACCTCCATCCCCATCCTCATGCCCATCTCTAACCCTACCCTGCACCCATCCCTACTTCTGTAGCCACACCTCTCAATCCCGATCTCCATCTCATCTCCATCCCTCTCCCCATCCCTGTCTTCATCCTCATTCCCATCACTACCCCCACCCCATCTCCATCTCTCTTCCCATCTTTATCCTCATCCCCATTTCTAGTTCTACTCTGTCCTCATCCCTGTCTCTATGGCCCTACCTAACCCCACTCCCGTCTCCATCTTTCTTCCTGTCCGAATCCTCATCCTCATTCCCATCACTACCCCCACTCCTATCCCCATATCCATTCCCATCCCTATCCTATCCCTATCTCTATATTGTTCTCTAAAATGTCTACACCATTCTATAGTCTCACAAAGTAGTTGGGTTTTGAAGGGGAGGAATCTGACCAGGGAGACAATTCAAGCCTATGGAACAGCATCACAGAGACAGAAGAGAACAGGTGGGTTGTCTTGGCTTAGACCTCCTACCTGGCTGTGTGAACTCCATTTCCCTAATTTGGCCATGAGAGCATTGGATGAGATGACCCCTGAGGTCCCTTCCAGCTCTGATGGTCTATATTTTTAGGATTCTGTGACCTTGTAAATGTCTCGTTGGTCATTTTTTGCTGGAATAGCTATAGTTTCATAGCCTGGAGATGCTTCCTTGCCCCTTAAGGCACATTTTCAAGATAGGAGCTAAGATGGTTCCTCCCTTAAGTGAAATTTATATCTGGGCCCAGTCTCTCTGGTGGCCATTGCTAAGAACAAACTCCCCATATCATCCTATTCTAAACTTCATACCTCTTATTGGGAAGTTAGGTGCCTCAGTGGATACAGCACCAGGCTCAGAGTCAGAAAGACACGAGTCCAAGTCTAACTTTAGACTCTTGCTAGCTGTGTGACCCTGGCCAAGTCACTTAACCTTTATTTGCCTCAGTTTCCTCATCTCTAAAATGGGGATAATAACAGCCCCTACCTCCTTGTTGTAAGGATCAAATGAGATAATAATTGTAAAGAGCTTATGCCTAATCCATAGTAAGAGCTACGAATGTTAGCTATTGTTATTATTATCATTACCATTATGCCCAACAAGCTCTAGTTTCTTATTCATGAGACAGTTCTCAGCTCATTTACAGAGCAGGACAGTCAGAAATGATCCATTTTTCAGGCTAATTAGCAGTGACCAATTCCAAGGGTTATTTGATGACTCATTAAGGTAGCTCATTCCTACCCTCACAGGATCATAGACTTAGCAGTCTAAAGGACTTCCAGGGTCACGTAGTCCAATCTCTTCGGAGATTGGCTGCCTAGGAGGGATAGGTACCAGGGTCTGGGGGCAGAGATGAGTCTGCAAGTGGGAGAGTGTGGGCAGGATTAAGAAACAGAGAACCAGGCCCCTCATTATTGGGAGTGAAGATGGGTTGAGAACATGAATGTTGGAAATAACATGACCTGAGCTGGAGACCACAATGGGGATATTTAGCTTCCTGCCTTCTTGAATGTAAAGACTCAACATTCTCTTGAACAGAGTAGAAACTCCTGTTTATTTCTAAAATGAAATCAGGCCTTAGACAGACCAATCAGCAGGTCATCATCAGTTCTGTAGCTGTCCAGAAGACTAGGTTGTGAAGAGGGGGTAGAAGGTGTAGTATGTGGGTTGGGAAAGGGAATAAGGATCCACTAGGCAGAGTCAGGGAAAACCTCAATATCACTCCAGTGGCCTCAGAGGCAGACCCAGAGGTCTTTAAAAAACATTCTCTTTGGGAATAGATAACTGATGGGGCCTGAGGCCTCAAATGACTTTTAAAAGTCCTCTAGGAAATTCTTCAGCCACTAAGCTGAATGGTACTTAGACACCTAATAATCTGAGATGCCTTATCTTAGTTTCAAAGGGCCCTTTCCAAAGCTTTTTAGAAAGTCCCATGAGAGCTGGAAACTAGGGACTTTACCTGTGGGGCTCACTAACTATTAGGGCCTCCCTTCCAGACCCCTTAAAAGTCCTATTGCTTTCCGGCAATCTAGATTCCCTTGGACATTCAACCTTCTCAGTGGAAACCAAATCCTACTGTGTCCTGCCTCCCTCACTGGAGTGATTTTCAGATGCTGCCTTTTGTTTGACTCCATTTTAGAGCTGTAAGAGCTCTTGAAGATCAATTCATCCAACCCCCTAATTTTATAGATGAGGAAACTGAGGTCCAGAGACACGCAAAGGTTTGCCCCAGATCTCCCAGCTAGCTAGCGATAACACAGCTGGGCTGAAAAGCCAGTTCATCTGACTCCTCTCCTGGGCATGTGTTCTTTTCTCTCCACTCCCCAGCAAACACACACACACACACACACACACACACACACACACACACACAGAAAATTACCTTGAAAAAACGAGTCATCACTCAGCAGACATAATCTTTCATATTCCCTCCATCCTTATCCCCGACTCTCAAGGCCAAGTTTTTCTAGGCCTTCAAGGGAGAAGAGATTGTTACAAGCTCCATCAGACTGGGAACCAAGGTCTTAGCACTCATCAGTGGGAGGGGGCAGCTCTCTGCAAGAGAAGGGGGGTGGGGCAGACAGACGGAGGAACTGTATCTCCACCAAGGCCCCTGTAGGAACCCTCAGCTTCAGCCAATTTGACCTCCTAACTGTCCACCCCTCCCCCCTCCCCAATCTTTCCCTCCTCCTTGCCTGGAATGCCCTTCACCTTTTCTATTTTTCTAGCATTTAAAAAATAAAAGAGCCTTTAATGCCCAGCTCCACTTCTATTTCTCCCACATAGCCTTTTCTGAACCGTAGAGAGCTTTCCTTTCTCTGAGTTCCTACTATACTTATTTATCCATTTATAGTTTTAAGATAAAACTTCAAGAGATAACACAAGGCAGTACACGATTGTTTCACACAGATCATGTCTCCCTACCTAATCTATAATCTTGCATAGCAGTTCCTGGGTCTTCTCCTTCTTTATATCTATCCCCCCACAGTGCCTAGCATAGTGCTTCACATCTAGCAGGCACTTAGGAAATATTTGATGAGGGATTAAAAATAAATTATCACAATTTCCCTGTAAGTCCATTTTGTGGCAATGTTTTCAGAAGTAGAAAGGGAATAAGTCCAAGTCCTCACTGTCTCTCACATGGATCATTGAAATAGTTGGGGGGGGGGGGAGGCAGCGGCTCTGCCTCTAATCTTTCCCTTCTGCATTCTACCCTTCACACTCTTGTCAGAGTAATCTTGAGCAAGTCAAGCATGTCATTTCCCTCTTCAAAAACAAACAGATAAAATTTAGTGGCTCCCAGCTCCTTCGTCCATCATTCAAGGCCCTCTACAAGCTATCATTTACCACTCGAGCAAGAATGTATTGCTAATTATTCCCTGTCATATCCTGTACTCTCCCATCCCTGTGCCTTTGCCTTCCTACCTATAGTAGCAACCACACTGGCAAACCCAGGATAGCTGCTAGGACAGGTTCTTAGATCTGCTCTACTAGGAAAGATAGCTGTTCAAGGGGTCAACAATCTTTTTAATTACATTCATTAGTTCAGGGGAAAAATCAGCATCCTGAACTTCAGAGAAAATACAAGCAGAGAAATAAAAACCAATAGACAGGGATTCTAACTGTCTGAGAAATTAGCACAATTCAACAGAGAGATCTAACTCTCTGATGAAGACAATACATACATAGTTACCAGAGAGAAGCACCAGCATCTGGGTTTTTCAAAGTGGGGGCCTCCTTGATGGCCACCCAGAGTTTCATCTGCTCAAATCACAGAAACACTCTTCCATGAGTGAACCCCAAAGCAAAATGCTAACCTCAGAGTATATACACCCTATAGAGCCAGAGGGTATCACAGCCTTCCTGACTTAGTGCCTAATTAGAAATTAGCAAAATGTGTGAAAGTCTTCTTACAAGCAAGCCTTCCCTAAGCAAGCCTTCCTTAATGGGTTCCACATGAAACCTATTAATGGGTAGGGAAGATCTTGTACCCCATTAACATTACACCACCCAACTCATACCCTCATCTCTCCACATGAAAACCATCCCCTTCTTCTGGTCCAATTTAGGTACCAGCTCCTCAGGGAGCCTTCTCCAGTTCTCTCGAGGAGAAGTATCAAATATTGGAAAAGAGCCCGATATTTAATGTCAGAGAATGTAGGTTCACATCCAAGCTTTTACTTTCTCCTATGTGTCCTTAGGCAACTTATTTTTTATTCAATAGGAGAGGGATGGAATCAATGACCCCAAAGATCTCTTTAACTTCTAAAGCTGTGATCTTAAATAATCTCTCATCTTCCCACCCCTTTTTTTGGAGAGGTATCTTGGTATAGTGGAAAAGATAAAAGTTCTGGGGTAAGAGGACCTTGGTTAGAATCTAACTTCTGAGAATTACTCCCTGTGCAGCCTTGGACAACATAGCCACTACCCTGGGCCTGGCTTCTTCATCTGTAAAATTAAAGGGTCAGAGCAGATAACCCTTAAGGTTCCTTCTGTCTCAAAAGATATGATCCTATGAATTCTTCTATTTTCTGCATTCTAAATGGTATTATCATTATTTAAGTATAATGCAAGGTTACGTCTTATCTATGGTTAGGTTCTAATGTCAGTGCAAAATATAAAAATCATGGATTCTCTAAATTAAACATGAAAATTCCTTAAATTGCTTGTAAGGTATAGTATAGTCATCATAAGCATTGGTAGCTAGAAAGAAGCTAATGTCTCTTTAAATGGAGGTAGGCTGTATCAGAGAGCAGATGGACCTAGGATGGTTGCTATGGATACAGTAGAATATAAATTTTATTTTTCATCACATCCAGAAAAAACAGTGGATTAGGAGAGAGGTGAAAACCAAGACTGCTACTCAGATAGGAAATCAACAAAGAGGTAAAGACAATTTGCTGGAAAATTTGTGCTTGGTGGATAGAGGACTGGATCTGGAATCAGGAAGACCTGAGATCAAATGTGGCCTTGGACACTTATTATCTGTGTGACCCTTAGCAAGTCACTTACTCTGTTTGCCTTAGTTTTCTCAGCTGTAAAATAGGATAATAGCACCTGGTGCCTCAACCCTTGCCCTGGTTGCTGTGAGGATCAAATGAAATAATATTTGGAAAAATCACTTAGTAGAGTGCCTTGCACATTAATAATGGTCCTTAGTAAATGTCTCATTCCTTCCTGCCTGTCTTCCTTCCTTCCTTTCTTCTTTCCTTCCTTTTTTTCTTCTTTCCTTCCTTTCTTCCTTCCTTCTTCTTTGTGTTTGCAGTTCATGGCATAGGGTCTTATACATAGTAGGTTCTACTGAATGTTGGTCATATTTGAATATGTTGAATCTAAAAGAGGTGGGACTATATAGTTTTTGCCTGATGTTGATTCCAAGTCAAAACATCATCCAATGAATTCTATTTGGCCAGATTTACACAGCAGGATTTTGGGTTACATTTCTCATCCAGATGTCATTGCATCAACATAACTGAAGGCACAATGTGATGATGTTTACAGATTTAACCTGTGCAAATAAGCCATGAGGGACCCTCCAAAATCTTTTGATGGGCTATGATTTTGTTATATTGAATACTGTTCAAGAAAATCAACTGATTCCAAAAGCCTCCAGCAATGGATTAATGAACAAGCATTTATTGAGAACCTTTCACAGTAAAAATAATTATTACTATGTATCCAGTCTTATATCAGGCATTCTGGGAGATGTGAGAGATGTAGCCAGTGTCCTATAGGAATTTGCAATCTACTTGAAATCTTTTTTTGTTATAGTGGAATTTCATAACTAGTGGCACTAGAATTAACCCATTTCTATTCTTGACCTACCCTTAGGGATTTTAAAATCCATTTTCTTCTTCCTTTTTTTGCTTTATCTTTTTTTTTGGAGGGAGGAAGGCAATGCAACTGGGGTTAAGTGACTTGCCCAAAGTCACACAGCTAGTAAGTATCAAGTGTCTGAGGCTGGATTTTAATTCAGGTCCTCCTGACTCCAGGGCCAGTACTCTATTCTCCATTTTCTTCTTTCAACTGGACTTAGAACTGGTAGAGACAGTAGAAATTGTGTTGTGTGGCCCCTGCATTTTACTGATGTGGTAACTGGAGCCCACAGGGGTGCAATTATGATTTAAGGGGGTGCTCTTGCACACGTGAAAGGCCCCCTCTGTGCCCTGTCTCCACTCTGGTGTTTGTCGCTTTGGTTGGTAGAGCTAAGACTGCATTAGAAGCTAGTTATTAAAAAAATTTTTTAAATTAAAAAAAAGGAAGAAGCTAGTTAGCAGACCCAAGGCCTGACCCAGGGCAAATCCTTTAACCTATCTAGATCTCAGTTTCTTCATCTATAAAAATATAGTTTGATGAGATTATTTCTAAAAGGCCCCTTCCTGCTCTAATATTTTATAACCAGAATCCTCATTCTTTTTCTTTGTTCCATTGGTTGCCATGCAGTGAGAGATGGTAGATAGAAAGCCTAGATGTTGAACATGAATCTATGGGGTGTTAAAATGCTCAGAGGAAGGTCTTCAACACACTGGGTAACTGTTCTATGGGGATTTGATGAGAGGACATGAGAAGGGAAGGATTGAATAGGTACTTATATAGTACCTATTATATTCCAGGTACAGTGCTAAGTACTTTATAAAAATTACCTCATTGATCCTAACAACAATCCTGTGAGATAGTTGCTGTCATTGTGCCCATTTTACAGTTGAGGAAACTGAGGCAAAAAGAGGTTAAGTGACTTACCCACAGTCACACAGCTAGGAAACATCAGAGGCCAGATATAAACTCAGGTCTTCCTGACTCCAGACTCGGTGCACTATCTAGATGACAGGCATGGAATGGATTCCAATTGGTACCATGGATCTATTGAAGTATCATTGAGAGTAACACAGCAAGGTTCATAGGATCACAGATTTAGAGCTACAAGGGACCTGGGGGTCATCTTTTTCTTCCCTTCCATTTTATATAGATATGGAAACCGATACCAGAAAAGTCTGAGTGACTTGTCCAAGGTTATACAGCTGGTAGGTGGAAAGGGCAGTATTTGAACACAGAACTTCTAAGTCCAAATCCAGTGCTCTTCCCTCTGGATCATTGGGTCCTCATCCTAAAGCTGAGCTAAAGATCTGAGGTGGGTGAGCCTTTCATAAATGTCTATGTGTGGATGAGTGTGTGTGCATGAACTCATGCTCCCTTGATTGATTCGTGTCTGCATCATACACTAGACATAAACCCAGACGGTAGAGATTCAGCTCCCAGCATCCTTTACCTTCCAAATAGATTAGGACACATGTTGAAAAGGATGATGCCTTTGAGATGCATGAATGTGCTAGGCAAGCTTTGGGGGCTCTTAAGGTCTTCTCTCTTTTTCTAGCAGGTATGCTAAAACCGTCCTTGTAATAGCACAATAAATATTGTATATAGCTTTGCTTAACAAAAATCGGGTGGTTCATTTACCAGCAAAAGCTGATGTGCTCTCTAATAAACAAGCTGTGAAAATAACCTTTTTTTTTTCCTGAGTAATTATATCCTGATGGCTGCAAGGACAGACCATGGGAAACTCACATGATTTTTATAGAGCAATAAGAAAAACAGAGTTTTATCTGTCCTTGTGATTCTACTGAAGGGACATGATTGTAAGGAAAAGCTGAACTCTCTTGTTCTGGCTTAGGACTGGGATAGAGGCTATGATTTTGTTAGCATGGGGAGCTCCCAAGTGAAGAAACTCCAATGCAGTGGAGGGTCTTAGGGAGTCGCCAAGAGTAGAGAGAAGTTACATCTGTCCAGGGTGACACAACCACTCCATGTCAGAGGAAAGACTTGAACCCACATCTCCCTGGCCTGGAGATCAGCTTTCTATCCACTAAAATGCAACTGCCTCCTGTTCTGGTTTAATGATGAAAAATGTGTATATCAATTTAAACACTTCGAATCAAACATTTATTAAGCACCTATTGTGGGCCAGATCACTGTGCAAGGTTCTGGGAAAGAGACTGAGCTTAGGTGGTAATAACTGATATTTATGCAGTCTACATTCTGCAAGGCCTTTGACACATCTTAGTCAAGCTGACCTTCCTAACAACTCAATGAAGGCAGGCACTAGAAGTATTATCATACCCATATTGCTGATGATTCAACTGAGATTCCAAGAGGTGACATGAATTACTCATTGTCTAAGATGTTACATAATTCTTTAGTTTAGAACCCAGGCCTTCCTGACTGCACATCTGGTACTCTATCCTCTGCACCACACTGCCTTGAAGGCATGGCACAGCCCCAGCCCTCATGCAGTATGCTCGAGCTATCCCCTCCTGGTTTTCAAGAGGCAGATTGTTAAATTTTCATTTGAGCATTTAGTTCACAAACTGGCAAATGCAACAAATCAGGACTTGATTTATTGTTTTGTTGATTGTCAAGACTTAAGGGATGAAAAAAAAATGGTAATAACACAGATTAAACTTAAATATGCCTGCATTTTATTTTTTCAGAGATTTGGTTGTTCAACATTTACCAGCACACCCCACCCCTGGGTGTACAACACATACAAAAATACCTTGAAAACCAAATAATAGCTGACAAGTACACCGCAGAGGAACAAAGAAAAACGTCCTATGAAATATGTGGAGGTGTGTGTTGGGGGAGGGGATGGAGAGGAGAGATCATTACCAAATGGAATAATCACAGAAGGCTTCTGGGAGGAGATGAGTAAATTCAATAAGCCAAAGTGGGGAATAAGGGATATTCTCCCTAATCCCAATATATTTTTTGAGATAAAATAGGTACTTGACAGCTATTTTCTAGTTTTTAAAGAAATATATATTTTCTAGATGGTAATTCATCAGGGAAAATGTGTTAGGTATATATCCCAGGGTTCTCAAATGCTTCTCTTAGCAGGAAGATTGGATTTTTTGAAGACAAGAAGCCAGTGAAATACTACTTGGGCTTAAGCATATTTCTTCCTGGCCTCTAAGGAAACCCAATCAACTCAATGTTTTCAAGCCTAAAGTATCATGTTATTCTTCAGGACCTTCCTGGGAAAAAATGAATGAACCTCAAGCTGGGCTGAAACTAACAGAGGGGGTGGGGTAGTTTCTTACATACCCATCTCCCCCAGGACTCAATTCCTGGAGGATTGGGTATCCAACAGCTTCCCAGTAAGAGCTCCACAATGGACCCAATCTCTCACCAAGCCCAACTTACCACCTCTCCTTCCCCCCACCCTGGGTCCTGTGGCTATTAGGCCCCTCTACTAGACACCTTCCTGGTAACTTTCCACTGGAGGGAGGCAGACTGCCTGCCCTACCATGAGCAACCTAGCCTAGTGACCTGGGTTGGCTTGGGTTCAATGTGGATTCAGCTGTGGGAACCACCAGCAATATTGCTGCCAGCTCTCTCTCACCTCTCAACCCCTATAGTAAACTCAGCCCTAGTCATACCCCATCAACTACCCTCTTTTGCTCTAGATGTCAAATCTCTCTTTTTTTTTCACATTACTTCCATCTTTCAGCACTTACTAAAACCCAGCCTTCTCCAGAATACTCTTTTTTCCCTTAATAGTAATTTTCCCAATTAAATATAAAGACAGTTTTCAATAATCATTTTTATAAAATTTTGAATTACAAATTCTTCTCCCTCCCCTCCCCCTTCCCCAAGAAAACTAGCAATCTGATATAGGTTATACATGTACAATCATGTTAAATATATTTCCACATTAGTCATGTTGTGAAAGAGGAGTCAAAAGGGGAAATCACAAGAAAGAAAAAGCAAAAAAACAACAACAAAAAAGTGAAAATACCATGCTTTAGACTGCATTGAGACTCTATCATCTCTTTCTCTGGATGTGAACTGCATTTTCCATCACCAGTCTTTTGGAATTGTCTTGGATTATTATGTTGTTGAGAAGAGCTACGTCTACCAAAGCTGATCATTGCACAATGTTGGTGTTACTATGTACAATGTTATCCTGGTTCTGCTCACTTCCCTCAGCATCAGTTCTTGTAAGTCTTTCCAGGTTTTTCTGAAATCCACCTGCTCATCATTTCTTATGGAACAATAGTATTCCATTACATTCATATACCATAACTTGTTCAGTCATTCCCCAGTTGATGGGCATCCCCTCAACTTCCAATTCTTAGCCAGCACAAAAAGAGCTGCTATAAATATTTTTGTACATGTTCTCAATCTCAACATTCCATCTCTGATTTCTTCATGCTAAGGAACACATTCACACAAACTTTCCCCTATTCTTTCCCCAATTCTACCCTTCTAAATTCTCACCTCCTTTAAGACTTATCTCAGGCACTCTCTCTTCTGGAAAGGTCTCCATGATCTCCCTAGTTGTCAGTATTCCTCAAATTTTTTCACATATAGTTATCTAAAGACATCTGGAGAAGTTACACAGATTCCATTAAATGACCTCAAGTTCTTTCCACTAGTTCCCACTGGCCTATTTAGGCCTTTCCATCACTCAGATAAAGCATATGGGGTTTTTTGACAGTTCTTTGGGACTAAGATTGTTTATTTCAATTAAACTATACACAGCTCTCGGTTATTGTTACTTTTGTTTACATTATTATAATGTTTAGTGTTCTTTTTAGTATGCAATACTCCCATTTTTACATTTGTCCTATCTATTTTGAAGAGACTGTCAACTCTATGAGGTCAGGGAATACTATGTTCTATTAATCTTACTCTATAAGCATCTTGTAGATACTATAAAAAATATTTGTCTTGGGATCAGAATTATAACTAGGAGTTCTGTAATGGTAATGAAATTTAAATATTTGTATTTGTATTGCTAAGTACATTGTATGTATTACTAAGTACATTTGTACGTACTTAGTACATAGTTCAAATTGAACCTTGTTAAAGAATCAGAAGGTATGAACCCCTGTTGCTGATTTAACAGGAAGGGGCTGAGCAGGGAGGAACAGTACTACATATAAGGAAAAGCCCAGAGAGGAAGAGTCAAATCTTCTCGGAGCAACCTTCATGGAGGCAGAAACTGCTCCGGCTGGGAGGCTGAAGAGGAAAGGCCCCCCAGGCTGGAGAGAATGATTTTGATTTTGGGAACCTGGGTGAAGTGATTTTGATTTTGGGAACCAGCTGGAGCTTCTGCTGAGTTGCTGCTGAGTCCGAGGGCTAGCTGGAGCTTCTGGGAGCTGCCAAAGATGTCCAAGGGCCAGCTGGAACTGCTGCAGACTCCTCAGCTGAGTTTGCCACGCACTTAGCACACTGACCACCATATAAAAGGCACTTAATAAATGTTTGGTCCATTTTCCCCTTCCATGTTAAGAGTACAAAACAAAGTGCTATATAAGGTTTGGGAGGAAAGTCAATAGGATCTGAGAGAAATCATAAAGTGCTCATAAAGAGACTGAGTTAGACTTTAAGAGTGAGTAAAAAGTCATTGGGTGAAGGAGGAGGGAAGACATTCCAAGAATTGGGAACAGCTTGAGCAAATGCATGGAGATGGGAAATCTCAAGGCAAATTCTTGAGGCAGAGAATAGTTCAGTTTGGCAGAAGTGAAGGATTAATACAATGTAAGTCCAAAAAGGCAGGGGTGTGGAGGGTCTGGCATGCCAGACAAAAACCTTTAAACTTTACTCTCTAATCAGTGGAGAGTCAGTCGAGCTTTTCCAACAGAGAGAACATGACTAGAGTTATAAAGAAGGTTGTTTGGGCAGTATTGTGAAGGACAAAGCAGAAGTAGAATGGAATGAATGGAGATAGAACAGTTTAGTGGGAGTCCTTCAGATTCAGTGGCCCATAGGGAGATACTCCCAGACCATAGCAATAATGAAGTCATGGAAGATATTTGCTGGTGGTGACCTTCAGCAAGAAACTGCTGATCTTCAAAATGTCAAACCGTGGGGGGGATGGGTGAAAGGAAGGCATCAAATACCCTCTTTTCTGCTGAATTCAAGTGAATTACATTGAACACTCTCTTGGTACCTGCGAAGAGAGGATGAAACCCACATCCAACCTCATGGAGGTGTAGAGACTGGGATGACAAGTAAAAAATGGTGTGTGGCAGACACAGTTGCTTGGTAGGGTGGTTTCATTAAACTTTTTCTGTGTTTCCTGGTAGGTTCAGTGGGACAGAGGGAATAGCACATCAGGAAATGATTGTAAAGTTTCTAAAATAAAATCAATAAAATGTGATCAAATGGAAAGAGCACTAGACCTAGAGTAAGAGGACCTGGATTCAAACCCTACCCCTGACACTTATCATCTGACTTTGGACATGTAACTTAGCCTTCTTGGGTTCTTAATTTCCCCAGTCTCAGTTTTCTCATTTGTAAAAGGAGCTGCGGAGGTAGGTGGCACCATAGTGCTCAGAGTGTTGGTCCTGGAGTTGGGAAAACTCATCTTCCTGAGTTCAAATGTGTTCTCAGACATTAACTCGCCATGTGATCTGGACAAGTCAAGGAAATACCAAATGGGGTCATGAAGAGTCAGACATAACTGAAAAGATTAAACAACAACAACAAGGAGTTAGACAAGATGGGGGCACCCTTGATAATAGAGACTGAAATCTAACGGTGAGTTTGCTTGTTTCATTTTGTTCAACCAGCTATCATTTTTTTTTAAGTTCTAGACATTTGATTAACATTTGAACACCAGGGCTGAAGAGTAGACAAAGAAACTATGTTCAGTCAACTTTTTTCCTATAGAATAGAAGCTCTTTAAGGGTAATATAACATATAGAAAGAGAAATAAATATAAAGTAATCCCCAGAACACTGTTCCTTTAACAATCAATGAACAAGGGGTGGCTAGGTGGTGGAGAAAATAGAGCACTGGCCCTGGAGTCAGGAGGACCTGAGTTCAAATCCAGCCTCAGACACTTAACACTTACTAGCCATGTGACCTTGGGCAAGTCACTTAACCCCAATTGCCCTGCCTTAGTCCCTACAAAAAGCAAAAAAAAAAAAAAATCAATACACAAGCAGCAATTATTAAGCTTCTAGCATATGCTGGCGACCA
This sequence comes from Petaurus breviceps papuanus, assembly GCF_028583685.1. NCBI lineage: Eukaryota > Metazoa > Chordata > Mammalia > Diprotodontia > Petauridae > Petaurus > Petaurus breviceps. Next base: position 6,739,958 of record NW_027187339.1, read on the forward strand.
TGCTGGGCATTAGGGATACAAAGAAAAAAATAAAACAATTCTTATTTTCCAAGTGCTTATATATGTTTATAAATTTAATTTTTTGCAATAAACAAAAATAGATTTTCTTGCCCTCCCACCCCAAACAGAGAAATGAAAACAAACAGAAACACCAAAATCCTTGCAACAAATATGAAGAGTTAAGCAAAACAAATTCCTATATTGGACATGTCTCAAAAAAAAAAATATGGATCAATCTGTACCCTGAGTCCCTCACCTCTCTCTCTGTCATGAGGTAGTTAGCAAGCTTCATCACTAATCCTCTGGCTTGCTTGATCATATTTTTATTGTTGACTGGCATTAAGTCTTTTGGAGTCATTTGTCTTTACAGTGTTATTATTGTATAAATTTTTCTTCTGCCCACTTGACTGAATCAATCCATTCAAATCTTCTCAGGTCTCTCTGAAACCAAAAGTTTATATTCTACCATTTTTTTCTACCCTTTAATTCCAACAATGCATATCATTTTACTGCCCTGATCCCTTTCTGATGCCATTTATGTGACTTCTTCTGAACCTGTCAGACCAATGTGTAGAAGCATAATTCAGCTCTCTGGCTACGGTAGATCTATTTGTGGGAATGAGGAGTTAAGAGAAGATAGCAGATGGGGAGTAATGGTGTGGGAACTTTCCCAAATCAAACCTCAGTTTCCTTCCATTTATTTTTCTTTCAGTGGAAAATGTTAAATTTCAAACCATTCTCTTCTGCATTGGGGCAGGGTGGGAACAAGACAGAGCTGGAGGGAGCTCTATCTGAACCTAATCTTAACTTCCCAATGGTTTGCTTTTCAGACTTAGACTGCATTGAGCTAGCAGGCCTCAAAGAAGAATTTGAACAGTTCAGTAAGAGAATCTGGACACCAAAATGACAGAAGAATTGATTTGGCCTGCAGGAGCTGCTGGGATCAGCAGGTATCTATCATGTTTTCCCAATAGCCTCTCACTGCCTTCAAAGAATCTGTTTGTAATTATGGCATGTTTTGATTGTTAGGTCAGAATATTCATCTCAGTAGACTTTGTGATAACAGACCAAAACAAAATTGTGCTTTTCATTCCCATCTCACTCCCTCTCCCTCTCTCTCTCTCTCTCTCTTTCTCTTTGTGGTTTAATAGATTTATTAGGTCCTTGACTTGAGCAGGGCGGTCTGTAAGAGAAGTGAAAGCACTGACCCCTTCCACAGCTAAGGTTGAAAGCTCATTCAGACCCTTCCACCCCTCCCTCCACCCCCACCTCATCCCACCCCTTAGCATGGAGGCCTAAACAGGGATGGGCTTTGGATTCCAAGAAAGAGAATCAGCAGGGAAAGCTGGTCTGGAGAATGAAGGCTGTTTATTATTCTGAGGTATTCAAGGACAAACAGGTAGATGCTTCTCAATGACGTGGCTAGAAATGACATTTGATTAACCAGGCAGGCATTTTTTCTCTTAGTGATGTGTCTCATTAGATCCAGTTTTAATGATGTGTCCTTCTTCTCCTCACCAAATAAAAGCCCCTTGCTTTTGATTTACTTCATCACCTAGTTCACTTGTGGTTCAGTCATTTTGGACTCTTTGTGACCCCATTTGGGGTTTTCTTGGTATGGTTCACCATTTCCTTCTCCAGCTCATTTTACAGATGAGGAGACAGAAGCAAATAGCTAAGTGACTTGCCCAGGGTCACACAACTAGTAATTGTCTGAGGTCACATTTGAACTCAGGAAGATGAATCTTCAGCTCCATGCATTATAGCACCACTTAGCATCCCGCCCAGTTCATTACTTCTGTGCAAATCTCTCCTGTCTCCCAGGGAACCTGATATTGTGGAACAGGCTTTTGTCAGTCCACTTACACTCATGGTCTCATGGGATTGGGAACCAGAAAGAACCTTGGAGATCCTCAAGTTCAACCTCTTCATTTTACAAATGAGGAAACTGAGGGCCTTGCCTACAATCAATCACAGGTAAGTATTAGAATCAGGATTTGAGCCCAAGTCTCCTGGGCTACAAGTCCAGAGCTTTTTTTACTATATACAACACTACCTGTGAGGCATGGCCTTAATCTGCACCTGAACTGAATGATGAAGTTGTTCAGAGAGACATTAAAGATGAAGGTTTGCTATTCCATCCCGTCCTCTCCAGATTTCCCCCTCTCTCCCCCTCAATCTCTCTCTATTCTTCAAAGTCTCCCAACTTCCCCACTGCCTACAAACATAACCACATGTCCCTGTCCTTAAAACACCCTCCCTTGATCCAACCATCCCTGGCAGCCATTGCTCTAATTCTCTACTCCAGTTTGTTGCTAAACTCTTTGAGAAAGCTGCATATAATCGGTGCCGCCACTTTCTCTCCTCTCCTCCTCTGTTTACTGCTCTGCAGTCTGGCTCCCAACTCCATCAATCAGCATTCATTGCCGTCTCCAAAGTTAGCAATGATCTAATTGCCAAATCAAATGGCCTTTTCTCAGTGCTCATCCTTGTTGACATCTATGCAACCTTCGGCCATATTGATCACCTTTAATCTTAGAAACTCTCCTTTCTAGGTTTTCATGACATTGTTGTCTCCTTTTTGTCCGCCTACCTGTGTGATCTCTCCTCAGTATCCTTTGATGAATCATCATCCAGGTCATACCCATTAACTCTCAGCATTCCCCCAAGGCTCTCTTCTCCTATCCCAAGCTTTCTTTTCTCTGTAGATCAGAGGTGTCACACATATGGTCCATGAAGCCCACAACACTCCCAAAACAGATTAAATTGGAAAATATTTTAACAAAACAAAAATACAATAAAATATTCATAACATTACATTTTAAAACTAAGACAATATCATTTTTCTTGCCTTCTCAAGGGGTGAGGGAGGGTTAGAAGGAAGGGGAGAAAATGGAACTGAAAAGAAATTTTTTTTAAAAACGAAGTCAATACATGGCCCTCAGAGATTCTTTTGTACCATTTACTGGCCTCTGTTTCTCTTTGAATTTGACACTACTACCCTATACTATTTAATCTGCTATTCTCATGTATGTCCTTGGATTCAATTTTTATATCTATGCAGATGATAATCAGATTTATTTATCCAGCCCTCACCTCTCTCTTCACCCCCAGTCTCATATTACCACGTAGATGACACATTGACATCTTAAACTCAAGCTGTCCAAAACAGAACTCATTATATTTCCTGTAAAAGCCTCTCTTCTTCTGAAATTCTCTATTACTGCCAAAGGCATCACTATCTTCCCAGTTGCCCAGGCTGCCATTCTTAATTCTTCACTCTAGCTCACCCCCTCCTATCAAATCTATTGCTAAGATCTGTCATTTCTACCTCTGTGACATCTCTTTTATCCTCCCCCTCTCTCTACTCACATATCCACCACCCTAATCCAGACCATCTCTCCACGCCTGGACTTTTGCGGTAGCCTTCTTGTTGAGCTCCCTCATGCAAGGTACTCCTTGCTCCTGTTATCTCTTCAGCTGTCAAATTTATCTCCCAAAAGTGAAGGTCTTACTGAGTCATTCTCATCTTTCAGTGGCTTCCCATTAACTCCAGAATCAAATGAAAAATCTTCCGTTTGGCTTTTCAAGCCGTTTATAATGTGGCCTCTTCCCACTTGTCCAAGTCTTTTTATACTTTGCTCCCCTCCAACATACTCTGGATGACCCAGTAACAGTGGCATTCTTGATGTTTTTATTATTTGTTATGAGGGGTGGCTTTCTGGGTCAGAGAAGGGGGAGGGTTGCATTTAGAAATGAAGGAGATACAAAAAAAGAAAGACAGATGCAAACTTTTAAAGAAAAGAAAGGCTTCAACATAAGCATAAATGAAATATATTTTTATATATTGAGATGAATGAAATGTCCAAGAGACTTAGTCTCTGGGTAACTAATAATCAATTTATTAATTAGGCTAACAGATAATAAATTGAGGTCAGTGATTTTCTCAAAACCAAAGACCCCTCATGGAGACTGCTTAATGTTTAAATACCTTAAGGGTGAAAATCAACTCAGATTGGTTAATAATTAATGAGAGAATGAATATTATAATGAGAGATAGGCTTTTCTCTAATGAGGGGCTAGGGGAAATGTGACTCCTCTCTGGTCAGGGCTCTTGGATAAAGAGACTCATCTCCGTCCAGACCACTTAAGTTGAACACAATGGGCCAGAATTCACCCACATTCTCTTTACTCTTTAATCAGAAATAAACTCCCCCAGTTGGGTGGGAAGTTTGAGAAGAATGTCTCTTTGTCAGTCCTGTCCTGAATAAGGAAATTTAAAAACACCCTACTTATTAATAAAGAAAAAGAGGATCTTTGGTCCCATATATAAAATTGGTTATTAATATAAGAAAATAATCATTTTCTCTCTGTATAATATACTATAAAACTATAAGATACAGTGTTATCATTAATATGCATTCTTGACCTAAATCTAACAAGGTTCAGGTAGTAGTCTGAGTTACAAGACCAGCATTCACACAGGGCCACAACCCCTGGTCCAGATTCATTCCAGGACTAAATCTATGCTGCAATGACCTGGTGTCTCCTAAAAAGATTCACATTGGAACCTAGAAAAGGAACTGAAAGAAATTAGGCCCTACTGGAGTCAAGGAATAGTAGATTTAGAGCTGGATGAGACCTTAGGGGCCATCAAATCCAGACCCTCATATGAAGAATGAAGATGAAGAAAATGCAAGTTAGGGAGTCAAGTGATTTTCCAGGAGTCACTCTGGTATTAAACATATAAGTCAATGGTCTTCCTGACTTCAAGACCAGCCCCTCTATCTACTATGCCACCTGCAAAGCATTTACCATTCCTTGGTAATTGTGATGCTTGGTAAGAATTAGATGATATATTGGAAAGTATCTTGTCCAACCTACCCTTCAATTCAAGAATCCCTTCTAAAACATTGAGTGATTGTCTAACCTCACCTTAAAGCTCTTTGGTGATGGGAAATTTGCCATTTCCTTGCTGGACCATTGAAGTAGAAGGTTCTTTATTCTACTGAGCTGAAATATGCCCTCCCTATAACATTCACCCATTGGACCTAGTTCAGCTCTTTTTAGAAACCAATATATTGGACAGCTAGGTAATGCAGTGGATAGAGCACTGGCCCTGAAATCAGGAAGACTTGAGTTCAAATCTGTTCTCAGACAATTACCAGCCTATATTACCCTGGGCAGATCACTTAACTAAGAAGAAAGAAAGAAAGAAAGAAAGAAAGAAAGAAAGAAAGAAAGAAAG